>NC_133043.1:9696250-10000000 GCF_048771995.1 Taeniopygia guttata
GTATAAGACAAAAGTGTTTCCTTACTTCAGATTGAAAATAGTTTTCAGCAGCCACTATTAAAAATACCATTTTGCACCTTTTCCTCCAAGATATAACCACATAATTTCTACAAAAGCAAACAGCTAAACCATCAACTGAAGCATTTGCAAAATTGTAAACAGTAAGCCTCAAGCAAATCTTCTCAAATCATTTGGTATTTTATTCCTGAAGATCACAGAAATGGATTTCTGTAAGAGAAAAGAACTGGGTCAGGGAATTACCAATGTTACAACTGGCTCAGCCAAAAATTGTGTCGTTTTACCCAAGATCAGTTCAACACTCTACTTCACCCTAAAGCTGCACAAAGGCTTGTGCCAGCAAAGCAAATTATTTCATCCCAAGTGTTCACTTCTTCACTCTTTCTACTTCCCTATAGCAAATAGCATTTGGAAATTTTAACGGTTTACGTAGTAACCCTCAAAAGAAACAAAAAAATCCCTAGTCAGTAGTGTGCTCAGTGAACAAAAGGATTCGTTCTTCCTGCTAGCAAGAGACAAAACCATTGTGTGCAATGCCATTCATAGGATGCTGTGGCCAGCCCCGAAAAGGAAAAATACCAGCCAGACCTAGAACTGAGATAAGCAAAGTGTTTGTTCAGGCAGAACAATGTAATGCAGAAAAAAATCACTATAATCAACTAGCATAGCTTTAAGTATAGTAGATGGAGAAGATAAAAGTATGTACAAGTGATGGCAGAGTTTTCACATTTTAGCATTATAAAAACCCAAGACACAACCACACGTGCTTTCTTTCACAAGGTCCTTCACAAATTAAACATAACCTAGGCAGAATTAGTATCTGCATATAAAATACATGCAAATATATGGCAAGTAGTGCTGAAAAGCAAAAGCTAAGCATTTTTGGACATATTTTTGATTTTGTTTATTTACCTTGAAGAAATGTTAGTGAAGAAGGAATTTTATTTACCAATTAATCAGTAAATTCCCTTAGGTAAATCTTACATTGTCAAAATCACAATGTTCAAACAGCAAACAATTTGAATTGGCATGAACTTTTCCAGTCCAAGTGTACAAAGATGCTCCTCGTCACAAAAACCTTTGCACCTAATTCTCACATTGGAGCAATCTTGGCCTTTCAGAAATATTATTCCAAATTAAGTCATTAATTGTGAAGTAGTTTAGCACAACAAAGTGAGTAAAGCAAAATCAGTCTGGGTTACAAAATTCAAAACATCAGATAATGTTCCAGCATCTGCAACTGCTGCAATGAGAAACCTCACAGTGGATTCCAAGGATTCCCACTATTGTAACAGGTCCTGCTTTGCTTTCGATTTCCCACAACTCTCAGGCATGTGGGGAACAAAAGACAGGCCACAGAAGCCGAGATTATGTCAAAAGAGGGGCTGAGACCATTTCAGTGGATAAGAAGTGCAGGAACAAAAAGGAGGAAGAAAAAAAACTGCCTTTCAGTGGTTGATAGAGCTGCATTGTGAGGGTCCAGCACATTTCCGTATTGCAGGACACGCCACAAAACTGATCAGCTCTGCAATCCTCAAAAGAAAGAATATTAAATGGGTGCAGTTTAAACAGTTCACACCTGGCATCACTTTTTTTTTTCAAGATTAGTTTGAAAAAAAATTTATAATAAGCATGTTTTTATGTGTTAGAACAGAGGTCAGGTGCATTGAAAGGCTGAACAGTAAATGAAGTTTGCAAAAGAGGCTAATTTTGGAAATTAAGCTTATTATATGAGTGTCTGCAATAAAAAAAATGATCCAGTTAGACTGAAGCAATTTCAACTTATTTCACTGCTTGTTGAGCAGAAAGCAAAGAACCTCTTCTCCCTCCCCAGTGCCCAGAAAATACCTGAAAATGCCACAATGAGCAGAATGGAAACGCATATTTTAAAAGCCTAAACTAATATTCTGAAGTGATGCACTGAAGCATTTGCAAGAACCTTTAGCAACTTTTAGATGCTCAGTTCTAAAATCTGACTAGTGTTTAAAAACAGAAAAAAAATCTTCTACAATTACATTCCTTCATCCTATACTTGTATCTCCTTTTTAGAATTAATAAAGATTAAGAAAGTAAATTCTAATTCATGTAATTCCTAAAGCAAATTAGAAGGGCAGGAAAAAACACTGCTTCCCCAAACCCCTCAAATCCATTAAATACTCCAGGGGAGCAAAGGCACATTACAAAAAAAAAAAAAAAAAAAAAAAAAAATCTATTTCTCAAACCATCTGACTTGTTTGAAACTTAAAAGTAGCTTGTAAGTTACTGCATATGAAGTTCTGATTTGGTTTTGTTTGGTTTTAGAGTTGGGATGTATTTTTTCTGTGTTTGGGTTTCCCCCCCTTTTAAACAAACATAGCTTTACTAACTAGGTCAATCTACAGAGTTTCCCTTGAAATTTATTTTATTTCTTCATATTGAAATATTCATTCAAGTTTTTTATCGGCTACTGGTATAAACTGGTATTTTTTTCCATCTATTGATTGCTTTTAACCTTTGGAACAACACTTCTGTGCTCACAGACCCAAGTTAAAAGCATACTACCATACAAAATCTACGTGCACCAAGTATTAAGGAGGAAAAAGTCACATAGCTGTTCGGAGAACACTAATTTCCAGCATTTTTCTCATTTAAAACAAAATTTACTATTACATCTATAACCACAGGTAAAACATGTCAAGTTTTCAGGCCAGAAAGCTACATTTTAAAACTTTTCCATCTGTAATTATGGAATTAAAATGTGCCAAGACTACTTTTGGCCACAATATTCTAAAGCATTTCTGTCTGCTACTGCTCCAGGCACACAGGACAAACAGAACATAACCTGAGGAGGGGGGACAGACAGCTGGCAACTTGCCATAAAAGTACTGAAACAGAGGAGAGGGCAACATTTGGCTGAACAATAGTGAATAGGCTTTAAGAGCTCAGATGCTTAAATAATGGAAGATTTTTTTTCCCCCCACCAACCAATAATCAGATTTCTTTAAAATAACGTGATCAACTAATTACTGTGGTTTTAACATCAATTAACTGATCTTACATAAGCCTTTTTATAAAAACAGGTGCAGTTTAATAGTACAAAGCCTCAGCCTGCATACATTTATGCAACACAAGATCAGCCGAGTACCTGACAATACACTGAACGTGAGCTTTATCCCTGGCATTAACATTGCAGCTTTTGCAGCAGGATATAATAAATTGATGTTAAAGCTTTACAGAGGAAAGAGATACATAAACTGACCTTACAAGGCAAGGAAAAAAATAGATTGTATCTCCATACATAGACACATTTACGACAAAACCTGACATTTATACATCATTTACTTCTCTGATTTGTCCCTGTTTGAAAAAGCAGGAGAACAGAAAGCAGGGGAGCATCGAGAGCACACAAAGATGGGGTTCAGTGGGTCAGAGTACCTGAGGATCCTTGGGAGGTTCTGCGTCAGAGCTGGCACCCCCGTGGAAATGGAAAAGTGCACGAGCAGCAGAACAGAGAGCGACACCAGGATGGCTGAGTTAATGACCACCGCCCCGCCAACGAAGCCAAACACAAAGAGCAGCATGCAGCCCGGATTCATGGCGCTGCGCTGGCATGGTGGAATGCCGGCTCCAAGGAGGCTACGCAGGGGCCAAGGGGGGATCTTTGCAGGCAAAGTCTGTCATTCAGCCGCCACCACAAAAACAATGCCATCAGCAGCAGCAGCAGCAGCAGCAGCGTTCCACTCTTCTGCAGCAGCTCCAAAGCAATGACATCACCGCCCTCCTCCCCCTCGCCGCTCCTCGCAGCACCGATGCAGCAGCGCAGCAGCGCAGCCAGCCCCAGAGTGCTTCTCCCTCCTTCCACCAAGGGATCCCAGATTCCAAAGGTCCCAGATCTGCATCAGCTATTCCCTGCAAGCCCTGAGGACAAGCAGGTATCACACACGCACACAAAGACGCAGCCAGACGGTGGCCATGCTGGGACAGCCACTGACATTTTCCCTGCCTGCCCCGACACAAACACTCCAAAAAGCTCAAATTGTTTAAGCCCAATTAATCTACGAAGTCTATCTCAACGCTCAGCCGCACAACAGCAAAAGCCGCTTTCTACGGATTTCTACGCTGTCCTCTTACCACGTTCCAATCGTACAACAAATCTTTCTGATTCAGCCCAACTGTTGTTATAGGATTAAAGAGCACAATCTTGCAAACACAAAAGAACTGATTTTTTTTCTCATTTCAGGGTGAGAGCAATAAATAGCTTACCTAATTCTACTATGTGTTGTGGATTCTAGCTGATCACCCCCTGTTAGCTGATGAAGTTTGGTTCTTTCCAAGTGCTCCATATAATTGTGTATCATCTGTTTAAAAGGACAGAAACAGCAAGAAATATTTAGTAACATTTACTTGTACTACAACTGCGTAGTTCTTGCCCAATATATTCTCCACCCTGTAATGCAAAATAGTAAAAGCATTTAGAGGCATTAAAGAAATAAAGAAAGAAGAAAAATTATACAGAGTGTAAAACCACAAACCAGAAGCTAAGCCCATAATAAATTAAAAATATTGGAGAACTTCCCTGTACATTCATCCACAGGAAACATCCTAAGGGTAAAGAAAGTGCATGCAATATTTCAAACACGAGTTTGAAAAAGAATTACCATGTTCAAATCCATTTTGGAGTCTGAGATCTCTATGTCCAGCAGATATAAGCATTTTTTACATGATAGGCACTATAGGCCTAATTGCAGAGTATGGTGAAGGTCAGACAATATGCTCCTCAAATATTAAAGACTCTGAATCCACAGGCTAATAATCAGATTATTTCTGTAGGCAGAAATATGAAGTCCCCACTTCTCCTTTTTTCTTCTAAAACACAAAAAAACTTAAGCTTTCTGTATTTTCTACAAGGGACGTTTGGTTTGAAATTATCTAGGCTGACATCTCATTAAAAGGACAGAGTGGCTGTGAATTTTTAGCACTCAAGATGAGTTCTGCTTGCTCTCTCTGTCACACAAGAGACAAGCACAGGCCAACATGGTATTCCCACAGCCATTACTTGTTTATTGAGCCCCAACTTCCACGGCCAAAGGATGCTTTCAGCATTTAACTGATCCAGGACATGCATGGGGAGAAGGACCAGGTATCGCTGCATCATTCCAGGGGCTTCATTTGGACACACATATCTAAATTTAAATTTGGGAAAGCCTGAGAAGCCTATGTACAATTTCGTATTTTTGGCACTTTCAACGTTCACATTCACATTCAGGTCACATCTTAACAGCTGCCTCTAGGGGAAAAAAAAAATATTCTTTAAAACTGTAATTTCTTCTGCTATTCTACAAAGGGTATACAAACACTTCAGAATAGTGATATTCCAGGCATTTGTACACATGAGTACTGAACTCAGCAGGACCTGGAAACCTACATTTATGTGTTACTCTCAAGACAGGTTTGATGTATCCAAGTTTGACCTTCAGATCCCACCAACCTCAGCTAGTTCCAGCTTCTCCTCAAATGCCATTTGCCAGCATTAGCTACATAGGAATAAATATTCTTAGTTTCAGATTTTTCTGATTAAATAAACTGGCTTAAGACATCCTGACTGATGGATATTCTACAAATCAGTAACTTATGTTAAGTGCTGGTTATATACAGATGTTGGTTTTCCCAGCATTCACCTGAACTAATAAATAAAATTCAGACCAGAACAAAATATCATGCTATTTTCAGAGAAACATTATATAATATACTTAGACTGCTGTCAAAAGCTTACAACATGTATCCTCCAAAAAAATGCAGTGTTTCATCAGACCATCCCATTTGTTTTCTGGTTTTTAATGCTTGCTCACACACAGAGACAAACAAAAGGCACAAAAGGACTGAAAGCTCCACCTTCAACCATCCACATTTGTTTTTTTCCATTTTAACCAAGCAGCCAGAACTAGGTGTTCCACTTGTTCCTTTGCAGTTTTACACAAATTTATTATAATGCAGATAGTTTAGGAATTCTGGGGAGGAGGGGAGGGACCCCCAAGAGTGTATAACTTTGAAATGCACATTACACCATTCTGTATCCTGTTCATGTATTCCCTCATCATGGAATGAAGATGCTACTGACCTACAAACACTCCCATTTTCAGCACACCAATTGATTTCCCAAAGTTAAATTTTAAATAGAACAACTGTTGTGTTTTCAGCCAGTGAACAGAAGATGAGTGTCTAGTACCTCTCCAGGGAGCTGCTAACACATAAAAAAAAATAATAGGGTCAGTAAAACCCATACAACTTTCAAGTTTTGCAAAGGACATGATTTTAACCTACTCTCTTCCCTCCTCTCAGTCTGTTCTTTTGTTTACTGAAATGTCTCATCACATTCATTACCCACAGAGGCTGGAGGGCAAGTCAATTTAAAGGACTGTTCAGTTTATACTGTTCTGAAGCTGAAAATGAAGCTGATAATAAAATAAGCAAATCCATAGATCACATACTTCAGCACAATGCATATAAGCTATAGGAACCAAAAAAATAAAATGAAAAACAAAATGTGCAGTGCTGCATGGCAATTGAAGATTCACAGACTCATAAGGTTCTATGTGCATGTACAGCACGATACAGTAATTTCTCCACAGATCCAGGCTATATGTGCCTGTGGTGTCCAAAAAATCAGAACAGTGGTACCACCATGTAAAGCCCACTGAATGCCTCAAGTCAGGGCCCCAAAGGTTGATAATACTGGAATAGTGTCCCCAAGGAAAAGAGTTCCTCACCCTCCCTTCCCATGGGATGAGCAGCTCCACAGCTGGTGCTGTGGAGTCATAAGAAATGGTGTGTGGATTTCCAACTTCCACAAACTTAATTTGAAGGTAAAGGTAAATAAATACTTCAGCTTCTTGAGAAGTAAGCCCACTCAAACTGCTCATCTGCAATAAAACTTGGAAGACTCTCTCCAAAACCACTGGGATTTGAATCAGATGATATTCAAAAAATCTTTTCAATCTAAATGACCCTCAAGCCTTGGCATATCCATGATGTGCCATTCTGATCCAAAAACCTGTAATGAATTAAAACACTAGAATTCTGAGGGTTCAAAATCTGATGAGAAGTTCTGCTGTTTTGAGATTATTCCACTAATGAAATAGAAAGGTTTTAATATTACTGACAATTTAAAAATAGACTTAAATGGATTGAATTGCTCTCCGCTCAGCACAATTTTTCCTGAAGTTATGTAGGGGCACAGATGATAAATAATTGACTCTGTCTACCTGTCTTCAATACAAGCTGCAGTAAATATTTAGTCATCCATAACCTTTCACTATGGACAATTCACTCTGCTGCCCATGAAATCCACAAGTATTTTGAATCCAACCAGTTGTTCCTAGGAATACACATCACAAAGACAGAGCACTTCAGCATTGCTGTAATTAAACACTTTGCTCAATTATGATTAGCTCAGGAGATTAAAGATAAACTCAGAACTTGGAAGAATTACCTTAGATAACAGCATTTCACAGTTCAGGTGTTAATGATTTTAAGGCACATGTACAAACCAACTACAACACACTTTTGAACACATTACAGAGTGAACATGAAATTAATTCCCTTTGAATGTAATGTCTTTCCACTTCATAAAAAGACTCAGATTGGTATCCTCATAAGGCACATGACAAGTTTTACAACTGCAGAAGTGTTACAAGGTTTTTCTACATACTAAACTTCAGCACTCAGTAAAAGACAATGAACATCCTGGCACTCATTTCAATTTCTACTTTTACAAATACAACCACTCCCAGTGTATACAAGCCTGGCACTTGTCACAAACAAATGTGGATATGCCATGTTTTGGATGTTGTTACCTGCACCTTTGTCTTAACCAGGTTGAGAGAATCTCCTTTATACCTTCCTTGCTCTTTTGCTCCTCCTTCCTTTTTGTGTCACTGCTTTAGCTCCCCCAGACAGGTTTTAGTAATTCTTTGGCTGACAGACCAGGCTCAGTGCTACAGACCCTGCTGCTTATCCTGCAGATCCAATCAGGCTGGGCACAAGCAGCTCCTCCCTTTGGGAATGTGCACCCAACTGTGTGTATATAGATCTTTCTCTGTTCCACATAATCTAGATTTATTGAGGTAACAGATATTTCTAGAATCTCCTTGATTCAGTATCAAAGTCCTAAACATACTTCCATGTACGTACCTTTTTTCCTTTCGGGGTTTATGGTGAGTTTCTCACCTAAGCAAAAGCACAATTCCCACTGGAGAGCTTGACACATTCTTTATGCACACACAAGATGGTGTTGCTGGCAGATACATTAGTATGTAAAGACGTTACATCCAGGTTTTATAGATCAAGCTGTTAATGCTCAACATAAGGCTTTAGAAAAACTATTTGCTTGAATTGACATCCAAAGTCTAATCTCACAGACAATGTGACAGCTGCCCATGCTTAGCTGTAATTGTAAATAGACAACTCCACTAGCCTTCTCTTCCTGTCCCCTGCCCAGGGACTTGCTGGGGATATGTTTATCCTAATGAACCTGACAAAGTCCATTCCCAATGCCAGAGCCAGGCTCACTGTTCTGTCACATTGTATCAGTGCAGAACACTGAGAAACTTCCATGGCCCAATTATGCTTCATTAAACTAAGCCCATATTCTGTGTGTCAGGGAACGATATCGAACCACCTCAGTCTAGTGTGTCCCAAAGGAGAAAAAGAATAACTTCCTGAAATAGAGGGGAAAAAAAAGGTTTCTTTCGGAAACCTGTGCAGAGAGAGGCCACAGGTCAATTCTCCAGTTGAAGCCTAGTTACAACTCAGTGTACATACCAAAATATTCAATAATTTTCCCAATTGCTCAAAACACAAGGTTTTCCACAGATATGCATTTTTACAGATACCCCAAAACCATCTTGATGTTACAACCTACCTCTGTATGTCTTGAATGAAGTGCATTGTATTCCTTCTTGAGTTCTGCCTCCCGCTCCTCAAGTCTGCTAACTGGAAGAAAAAAAAATAAATGACTTAAAACTGAATTCAGAGTTCTAGTAAGTGAGACTGACTTTCCTGGGACTAAGCAAGCAGATCAGAGTATTCCTAGAAGTGAATAGCACAAAGCAGGATAAAAAGTATGTCAGTGTTTTTGTTTTTAAGCTAACTTATCACTGAGCTTTCTAAGTACATCAACAGCAGCACAATATTGCAATTTGCATTCCCCTAAAGAGCCCAAGTCCTATTTTCCCCTGCTGATTGCTAGGCCATCGAGAGGGGATTTTTCTGTTCAAGGCCAGTTTACGGCTCACCCAATCCAGATTGTTTCACATGGAAACTGCAGGAAGAGGCAGAAATCACATCACTCAATCCCACATGAAGCCATGGGCTCCAGCTAAGGTCCTACATCAGCTCCCTAAAACACATCCACACAATTTCCAGGTGTGTTTAAACGAGACAAACATAAGGAAGTTATCTGCTAAAACAGGTTCAAGGCCTACATGATACAGAAATTAAAGTTTCTGCTGGCATTCACTCATGCTTCGCTGATCATTAAGGCAATAGATTTAACGAGAGAAAACATTTGAATACTTCTGTAGGTATTCCAAGAAATTAAAAATACATCTAGCAGATTCGGGAGAACTTTAAAAAGTAAGTTCTTATTAGAGGGAGATGAAACCAACTGAGCAGCTCAGTTCATTTCTGCTGTTTTTCAGCTCAGATAAAACTGAGCAGAAACAAACTGTGATATCCCAATGCAATTAATATGCAGAACCTAAATTCTAAAGGTTTAGAAGAATTTAGAACCTTCTAAACACAACTTATTGTGCCATTCAAACACAAAACATTTTTGCTGCTTAGATGTGAATTCTATCTTTTTATTAAAGAATTTTTGAGCACAATATTTATGTGACATAAGCATATATGTCATATAAGTATCATACACATATGATGTTCACATATGATACATAAGTATCAAATTGTGTAACTGAGCTTATTCTACTTGCTACGTTTCAATATCCCTGGGAAATTTCAAATTTATAGTTCCATGTTTCCAGAGAGTCATTGCTAGAGACGCATTATCTGAAGACAAATGCCAAGATCTTCTCTGCTCTGTGCATATTTTTGTGTTGCCAGCTGGGTCTCCTGAAAATTAATACTCCATATATAATTTCCTTTTGATCCATATATCTGTATTTTGGCCCAGTGTTTTATCATAAGTATGTTTTAATGGAAAAAAGTCTTTGCCCATGTCAAACAGTGGAACCAAAACACATAACTGTCTACTCACTCAAATCTCTGTAAACATTCTGCACTACTGATCTAATCTTGTTCTTATGAAAACATTACGCTCCTTGACACAACCTTTTGCAGTCCACCTATAAATATCTGGCCAAAATATTACATCAAATAATATTTATACCACTGCCAGATCAAATGTTTCCATTTCTGCCCTGTTATCAAACAGAACAAAAGCTCTTTGGGTCACATAGCAGCAGAGAGGACACAAGTATCTATAACACAATATAGAGAGAAATTTATTTTACAGCACAATGCATGCACCTAAAAAAATACATATTTATGTGATGCAGAACACTACTGAATAGAAGAGTTCCATTTATTGTTTTGAGGCACAAGGTGTTTTAAGTCTCCTTGTACATTTGAAGTGTGGTTTCATGGAAGCCTTTGGTAAGACATTACAGACACAAGAGTCAGAACTTATAATTAACAAAGGTATGAAGTGACAGACCATATTTTATCCATTATTTTTGCCTAATTAACATCCTAGCCATGAGTTAAGAGATGTTAAACAGCTGCCCATCAGAAGTACTCAGCAGCTCTCACGTGAGCACACCGTGCCCATAGCTCCCAGAGGATCTCCCTTCTAACCTTTCCACTGTGCTAAACCTTCTTTGGGCAAACAGGAGATCAGAAAGTGCAAACTAAGACTGATGGACCTTGTATTTGCTGAAACCAGCTCCCCCTCCAACAAACAGTGTCCAAGGAGCCTCCCTGCTGATTCCTGCTGGGTGGTGAAGTCACGCTCAATTCAGCCTCGCCCGGAACTCCCACACACACCCGGGGATACACCCAACACTGCTCAGCGAGTTCATGTCTGGACAGTGTACCAGCTCCAGGGATGAATTCTGCAAGTGGATTCTGGGAAACTCAACAGTACATTTAATGAAGATTAACACCACGTCAGGTGTTACCCACACCCTTCTTTGCAGCTGCCCAAAACCAGCCTTCAGGAAATCCAGAAAAGCATTTCCCACTTTTACAAACACAACACATGCTTGCACAGGGGTTGAGGTTCCATAAAGAAGCACACCACTTTTTCAATCTGTGAAGAAAGAAAAGCTTTAAAATGTTTTAAAACTTTAATGGCCCAGTTATAACAAATAATTCCTTGCATCAAGTCATTGAAGACAAATGTACATAGCTAGTGATGCTGCATAGTCAAGGGGGATATCTCCATGAGATCTGACTGCTCTTTTCATTAAGTACAAAGGTTAAAATAATTAAGGGCCCAGAAGATGATATAACTGACATTAAGCACTTTCTTCTGGAAGTCATTTCCAGCTGTGCCATACATTACACTGCTAAAGGTAGAAGTTTCAGCCAGAAGAGGATGTACACTAAGTTACATACCCTCACCAGACACCAATCAGCCGTCCTCAGAACTAGTTTTTCCAATACCAGCAGGACGAGATACAGCATCAGAAATCTATTCTACCCAAAATATGCCTCCCATCAAGATAAGATCTTGCCAAAAAAAAAAAACCAACGGAATACTTTCTTTTTCCAATTAAACACTGTGCAAGAGATCAGATATTCCCCAAGGATCAGAAATCACCACTGACTTGATCAGAGTCGGAAGAATTTTGAGGAAGACCATCAGATTCTCACCCCAAAAGCTTTGAGAAACTTAAGTCACTCTTAAAGGAACATTTCCATCAGCAGTAACAGGAAGCTAAATAGGAGGGCAAAACGCCTTTCACTGGCATCCAGAAACACATTTAAAACCGAATTGTTGCCAGTTCCATTTAAATACACCAATATACAAAGGAGTGGAAGTCTGGCCCTGATAACAGCCCAAGAGGAATGGAGTTGTGTGCTGGCACTGCCTGCCACATGCTGAGCCTGTCACGTGCCAACCAGACACAGCTCCTATCAGACTTAAGTAACAATACAAAAAGTTCCTCTGATATTTCAGTCTCAGACTTTTTTTCCACTAACATGTCACATTCCTATGCGTGGACAATAAAATTAGTTTAATTATAAATACCCTAGAAGCAATAGTATCCATTGTCTCTGTTGCAATGTGACTTTACAAAGCCATTACAAAGCCTTGTTACATCAAGGAGGATCTTACATTGCAAAATTACATTGTTTAAGATAACACATGTGCAAAATATAACATGCAACAAAAAAGTTGCACTACTCACTCTTAGAAGCTTATGTGGAAAAAATACAAAGGTCTTCAAGCATCATAAGTATAAGCATAAAATGCAAATATTCTAGTGCTTTTAGGCTGATGAGAAGGCCTGGAACATCACCACAAACTCAGACCCAAGGCCTAGTGCAAACTTCTCCAGCACTGTCAATGTTCTAACACCTTCAATGACCTGAGAGACCAGTCTTGATCACAGTTCTCTCACAGAAAACCAATTAAGCCTAAAAATGGGATATTAAATGCAATAGTAAACTAGAGAAACTGGAATTTCTGTCTTCTGACAGCATTATGAGGAACTCGGCAGCCAAGCTGCCCACCCTGCCTGTTCAAAAGTCAGAGCTTACCTCCCAAGTCTGATGGCTTTTACCAAGTTTGGAACACCCTTCATCTGTATGTTGTCCTCTGCCTCAAACTCCTGATAAGCCTGAGGGGGAGAAAGAGAAACAGACCTGCTAGAATGGCAAATCCAACCAGTGTGATGCCTTCAAGAGGAATTACAAGTTCTTCCTACACAAGCCAGGACAGAGATCCAGCTCATTAACAAGCCCTTCCTGGCACCAGGATTGTCTGAAGACTCTCCTTGGACAGCTTTCATCTGGCTCTATTCTTTAATGCAGGTACCACACCAAAGTTAAGATACAGATCCAGAAGGACCTTATGACCTCCTAAGTTGTTGCCAAAGAGTACACACATCACTCGTGGACTGACAAGAGGACTAAGCTATCAAACAAGTGTTTAACCTGGAAGTGGTAAGACCTGCAAATCAAACCAGCACAGAAAACTAATTTGTAAAACTAGTGAAAAATTCAACCCCTTTACAAGACCAACATGTTCAAGTAGTTCTTACAATGTGAACTACAGTTCTAGATCTCAGTTTAATAAGTAGGGCACTTGAAATTACGAAGATAATTTAGCTGTCAAGAATGCTCTGTTGATAGCAAATATCAACACATGGAGCAGCAATGGTCTTATCCCTGACACTTCTGGACTGTTCAAGTTTGCACTACGTCTCAGGCACACAAAATCCCTGCAATTTGTTACCAAAAGCCTGAAACAAAACTTTAAAAAACCAAAACTCTTTAAACATTCTGCCACAACATTTAATATAAAGAAAACCACATGCCAGGACATTCCTCACACGGGCTGAAACACAAACAATCAAGAATATATACTAGGAACTTCTACATAAAATCAAGCCCAAAATCCACTTCTTGCCCAATCTCTGCAAAAGAGGTGTTTCACTGAGAAAACTTTTGATTGACTGCTTTGCAAACAGTGGGATGCTCCATTTATACACATGGCTACTGAAGCAACTCCCTGTCTTGATAAAATCCACATCAAGTCAGTGTGGACACAGAAGGTTCAGCAGACTGGATTTGTTTTAGAAGCCAGTGAACTCGGGAATGTAAGATTCCAAAAGACATTTAAAGTAATTTTCTAACATTACTGCAGTATTTTAAGCAACAGAATCACTATAACAACCAAACATCAGCACATAAACTACAATACTCCCTTAACTTAAAAACACATATGAGCAGTTAATTATACACCAGTGGATTTCAAGCCCTTCTCACCACTTTTCTCAGGTATATTAACAGCTAAGCTTAAAGCAGGCCAATCATTGTTCTAATTTCCTACTCCATTTTATTTCAGCCTTGAGTCCTGTAGCTTGGCTCGGTGCCTGCTCTGGAGCTAGCTGCTCCATCTACTGGGCTCCATCTAGTGGGCTGCTGGCTCCCAAAAACACACAGACAGCAGGACTTTGGGAACAGAACTGGGAAGCCAGGAAAGGCACAGTGAAATGTACAGTCAGGAGGAAAGCCTCCCTTTCCAGAGCACCCTGGTACTCACACTTCTTACAGAAGGATTTTTCAGGTGTAGTGATTGATACCTGAGGCACAGTGTAGGAAAGCAGGGGGAATCTGCCTGTTAAACAAACTTGAGATGATTGACATCAGAGATGAAGAACATCCACACTGCGAACACACTTGCAGACAGTTCAGTTCCACATCTGCTAATCAAGAAATACAAGAACTCAAGCCATTCTGTTCCTCCTTTGCTGGAAATTAGATTAGTTCTACTGCTGTCAGTCTGCAGATGAAGCAGGAACAATCCAGACCTCCACTGAACAAACCTGAACTTTTCAACTTCTTTCCAGGACCTACTGAAAAGCTTTCTTGTATTCCTTGATATAAACACCAGCTGAGCCATCCCTAGAAGCAGCATTTACTGACAGAGCTGTTTCACACCAGTTTAGTTAATTCACATCACCATCTGTGCAGATACACAAATCAAATCTCAAAACAATTGTCTGGGAAGTTTCTGTTAAACTTCACAGCTGAAAGTTCACATCAGAGTCTTCCTGTTAACTACAGATCCACATGAGCTGGATGATATCCCATGTGCAGAGATAACTCAGATATTGGATGCCTTCAGATAATCCAAGAGTGGCTGTCTGCCTGGGTGTACATTACAGCAATGCTGGTGTCCTGAGAGCTCAGAGGAAAATCAGATATCAAATAACATCTGCAGAACATTCACAACAAAACCTGGTCTTGCATCTTCTCTTGAAGCCAATGAAAGCAATAGTTCTGTTTAGCTTATGAGAAAAAGAAATGTTTTCAGGTCAGCTTCCAAAGCATTTATCTTATATCCCAAACAAAACCTTCGGCAAGCAGTATCTTCACAGTGTCACCTGACATGGGAAATACCATCCCAAGAGTTGTGTCACAACATTTACAGCTCCAAAGCCCAAGAGCTGTTTCTTGGGATTATACTTATTTGGGGTTTGTTTCATTAGGTTTCTTTCTCAGTGCAGTTTCCCCGAGATGTAATCTATCAGGCACACAAAGCTCAGGTTTGATAAAGTCAGGTAGGTAGATATATCTGTTTTGTTGTCAAATGCCGTTTGTTATCTTGGCTGTACTTTAGCACTAGGCAGATCCAGAAAAGGAGCCAAATCTTTCAACTCCCACAGCCTACCACCTCCATCAGAAAGCACTTCAGTCATGCAGACATTGTGTTTTTCAGATTCTCTAATAAATATGTTACTCCAAGAATGATTCCTCCAGAAAGCTTATGCCAAAGCTGTTCCATTCTTGTAGTAAGTCAAAATATACTAGTCATTTTTTTACTCCTAAAAATTTAACTTATAACCTGAAATACATAAAGAAAAGTGACATTCCCAGAAAGAGACAAGGAAGGAAACTAAAAGAAACCTCTGTAGCCTCCCCCCACAGAACTCGGTGGAACATCCTGTAAGCTCTGAGAAGATCTTATCCCTTCCTGTAACTGGAGACTGAGCACTGTCCCAACAGTATCATGTGCCTTCACAGAGCCCTGCTGGACAAATGAGCTGTGTACTGCTATTACAAGTTTTTAACAGCCCTCTATTTTCCATGTCCAGGGTTGACATTTCAAATACTTTAATGCTGCAAACAAATTACAAGTAGAACAAGGAGGTCTCACAACAGCAAAGATTTGAAGTAATATGGAAGTCAGGTATTTTCAAATTCTTGTAAGAAATTAAAACTTAAGATTATATCAAAGACTGGCAATGGCCTCAGATATACCACATTAAAACAGAAGAACGCTATTTACTGAATATGTGGCATTATCATGTTCACAAGTGCCCTCTACTGCTGAGAAGGAAAAAATTACATGAATTCTAGGTAAGTCATAAACCAAAACACAGACATTTGCCAACACTCAGTAAAAGTTGACTGTAGACCCACAGCAAGAACTTCTAAAATCTCTGCCGTTACCAACACCATTCCTAAACAAATCCCCAGAAACTGTGTGCTATTTAACTTGCTTCAGCTTCCACACAGCACAGGCACTGCCATTCCCCCCTCTGCCCCAGGCACTGCTGAAAGCCAGGCCACACAAGGGACAGGAGCAACCCAGGGAAAATTACAGCCAAGAGCAGCAGTGCAAAATCAGATGAAAAGCTGGATCACAAGCCAAGGAGTTTCATCAGTGCTGCCCATTCCTGTGCTGAAATAGAAGTCACAAACCCTTACGCCTCTGCTCTCCTTTAAGCAGTTCCAAAGGTTAATGAATTTATCCCAGGGTGCCACATACCGCACCATTTTTTTGCAGCAAATTTAACTTAGGCAACCACCACAGCCCATCAACTACCATGACTGAGTGCTACACATCATGCAGGAGTGGTAACTCCAGTGCATCTGCTCCCACGATTCAGGATTTCATCATCTGCTGGGCTCACAGTCCTCCCAGCAGTGTTTTCCTGGCGTCTCTCCCTCTCTCTACCTCCCCTAAGAAAGAACAGAGCACTTCAAGGTAGTTCACTCATCTGGCAGCAACTGTTCCAATTTCTGATGAGGGGAAAAGAAGTCAGTGAACCATAGGAACTTAGCAACTGGTTGATATAAAATAACCTCCTGATCTCACTTCAGGAATTTCAAAAAGCAGCTTTATTGCAACCTAACTGATTGAACACATAGCTAAGGATGGAATCCCGCAGGGTGAATTTAAGTGCAAAGAAATACTTATTTTTTTTCTTTTGATTTAGTATGACAATCACTTAGACTGCACAAACAAGTACTTAAAATTCAGGACATAACCATAACTTCTTGAGCAATTTTAACTGGCACACAGATTTAAGCACATACAACGAAGCAGAACTCAACCATGTAACTAAAAGCTGCCCCAGCTGACAAGTCTTCACTAAATGCTCAGCACTTCCAGTGTTAAAGAGAATGAGTCAAAACTTTTTAATGGACAAAACCCGTTCTCACAGGCTTTGCTGATTTGAGGAAAAACACACAGAGCACAGGCAGCCTACACAAAGCAAAAAGTCTTGTAAGGTAAAGTATGACCCAGCACCATGTATTACCTGTTTTCCATTCTAATCTATTACTCATGTCACCAACTGATGCTGTGATCTCACTCTGCACTCCAGACCCAGGTTTTATTTGGTTACTTGCTCTGTGCCAGACATTTCTAACTCCCATTACCAGTGATGACACTGCCACTGTTCTGAATGTCGACATGGTAAGACAGTTAGCAAAATCAGAGCCTAATTTAGATGCACAGACAGTACTATAGGAAGTAGAAGAGAAAAAGAAATATAGCTAAAAGACTTGGAGCTGAATTCAAGTGACACATCAGTGATTGGGATTGTACAACATGCCAGTTGCCTGCTCTGTAAAACAAAACAAGGTAATGCAGTAAGGTTAAGCTGCTTCACAAATACGTACTTGTATGGTTTTCATATCTTAGACATTTAGATCACTAAAAAAAACAGTTAACTTGCATAATATTAATTAGGTGTTCAACAAATGTGCTTATGTCCCCTTTGATCTTGCTCTGCATCAGCAGCATGTCAGACCTTCCCAGCAGCCTTTCATGCTGTCCCAGATAGCTTACCAAAGCCAAGCATAAACAAACTTAAGTGTTTAACCCAGCCCTATTGTTTCTCCAAATATACAGTTTTGGCCATCACAGAAGGTTTTTCTCCAATACAAAGATGGTTTTTTTTCTCCAATAAATAGATTTTGGAACTGTCTAAAATCATTGTTCTATCACTAGAGCTTAACATAGTTATGGTAACTGTTTTTAGCAACATTATTTCTTACAAAAAAAGTAGTTCTAGCAACTCTCAGTGCTTCTACTGGAGCAACTGAGTTTCTCGGGCAAATGTTTTCATTATTATCATATATATACACACATATATACACAATATACAAATAAAACTTTAAAATCATACATATACTTGAAGGCTTCAAAGCAAGGAGAGAATTTCACACCAAAAGACTCACAGAGCAACATAAAATGTTGTTATCAATACACGGTAAATGTAATTTCTATCAGAGAAACTCCAGGTATGCTGCCACATACATTGCCAGAAATACAACTGATTTTTATTTTCCATGCAACCACTGTGTCCTTTGGATTGCATTAACAGAATAAAGCCATGGCCTACAGGACAGGACGCAATGTTGCTGTCAGACAGCAGGATCTCCCATCAACAAGCTGTTTGGGCTGTATGTGCAGAGCACAGGCCTTTAGAAACAGTGTCTTTGTTACCAAACAGACAAATCCTGCTACAGTGTTTTCTTTTCCCCTCCTGTGACACTCTTAAATACACACACAACACTGCTCCACAGGAATCACAGCGTTTTGGGGTACAAGTCGCTACAATTATCCATTTTAGCCTGACTTCATCTGCAAAGAGACCATTCCAGGAAATCATCGCCCTGGTCTTTGCTAGGAAAGATTGCTTGAAGTGCTCCTTCATCCCTGCCTGTACAGAATCTGGGAATATTTGAACAGTGCATAACGAAGGAGGTGATGCCTCTAAGATTTGCCAAAAACATTCTGTTGGAACTGTTCAAATTTCAGTCAAATTCTGCCCTAGATGCCATCTACATTAATCTTAACACTCTCACACTAATACTCCTGCCCTGCTATAGACTCAATCATGCTACTGAAAATTAAACTTTACAGGAAAAATTTTAGAGCTTCAGCTGGAAAAGAGCTGTAACTTACTGTGTTAGGGGCAGAAAATGGGGCTGAGCAGAAATAAAGGAAGAAAGAGTAGTGAAAAGGGGTACTTGGATGACTGGCACTGCTTTTAGAAACTGGTCATCTCTCAGCCTCGTCACAGTCTCACTTTACATTCCTGCAGGGTCCAGCAATAAAAGCTTGATATTAACTGATGAACACATCAGGTCTCACATCAACAGAAGATGGCTTAGAAGCTTGAAACATAAAAGTAGAAAAACTGATGATGAAGTTTCATTCAATGACTGTGTGACTGGATAAGAAGCAGCCCAGCAGAATGTCTAAACAACAATATATGTAACTTCAAGTGTTTCAAGACAATTGATCACTATCATCTTTTTCCAAAGTTTCCAGAAGTTTTTTTTTTTCCAATTACAGAACATCTCTAAAAAGGGAAGTGTTCTCCCTAAACTTTTTTCTATAAAAACTAAATGTCTCCTAGAAATAAATAATTCAGCAAAAATTGTATTAAATTTAATGAGAATCACCATCAATGCTCTTCTCCCAGCTGTGCTTCAAAACCTGAAGATTACCTTTATTTTAGCACAGACAACTGTTTAATAGGAAGAAAATATCACTAGCAAGGATGTAATCAAAGGATCTCCTGAAAAAGTTGCTAAATGTGAAAAAAGCGCTGTCTAAAAGGCAAGCAATACAAGCAGGATACCAGAAGAATCAGATTACAAGTCACAAGCTCGTATCTGACTTGTTTGCTTTAATTCTAAAGAAAACAGACTTGCACAAGAGTTAAACCCAGTTATATAAGTACAGAAATCAGAGGGCACAGATACTTAGCATATGTATTATCACTTTACAGAACAAAAATTAAAATGCACTAATACCACTTACAAGGAGTGCACCATGTTTTACTTACTTTGATCAGCATAGTTTTTTGCTTTTAGTTCAAGTTGTCGAGTTTGTGACTCTAACGCTTCCACTCTGGTCTGTAAGTCCTTTTTCTCTTGTTCTTGAGAATCTTCAAACTCAATGAATTTCTAAACAACAGCAAAATAGTTAAGTTAGACCAAACAACTAATTACAGGCTTTACAGCAGGTAGGAAGCAACACAGCAGCCCTTCACAGCAGGAAGGTACAAGGTGGTTTCCAAAATGACTAGATCCACAGGCCACATTTAAACACAAAGAAATATTTCAGTCCAGGTCCATCAGTCAAGCACCCAGTCTAGGTTATATTGCATAATAACTTTCAACTAAGTACCAGCTACTCCAGAGAACCTGCTTGGGATTAACATAAATATGAATTATTTCATTATTGTCTAACTTAATGTACAACAACTCCCAACAGTGCATATGAACACAGGAATTCTTGGTATCCTTAGGCTGACTGATCATCAGTGAAGTTATTTTCACCCTTAAGCCACAAAGGTACAAACACTGCAACAGAGACACCAACAATAATGCCAACCAAAATTATTTGATATCTTTTCCATCCCCACCCAATTCTGCTATAAACTCTTATTGTCTTCATCAAATCCCTAATTACCATCTACAATCTGTCAATTGCACAGAAAACTGTGCTGATCACCACCACCTTCTGTTTCCTTGGTTTACCACACTTGTGACTCCCCATAATCTGGAATTCACTGATGAATGCACAAGTGTTTACATTCCCTAACATAAGAATTACCAACACATCATTATAGCAGCTTTGAAAGCACTTTTTTTTTTGCTATTTATCTTTCTCAAAAAGTCAAGAAATTCAGCATGTATTGCTGGCACAAAGAATACTTCTAAAAGCCAAGGATGGTTTAGGTCATGCAGTACTCTATGCTCTGCATTGCAAGGAGAAGACAAAGCCACCAACACAAGTGATGCAGAAGGCTCATAGAACAGGGAGAAGAAGCAGACCAGAAACCTCTGCAGGAAAAAATCCCAAACACCCACGACAATTAAAGGGGCAAAGGCAGCTGAAGACCATGTGGAAGAAAGGAGACAGTGAAGGCAGCAACTTGAAAACAGTAATTTGATTTGAGTATTTTTTCCTATGTATTGTTAGGAAAATTTAGTGGGAAAAATATTTCTAATGGTCATATAGCAACTGTTAATTAACTATTATTACATTGTAGCCATTGTGGTTTAGAGCTTTTACAAAAGCAGGAATTCATAACCTTATGAAAAGGGCTTCAGTTGAACAGGGTCATCAGAAGAAGTTCTGACCAAAAAGTACTTCAGATGTAGAAATGCATCAAAACCTAAGAAGTGAAACAAGAGTTCCTTTCAGACAAGCTCTGCACAGCTATCACAGGACTGGGCATGGTGCTCATATGACTGCTTGAAACTCAACCACAACAATTGAGGAACAGCTGACATAGCCCAGGTAGCTCTGCTTTGGGTGCTGCCATCAAAAAGTCCCTCTTCAAACACAGATGTGCAGAAATTTTTCTACCCCCTCCACACAAAGTTTGGGAATATTAATTAGTCAATGTAATTTGAAAACCTCAATGTTTAAGCTTGTTTCATGTCTTCTTTGTAGTAATTGATGCAAGACTTTTGCCCCTTTAATATTCAAGTCATGTCTGGCCTATTCTTGGCAGACTCCCTTTTCAAAAAGGGCTTCAAAGTTTGACGCAAATTTGGCACTGGGGCTAAAGTTACACTAAACATGGGAAGTTTGTTACACTAAACATGGGAAAACATGAAATAAGAATTATAGAACTGTAACATCTTTGTTTAGTTGTTTCTCTGATGATTTCCCAAAAATGTGTCATAGCTTGCTAAAGGCCAGGGACAATTATACTCATGAATAACAAACAGCCACTCAGAGCCATTAATGTCACTGTTACTCATGAAACAACAGATAGATATAATTTTGTATTTCCTCTCAAGTTCTTCAACTGCAAGTGGAAAAACTAGTCTTGCCTAGAATGGTTTTGTTACCTTCCACTAGTTTACCTTCAATTTGTTAAAGTTCAAATCTACTTTATTATACTTTAAAGCAATTCTGTAATTACAGCTGAATATTTTTCCCTCCCCTGCTGTAAACTATACTTGATCAGATCTTGGGATTGAGAACTTTGGACTTTGAATATTTTTATTTGGTTTCATTTCTCTGTCTGGTGATAGTATAATCACAGGTACAGCCCCAGCAGATTGATCATCACACCCTGACTCAGCCTGCGTAAGTATGACAGACGAACTAGTTAGATAAATCACCACAGCAGCCAAGGACAGTCTGAGCACCCATATTAAAATACTTTTTTTTCCATTTACATTGACAATACACTCAAACACTACTTATCTCCTGCACTGTTTAATGTAAATCCAGCAGCATATGTAGGAACACGTTAGGCAGTCAATAGTCATCCTCTCATCTCAGCCCCAGCTACTGGTTATTCAAAAGACTGAGGCAGACAAAAATCTAGTTTTCCCCATTTTAAGTGATGTCCTGTTTGGGCCTCAAAGATATATCTTACAACTCTATTGAGAAGTGTGAGAAGTGAGATTTTTGGTACTTTATTTTTTAATAGCAAGCTGAAGGACACCAACCTGTCTTTAAAACAATCAGACCAGATTATGTAAGATTACAGAAAATACAGCTGGAATAATCCTTAAAAGGTCATCTTGTTTCCAGGTTCTGATGCTCAGCATTGGATGTTTGGATCCTCATTTTGATTAGGCTATGATGAGGTGTAACACAGGATGTGATGCACAGCTCCTCCTGCATGTGCCTGCAACTGAAACCCAGCCTGCAATACCTTCACCAGGCATGTTTGGCAACTCCCATTTAATCCATCCCATTTTCTCCAGGTAGGATCACATGGGTCATTTCAGATCTTTGTCCAACCTGTTCTCAAACACCTCATATAAAAACTGTGAAGAAGTCCCTCACAAACTAAACTCAAAGATCTTTATGTGATCAATTTTAAATCTATTTGAAAGCTTGCAGAGATCTCTGGAATAAATAAGAACTCAGACTACACAACAGCCCAGCACATTTGGAACCCTCTGTCCTACACACAACCACTGAAGCACTCAGTAGCACATTATTAGCCAAATGAAATATCTCTTCCTATATTTATGTCGTCTTATGTCTCTTCATATCTTGACTGGTTTTCCTGTCACAGGACCCAGATGCAATGCCAAGCAGATCTGATGTCAGGGTCTTGGCAATCTTTACTACTCTATGACACGTCCTTCAGCAATGTGTATTGCAACAATGACAGATTCTCAGCCAATGGCAAGTTCTTCTTGGAGAAGGGAGAAAAAAAGCCAGTTCAGATGGACATGGAGGACAGAAAAACATGTCAAAAGGAAAACAACCTGGTAGCCACAAAACAGAGTGAAAGTTTTCTGTAAAATGCATCTCGGTTCTGTTCTCTCAAATTAAAAATACTTAAACTCTTACTGCACAGTGTTTACTCACATACAATCCTAAAGAAAGTTACCTCTGGGAACAGCAAGAAAAAGCAGACATCAAGTTTATGCTATGACTTAAACCAATTTTAGTAGTGGTAAATCCTTTTTCACAGTTGCCAAAGATTTAAAAAACAGCTTAATCCCACCAACAGCAGAAAAGCTAAAAGATATCCTAATTTGGCATAGCTAAGTGGAGTAGATTTTTATCCTCTTCCCAAGTGCACACAAAACACATGCCAGCTACAAGTGCAGGTCTGAAACAGCACATTGCTGCAGAAGTAACTCTTATCAGGGTATACAATAGCAAAAGCACAAATGCTGGTTCCTCTTCCTCTTCTTTGGGGCAGGCATTGCTACCTCACAGTCACCAAGTGGAAAGGCAAGAACTGGAAAGAGAACAGCAGAGCAGCTGGTTCCTCCATTCCTACAGCAATATCAAAAAACCTAATACGTTAAAAGTCAGACAAGTGATTTTGCAGCAACTACAAAGATCAAAACTGTACCCAGAAGGTTGAAAAGTAGGCCCAGAACTTCTGTCAAGGTGATGGTAAAAAAAATTATTCCAGAAATCCACAGGCACTTTTAAGATTTTTTAGTAACACTTTTTAAGCACAGGAAATAAAGAAAGCAAATTACAAAAATGGGGTAAGGAGACACCTACCCAAATAGTAAACTATTTAATGTGCATTAAGATACTGCCACAAATAAATTTCCTATAACAACAAGCAGAAAGTAGAAGAAGGTGTGTTAATTGCCCAGAGAAGCTGTGGTTGCCTCATCCCTGGATGTGCTCAAGGGTAGGCTGGACAGGGCTTGGAGCAGCCTGGTGTTACAACAGTGTCCCTGTCTGTGACATGAACTTTAAGGTCCCTTCCAACCCAAACCATTGTGTGATTCTATGAACAGATGACATTAAACATGGAACTCAGCAGCTCAAAATTCTCTATTTTGCCACTACATGACACAGGCAAACTCCAAACGAAAGAAATGTGCTAAGCCAACAACTTTTTATCCAAGGAAAATAGTGTTAAATTTCTGTTTCCTCCTTTTATTTCAGTCATATTGCACCCATCAGGTTATCTCAGCATCAAAAAAATAATTCAACAACCATGCCTAACACATATGCCTCTCCTGAATACACCAGGCTGTACCTAACACTTCCACACCTGTACAGTGCAACGACCTCAGCACATCACAAAAATGACCTTTGTGCTTACCATGAAAATGCAGTCTTTGGTCTAACTGCACTTTGGAAAGCATCAGCCAGGTGTCCTGCAGTATGAATGCTGGTTCTTCAACTGCACATAGCCCGTTCTCTCAAGTTAATTTATCATGACACAGAGAAGTGGAGATGGCAGTGAAGCACACAACCAATACAGGCACATACAGTTCCTGAAAAGCTACAACAACAAATTTAACCCCATGATCTGTTTCCTCACATTGGTACGGCTTCTGTCCTGCTGCCCAAGGTCTGTTTTTTTGATCTTGCAAATGCTGCCTGTGCTTCAAGCCTGATGGGTTTTCTCATTAATTAGTTCAGAAAGTATTTATCAATCCCTTCCTATTACTCTCAATGTAAACATATTTTCTAAAAGACCCTTTTACATTGTGTCAGAAATAGTGTGGCAACTCCAGTCCCCTAACTGGAGTCTATATGGCATCATAAAACTACCATGTGTTTGACAAGGAGGATGAATGTTCTATCAGTCCAGGAGCTGGACCACAGTCCTTCACAACAAACTGAGTCCTGGAATAATCTGTAGACAACATTTTGCACTCACTTAGAAACAAACAAGTATTTATACAGGGCTAATGTTTTTTAAATTAAGCTTTCACCGTTAATATTGTGTTCACCCTCAGTGCGGTTGTTCCTTCTGATTTTTGGAAAATAGAAGGCAAACAGAACCAGAGAGATTAGCACAGGACAAGGGGTCTGGAAATACACTTGTAAGATGGCTTGTTAATGTTAAACAGATAATGCTGCCAATCCAATTTCCTCCAGGAGTTTGGCAAGACAATGAGCAGGAGGAAGTTATCCTGCACAGCTGCTTCCCATTCTATTGCTTTATAATATCACATTAGATAATGCCCCACAAGCTTGTTTATGCTGAAGTGATTCTTGGTACAGACACTGAAATAAAAACATCTAACATCCAAAATCAGAGTCGACGTCACTGGAGAGTCCACACCACCTGTTGCTGCCCGCAGCTTTAAGCAGCAGCTCTGAGAGCTTCAGCCTAGACACTGCGTATTCCCAAACGCGTTGTCACTATTTCCGCAGAAACGGACAGCCCGCCTCCCTCCGCCGGGAGCATCCCGCGCGGCCGTGACAGCGCAACCAGCGCCCGGTTCCCGCTCGCTCCGCGGCCCCGGCGCAGCGCAGCGCTCCGCAGCGGCTCCCGGGGCTCCCTCCGGGACCAGCGGCTCAGGGATGGCAAACACACGGAGCCGCACGGACCGGGAGGGATTCCTCCCGCCGAGCCGCGTCTGGCCCGCAGCTCCAGCACCCGGGACTCGCCGCCCGCCGTGCCCCGGCAGGCCCGGGAGGTGCGGCCGCCCGGCCCAGCGCCGCGCTCACCTCCTCGGCCTGTTTGCGCAGCGCCTTCTCCCGCTCGTACTGCGTGAGCAGCTGCTCGTTATCGTCCCGCAGCAGCTCCAGCTCCACGCTGGTCTCCTGGCTGTGCGCGCACACCGAGTCCAGGTTCTCCAACACGGCCACCACCAGCGGCATCAGCTCGGCCACCACCTCCTCGTCGTAGCGCCCGATGAGCCGCTCGAACTCGCGGTAGATGGAGCCCGCCAGCCCCGACACCCGCTCCGACATCATGGCGGGGCCGGGCCCGCCGGGATCCTCCTGGTACACCACGCCGTCCGCCAGCTCCATGGCGGCGGGGGTTGCGCGGGGCCTGGCGGGGCCCGGCTCGGAGCGGGGCCCGGCTCGGAGCGGCGCCCGGCGGCGGCGGCGGCGGAGCCTCGGCAGGGCCGGGCGGGAGCGGCGCGCGCCTCTGACCTCACCCGCCGCGCCGGGCGGGGCTGCCGGGACCGCGGGGCGGGGCGGGGCGGGGCGGGGCTGCGCGGTGACGTCACGGGGCTGGGCGGTGACGTCACGGCGGGGCTGGGGCTGCGTGAGGGGAAGATGCGGGCGGCGGGAGCGGGGGCAGAAAGCTTGAGAAGAGATGGAATTTTAACTGTGGTGATTGCATTCAGCTCCACTGGAGAGCAGCAGAGCCTTGCACTTAATTTTCTCTTATTTGGAATGGTTCTAAGGCAGGAACTGTGCTTTAAATACATGTGCTGCCTTGTCTCTTCATGCACTGAGCCAGTGAGTCTGCGCAGGAATGACAAAGAAGAAAACACTCCAGCCCTGTATATTGGATTTATTGTGAGTCTTGTTTAGACATCGTCATCCTCCCAAGCTGGTATTTAAAGTGCTTTGAAATAGCTGCTCCAGAGGAAATCTATGTCAGAATCCAAGGGACCTCTGGACCAGTCACAATAGCAGGTTTCTGCCACTACTTCCCAGTCAAACTCACTTCAGCTTCCAGCGGGGTCATCTGCTGTGATCCCCCATCACCCCAGCAGCAAACAGGTTCTGCTCTCACATGTCCTGATGGATTAACGTGCACTGTGCACCAGGATCAACCAAAGCTTCATATTTCTGTGGTGCTGATGTGCCAGGCCATTGGGTCCGCACACCCAAAAGACACAATTCTCCCATGCCTCTAACCCCCCCACCAAGTAAATTGAGTCGTGATTTACCAGGGAAGGAAATCAGCCCTCGGATCACTCCATGTTTAGAAGAGTTTAACTGGCACTTTCCCAGAGGAAGAAATTTTTGTGAAAGTTTAATTCTATAGTGGTTTATATCTTAAAACACAACAGAAATCAAGATAAAGACATTCACAAGCTTGTGAATGATGAATGATAGCAGCACTCAGCTAAATGAAGAGTAGGATATCCTGGAGCAACAAAGCATGTCGGAGTTAGGACTCTGGTTACAAGGAGCAAGAGGGACACAGCATAAATTATGAGTTTTGATGAGAACCCCAAGTATTCTGGGTGATACAAACAGAGGCTGTGAGCTGAGACCAGTCTAAAGCTGGGGCCAAACCAGCAAAGCTGGAGCTGTGTTAAATTCTCCTGAAGTCTGGAGACATTCACAGTCAGTTCTTTGTCTCAGGCCTGTTTTAAAAATCTCTGCTGGTTTTAAGTAATGTGGAAGTGGTTTGAGCTCAGCAGTTACACTTAGTTCACTCACTGAGAACTTTGGAGGTGTTTACTTCTCTCCCGTGATCAGTCAATATTTTAGAAATGATTTGTCTAGACTCTACTTCTTCACATTTTAGATAAACATGTAATTTCCAATGTAATTAAGTGATCTTGGTAAAATTTGCAACCAACAGAAGCTTATTTATACAGTAACAACTTGCTCTGCTAATCATGGATTAATCTCAAAAGTGGCAGAGTTAACCCTTATTTAATGAGGTTAAAGACTTGGCACAGATCACAGGACAGACCTTTGGTAAAGCTGGAAGTCGTGCTTGCCCACCTTCGGGCAAGTCCTAAGCTTTAATCAGTAAATTACGTAGATTTAACAAGACTGTAAATAGATGTCCTATTGCTGCTTTAAACTTGATATTTTTGTAAACATCCTGTTTCTGGAGACCTTTCTTCTATTGTTATGTATTATTTTGCCATAGTGAGGATTACAGCACTAGAGTTTGTTTAAGTAGTATGAAACATCTTAAATAAATATGTATCAAAGCAAGAGAATAAATTGGATTTGCATTGTCAGGAGACTACTCAGAAACTAATTCCAAAATAACCTCAAGGAGGACTTGCTAGAATGTATGACATTGTGATTTTTAAAACATCAAATCAGAGCTCTTGGAAAGTGTGATGGAAAAGGACCCTGAATACAAGAAAGCAAGTTGGTTGAATTGATGTTTAGGTCAGATCTGGAGTCTCTCACCAGAACTAAAAGTACCACATGGATGTGTGATGGAATGTAGTGAAGACAAGGGATCCCAAATAAGGAAATCCTTGTTACCAAAAAGCTGAACTTTTCCCTGTCAAGCAGCAAAGTCATGCCTAGAGGAAAGCAAAATCTTCATTGTTTGCTTTCAAGAACAGCCAAGTGGAGCCCGGGAGGTTCATCTCAGTTTGGAAGCAAAACCAGGACAAGCACGGATTTCCATCCAGATGCTTTATCCTCAATTCTCTTGAAGGCAATAAAATGGTCAAGGCAAAGCAGCTCAGTGGTAGGTGGTTGAAAGGTCTTTTGACTCAAAGAGCTAACACAGTATAACCAGGAAAAAAAAAAAATTAATTACCTCCTTTTAAGAGGAAGTACAAGCAGAACAGTACGACAACGATAATTATTACAATGACCTTACGTGCCTTTTGTTAAATAGAAGCCGTGATCCAGCAGGCAAGGCTGAAATGCTGGCAGGGCTGACCCGGCACCCCGCTCCGAGGGAAGAGGCGCAGGTGGGTGCGGGTGTTCCGGGCGGGGATCGGGGCACGGATCGGTGCCCGGGCCCCGGGGAAGGGGCCGGGGCTGTGGCGGTGCCCGGGGCGGGCGGGACACTGCGCTGTGGCCGCGGCAGCGCCGTGCGGGGGGGCACGGCTAAACCGGGTGAGAACCCGCGGTGACACGGCTTGACAGAGCCACCGCTGAAACAGCGGCGGACACGGCTGCGAGACAGCCGGGGAGCAGCGGGGTGTTCGCGCTGCCACACTCGCCGGGCCACCAGCGGGGGACACCGTTTGGCACAGCCGCCGGGCCACCAGTGGGTAAGCCGAGTCGCGGGGCAGCGGGAAGGGTCCCCCTGTCCCCGGGCAGTGTCACCGCGGAGCCTCCCCGCAGCCCTGCATCCCTCACCTGCCCGTTCAGGTGTGCTCCAGCGTGGGGCTTGGAGCCCCTCTGGTCCCGCTGGTTTCCAGGTGAAAACTCTGTGTGTGTACTAATTTATTAATTTATTGCACGGCACTGGAAGCTGGATCCGTGGTGATCATTACCTTCCTTTCCATTCAAAGTTTTTCTGATTTCAGTATTTGCTGATTGTTCCTATGCTTGGCACCCTTCCTCTGCTTCAAACTCACTCCTGCAGCACTTGGGAAAACCTGTGTGTGGTCGCTGGTTTGTCCAAACGTTGGAGACCATGGATTACTGACCCTCAGATGCAGGGCTGGGATGGGCTGGGATTGCACAGTCCTGGAATAACAGATTTTATTCTCTCCCTCCTCAGGATCATGGCTGCAATTGATGAGCGCACCTTCATTGCCATCAAGCCCGACGGGGTCCAGAGGGGGCTGGTGGGGGAGATCATCAAACGCTTCGAGAAGAAAGGATTCAAACTGGTAGCCATGAAATTAATACATGTAAGCTCTCCTCAATTGCTGTGTCTGCTTTTTTATATTTGAAAGCTGTAGCCTTCAAATACAGCAGCGTCCTATAACAACAAATGTGGCCTCTGTAACATTTAAAAGTGAAATTTTGAGAAGTCGTACTTGGGATGTTTTTGGAAAAGTTCCAATTCCCAGCTCTGGCTAAATGCTTTAGACATGCTAAGCACACTAATTTTAGTAACCTGATGCCCTTAGTCTGAAGAGAGTATTCTTTCAGGTGCATCCCATGCCAAATAGATATCTTTGATTATCTCTCACAAATCCCAGGTCACATAAACTGCCTGTATTGGCAACAAAAACTTTTCTAAGTTAGTTGTGGTTAAGCAAACCGTTCAAATACATATCAACCAAAAGTACTCCTAGGAAGGTGCTAGAAATACTGAATTTTTAAGTGCGTGCAGGTTCCAGCATTACCAGTGCTCTGTGGTTTATCTCTGTGATTTCACTAAGCTCTTACTGTAAGCTTTTTTCTCTATCTGGTTTTTAAACCAGGCCTCTGAGGACCTTCTGAGGGAACACTACATCGACCTCAAGGACCGGCCATTCTACGATGGCCTGGTGCAGTACATGCACTCGGGACCTATTGTAGCCATGGTGAGTTCCTGGCGAGGAAAACCACACTGCTTGATTGTCTTCCCTGCAATGAGATTGTGTCTAGTTGAATTCTAGTTTATTTTTTAAAGGATTTTAAAATCTGGATTCAAATACTGTGATGAGGAAGATGTGCTGTTAACTATTTTTGTTTAATCTTTTCTCATAATCTTTCTCTCCTTTGAGTCAGGTTTTTGAGGAAGATGGCAGGGGCAGAAACGAATCACAACCATGACCTTGAGAAACAGTAAACCTGCACAAAAGTCCCATCCTGAAATGCCATGTAGTAAGGAAGCTGAAAAAGGATGGTGGAACATTTAAACTTTAGTTCTCTTTTTCTCCTTGATAATGTATTTGTAAAACAGTTGAGGCCAAGCTTTCCCATGAGCAGACAGCTCTGTGTGAGACTGACAAACTGAGATGGAAAATTGTTCTCTCCCCACCCTAGGAGAGGAGGGGTACTGAATAGAAGGGGACCATGTGAGCAGATGCTTCAAGAATCTGACAGAAGAATTTGAAAGAAATTTGTCTCACTGTGATAAATGTTCAGATGGTGATTTGTGCCATGATGGACAGCCCTGTGTTCTCGTGGATGATAAAAGTTATCTGCTGCTAACTTTAATAATCTGAATGGATTTCTTTTTCTTTAAGGTGTGGGAAGGTCTTAATGTGATTAAGACTGGAAGAATGATGCTGGGGGAAACCAATCCATTCGATTCCAAGCCCGGCACTATTCGTGGGGACTTCTGTGTCCAAGTTGGAAAGTAAATTTAAAAGCATTTGGTATCATCCAAAAGCACTAAATGCCAAGAGTTATGTCATGATATCTACAGGAACTGTGCTCCATCCTTCACTGTCTTACACAGGGAGCTGCCATTCCCTGTGCCCATGACATATTAGTATTTAAGGATGGGGATCATGTAATAGTTGTTCCCATTGACAAAAATAAGCAAAGCTGGCACTGCCTATGCTGTGTCTTTTCCTACTTTATTGCTATTTAAAGCTTCTGTCCTTATTAGGAATAACTTCAAAACAAGAAGCTTACTTTACTTTAAGAATTCTTTTACTCTTTTTTTCACCTTTTCTTTTCCTAGGAACATCATTCATGGCAGTGATTCTGTGGAAAGTGCTGAGACAGAGATCAATTTATGGTTCACTCCTGAAGAACTGGTTGATTATAGAAGCTGTGCTCATGAGTGGATCTATGATTAACACCCAGCCTGGATCTTCTGATATTCCCATGTCCACGAGCAGCTGCCAGCCTCTAGCTATTCCAAAGAATTCCCTGGTAGAAACCTCAGAATACAGTGAGTTTGCTGTGTTGTGGATGTTAAATAGAGCCAGTGCTTGCTGCTCCTTTGATTTAAAAGCTGTCAAACTATAGATGAATTGCACATTTTAAAAGCTGCTTCTGGGATTGAGAGATATGAGATGAAAACAGAACAGATAACATATATTTTTCTGAAGCATTTAATAGTCACAGAGAGTGTTTTGGAAAACAAAAAAATGGGTAAAAATTTATTTGGTAAATAAATACACAAATGGCTCAGAGTCAGAGGTTAACTTTGCTAAAACATTAGGGGACAACTGATGGTGTGTAAATCCATTGATAATATGCTCAAATGTTGAGGATTTACTTAATATCAAGTGTGTCCCCATTCCTAAAACAGCTGCAGAAAAAAAAGCCCATTTTTCTCCCCAGAACATGCTGTGCTCATAAAGAATTCAACTCTGGCTAAAATGACAACTGGCCTCCACACTGACACTGTTTCAACTCGCTTTTTTTTCCTTCCACGTGGGATTTATGTAGTATTTTAAGGACAGATTAACCAGCCAGGCTTGATGAAATGTCCTTTTATGTGAAAAGAAGATTAATGTGAGGATGGATGAGGGAGATTCTACCTTTAGCACTTCAGTGCAGGAGCTCTCTGACACTGCACAGAGCAATAAGTGGTGTTTGCTTTGCCAGCTGAACAGCTGATAGTTTAGTTGTGTTCTCATTAGTGTTGTTTCCTCAGTAGCTGCAACTACAAAGCAAATGGTCCTCGGATAAGTTGTTTCAGAAGTGACTTTATCACCATCATTTTGTATTTATTTAATGATGTAAAGAAGTAGAGTCATAACAATGCAGAAGGTGTTTCAGTTTCAACAGCAAAAACTGGATGTACTGGATGAGGAAGTGTGGATTGATATTATGTATTTATTTCCCTGCAACATTTTATTCACTAAGACCAAGAGTTTCATGGAATCAGTTGCTCAAGCTCTACGATTTTTTTTCCCACACAGTGAGTTCTTGCATCTGAATACTGAACTATGCAGTGAAAGTTGAAAGCCTATGATACCTTATGGTGGTATCGAGCGCCTAAAAAAGAGATGGCACAAAATAAAACAATATTTGCTGCTTCTTAAAGGAAATAAAATGAAATTTAAAATATTTTGTCTTATATTTAATTCATGAGTATAAGGAGGGGGAACAAATTCTCTAACTACGAAGCTGTAGGTGAGGCTGTGAGCTTCTCTTCTGAAAATATTCAGTGTTACAGAAAATAAATCATTAGGTTAAAAGAAGTTGGAGGAAAGGGACTATGTGACAAACCTAAGCATGAGATGAGTAGTCTGCAGTTTAATCTTTGCTTGAAAGGTTACTTGAGATGTCTCAGTTCTGCAAAATAGAGAAATGTGGTTTATCTGGAGGTGTTGGGGCTGTCAGGAAGCTGCTGATTAGTGTTTCTAACGCGATGTGACTGGGAAGAGATGGAGGCCAGCATTCCTGCATGGCTGAGGTGCCTGAGTAGGTCCAGTGGAAGCCACTAACTGACCCTGAGAAAACACTAACTGGCCTCTCGATAAGAGACAACGCAAGGACTGGAGAACTTATTTCATTGATATTCAGCTGCAGCGATGGTGTGTGATTATAACTTGCTGAGGCAAAGGTGCTTTATCAACTAGGAAAGGGCCAAGTAGTGAACATCATAAAAAGTAACAAAACGCTCCCTGCTTCATGTTGTGACACAACTTCAAGGACTGTGCGGTTTTGACACTTGGTGGCTTCATCTTCCTAATAAAATTACCAATGATGTTCCTGTGTTACAGATTCCACATCACTTTTCTGTGATAAATATTCTTTCGAGGAGCTGTGGCCGTGCTGTGCGGTGCAGCCCGGTTGGCAGGACCAACCCTCAGGCGGCGGGGTCAGCTGAGAGCAGCCAACCCAGCAAAAAAAATACTAAAAAATGATTTAGTTGTGTTAGCGCAGGCTTAAGCTACAGTTGCTGCGTCTGTAAATAACCCTCGAGGAGGCGGAGGCGACAGGTGCGGCCGGGCCTGGCCAAGAGCCGCCCCTCGGCCGCCGGGCCCGCAGCGGCCGCTCGCTGCGGTTCGGTTCGGTGCGATCCCGGTTCCGCTCGGCGCTGGCGGTGCCGCCCCCGAAGCGCCGCCGCTCCGGCGGCTCCGCCTGTGCGCGGGGCGGGGGCTGCGCGGCGGGCCCGCCTCCTCCGGCCCTTCCTGCGGCGGCGGCGGCGCGGGCGGCAGCGGCGGCGGCGGCTCCGGGCAGGTGAGGCCGGGCCGGGCCGGGCGGGCCCCGCGCTCCGGGTGCGGGCGGGCGGGCGGAGGGGCGCGGTGGGGCCGGGCCGGGAACGATCCGTGGGACGATCCGGGGCCGATCCGTGGCGGTGCCGCGTGGCGGGGCGGTCCCGCCATGGCCGCCCCGACCTTGAGGCCGCGCTCCCGCTCACGCCGCGCTCCCGCCCGCAGCGCCATGGCGGGGAACGGCGAGCGCACCTTCATCGCCATCAAGCCCGACGGCGTCCAGCGCGGCCTGGTCGGGGAGATCATCAAGCGCTTCGAGCAGAAAGGGTTCCGGCTCGTGGCCATGAAGTTCGTACACGTGAGTGCCCCCGCGCCGCGCCCCAGCCCCGTCCCACCCCGCCCCAGCCCCGTCCCACCCCGCCCCAGCCCCGTCCCACCCCGCGCCCACCGCGGGCTCCGCTGCGGCTCCTCCTGCGGCAGAGCCCGAGCGGATGGGCGGATGTGCCCGAGCGCCTCCGCTCTCCTTCCTGCCCGCCGCGTGGCTTATCTCCAAAAACACCGAATCTTGCTTCAGAGGTTTAATGCAGCCCGATTGAGAGCTGGGATGGCCTTGGCTGAAAGGTTGTGCTGGGTAACAGCACCCCGGGATCCTGAGCTGTGCTTATCGCAGAGGCTCGCTGCCGTGCCAAGAAATCATACTGACAATCCTCAGCACAGCCACAAAGAGCTCCTTTAATGCTACAGCAGGAGCTCCCGCTGATAGCCACTATAGCACTGCAGCATTGTTGGTAACATTATTAGTGAATCTAGTCACTAACACCACAGTCTTACACCTATAACAATTTTTGTTCAATGATATTCAGAAAATTATATTTAAAGTTACATCTGTCCTTTTAAAGGCCTCTGAAGACCTTCTCAAACAACATTACATTGACCTGAAAGACCGCCCCTTCTTCCCTGGTTTGGTTAAATACATGAACTCTGGACCTATTGTGGCCATGGTAAGTTGATTTTCATTTAAGATTACTTTCTTGAAAATATTCGTTTTGCTCTGTAAATTATTAAGAATATTCAGAGATACTCTGCAAACTACCTAATTCCAAAGGTGGCAAAATAAAAACGTAATTAAAATTAAGACAGTGAAATTACAATATAATAAGCAAAGTGCACATATAGAATGGGTATTAAAATGCCTAATATATAAATTTATAAAGCAAAATTCCTGAAAGCAAATCTTCTACACCAAAAAATCTGTTTTGGGCAAAAAAAGGTCAGGCTCTCTGACACAAAAACCCAACTTGTGTGTCATTTAATATGTTTTTTCCCCTTGTCACCTGTACAAGCCCAAGAGATAATCTAGGTGAGGTTATTATCTTTAATGGTAGAGCCTTTGTTTCTTTGCAGAATATGGTAGAGCAAATATGAATTGTCAGTATTTTGCATAAGCATGGCTGAAGAGAATTTTTGTGTTTTTTATCTTAAGGTATGGGAAGGACTCAACGTGGTTAAAACTGTGAGAGTCATGCTAGGGGAAACCAACCCTGCAGACTCCAAGCCTGGCACCATCCGTGGTGATTTCTGCATTCAAGTGGGAAGGTTTGTACTCAAGTCTGTTAATTGATACTAAAAACTCAACAGCTCCTACTCACTATTTACCTGCCAACACAAAAATTGTTGGCAGTCTTTTATTCTAGAAAGCCAAAATTGGTGATAGAGACCTCAGTCTGATGGTATTTCATTTGCAGGTCACAGTGCATACCTGCTGCTTAGGAAAGTGGTACAAAGCTGACTTTGTTTGCAGTCCAGCTCCTCCCCAGAGCAGCATGTAAGCTCTGCCAGCAGCTGCTGTAGAACAGTAGAGTGACCCTGGTAGGCATAATTAGCTGTTGGAGGGGTGAGGGTATTGGAACACTGCCTGAAATAACAGCCTAGTCTCCCTCTCTAGATGCTTCATTCACGTTTTTGCAAAGGGAGAACAAAGCTGCTGGAAGTGTATTTTTATAGGGATCAATGTTTGTCTCCTTCCACAGGAACATCATCCACGGCAGCGACTCTGTGGAGAGTGCACAGAAGGAGATCAACCTGTGGTTCAAACCCGCAGAGCTCATCGACTTCAAGCCCTGTGCACACGACTGGATCTATGAGTGATGGGTTCCCACAGGGATTCGTGCCTTCCAACACCTCATCTCATTCCAGCTGCTGCCCTGGGAGCAAGCACAGCTACCTTAGTGCTGAAAGTGACTGTCAAATAAATGGGTGTGAACGACTTCCTTGTAGTGCATTCACTTACAACAGACCCCTGTCCAAATACTCAGAAATTCATTTTGGTCATTCAGGAGCCTCTGACATATGACCCTGCCACAGCTGTTGGACTCAAACAGTGAAAAATTTGCAGAGGGAGAGCTGAAGGGAGGGAAGAGCTACTTCCAAGGCAGCTAGAGGAAAAAAGGGATACCACAAGATTTTCCTCCTTACACAAATATTAACACTAAATGAAATGAGACTTGCTCTCTGAAATGCTTATTTAATTCACATTTTCTTATCTAACTCCTTACTTTGTGCTCAGTGTTGTCACACCAACATACTTTAAAATTCTGTAAAATACTCATGTTTTTACAGATTGTGGGTATTTTTAATAGAGTTAAGAGTGTTTTAAGCAAAACGATCACTATTCAGAAAAAGACTTTTAATCATTTTTATTTTGTGTAAAAAGCAAATTTAGTGAATTATTTTCATCTTGTACACAAAGTTATGATTTTAATGCTTTTCACATCCATGCTGAAAATCTGCAGTCTTGTAAAAATGAAAGTAACATTAATTTTTCCAAAAGCATTTTTTCACTGAGTTATGTACATTGCATGAGAAAGCTTTAAATACTCTCTCACTGACCACACAAATTACCAAGAAAATAAAAGATTAAATTTGTACAGATATTGATCTATATATCAAATACATACAGAAATTATGTAAAAACCCATTTGTTTATTCTTGATTCCTGCCCCAACATTTTCTTAGGGGCCAAAGCTGATGCCTTTTTTATATAAATGGTTGTGGCTTTTCATTTTAAATATGAAAAAAAAAAACCAAAAGGAAGAAAAATTCATCTGAAATCACAGTTTTAAAAAATCCCTTCCCAATAAAGGATTGTTACCAAATGTATTAGCACCATCGTACAAAGATCAAGGGAGGGTATTCACATCACAGAAAACAACAATAAAAAACCCAAAACAAACACTGAAACCCGTGTTAGTATCTGTAGAACAAGGAATCAATAACTGCTGTAGCTTTCCTCAGATGCAGCAAGGAACAGGTTAGAGAGTCCTACTGAAAATAATGTAATAATCAAAGATCAGCAGAGAGATCTGGAACAAGAAAAGAGTGGCAGCAGCCAAGTCAGGCTGCCTCACGCTCAGGAAAAGCTGCTGTACCAAATGCCAGAATCAGTCCAACCCCATGGAAGGTTTTGGGTGTCCAACATTTGCTGCTCTCTCAGGCAGTACCACAGCTGGAAAGCCAAGAGAACATCCCAGAGGCACGGGAAGCTTTGCAGGGCCAGGGAGCTGCCCCAGAACAGCCCCCGGGGCTCTGGGGGTCACAGCCATGGCAGCACCTCGCTCAGCTGCCCCCTGAGCTGCTCCTCAGGCACCGACTCCAGCAGCTCTGCCCACGCTTCGCTCAGCACAGGGGGCACTGCCCCTGACAGTAACACAACTGAGGGTGTTATGAACTCAGAGACACAAAAGGCATTTCAGCAACTGCTCAAGTCACACCCGAGAACATACATCACCTCACAGACTTTAGTGTTTGATGAAGAACAGAGTATTTTAAAGACTGACAGACTTCAGAACAGATTCTTACATTTCTCCCAGCACAGGAAGTATATTAAGACTAATTTTCCCTCTTGACGTTTAAAGACCAACTCTGAAATCAGGGATGAGCCTGGGCAATATTCAGTTTAGTCTCTGGGCAATGCACCTCACTCATTAACTAGCCCGACCGTCTACATTATGGCACACAAATTAATGCAACAGTTTTTCTACTGAAGTCAGAAGCTGTTGATGAGAGAAGAAAGCAAGACTGTGAGAACCTTGTTCCAGCTGATAGGACAACCTGCAAGTTGTTGCATTAAAAAAAAAATAAAATCAATAGTGCTATACTTACCAAATGAAATCAATGCTTGCAGAGCTGGATTTTACAGCAGATTAAATTGAGAACACAGGAAAACAATCAAGGCTCAAAGTGTCACTACAATGGTCTCTAATCCTAGTTCTCCAATATAGGCTGTTCAAAATAAACATCATGGGTGGGTCAGAATCTGAGATAAGCTATTGAAGACTACCAGGTCCAACAAAGTCCTTTTTATGGCTATTTTAGGGAGCTAAAATGTCTTTACCATCTGAAGTTATAGATTCTTGCAATCAGATTAACAGATTCTGTCAATAGAAGAAGCTGTTGTTAAAACCAGGCCATTATTTAAGAAATTTTACCAGTAAGGGAGAAAAGAATTCCAGACATTCCTACACTATACAGCACGTTTTACTTCCAGTAGTAAATACAAAACTTTACATAATTAATCCCTCTTGCATAGAATGAGGTAAACCTGTGTATATTACCAATACTATGTACCTAAAGTTGGAGCAATACTTTAGAAAATAATCAAATTGCTGGTTTTCAACTTTCTATGCACTTTTTTTTTTAAGCTCAAACAACAATATACAAAAAATGGTCTCCCGGGGCTCTGTGGGTTGATATCCTTAAAGCATTCCTTAGGTTGTAGGATACAAATCTTAGTAATTTTTGATCAATTTTTTTTAAGCCCTAATTTATGGTCAAGAGTCAGATGATCATTGTACTGCTCTGAAGGGGACCTGTGAAGACCCAGAAGCACTTATAGAACTTATAATTCCTGAGAGTTTAGTTAATGAACCTTACTGGTAAAAGCTAAAGCTCTTGATGCACATTCTTCCAGTCACAGCTCTGCAGGGCTGATCAACCACCTCACTCACCAACTCCATTTAAAAAATGTACAAAAGTTAAAAATATGGAAAGATAAAATCCAAATTATGAAGAGCTCCTGCAAAAATACTTTGTGTTTAAATGGTCGTGTTATGAATTATAGACTAAAACCATGCGATTTTGATACTGTTCTCAAGTCCTGTGTTACACTAGGCTATGCAGGACTGAACTAATTTTTAATCCACATTGTAGGGCTCCTTTCAGATCTCCTGAAACCATGTGGCACATCAGTTCTGAACGACCAGAGATAAATATTTAAGATGGTAAAGAAACATTAAAGGCTTTCTGAATGGAAAAAAAAAAAAATCACAAGAATACTCACAAGTTCCTTCCCACTACCAAGGGAATCCTTAGTGACTGTCCATCTAAGCTGCTTCTTCAGTCAAAATTCAGAGCTACAACTAATCTTCCAATGAGAGAATTTTCTGAAGTTCCAGTTTGGCATAGGGCTCTGTAAACATTTGCTGAAGCATTCCAAGACTACAGACATTCATATACAGACAGAGCTTTATAGAGCCCATCCAATGCCCACTGCAGTCGGCACAGACAAGGCTGCTGATATTCATGGGCACTGAATCAGACCCTAAAGAATGTTAAAAAAACAAAAACCTTATACAAAAAAAGGGTCTTTGAAACTAAATAAAAACACTTTGAAAAGTTAAAATCTTCCTCAGGCGATGGCTCCGTTGCACTTGGGGCTACTCACTGAGTAGAGCTTTACAGGACTGTCTTCCATTTATAATTTATGCCTTTAAATCAGGGCTTTAAAGCCTTATTTTCACAATTAAAAAACCAGAGGCATGACCAGTGCAGTTCACAAGAGTCTAACAGTCTCCCAACTTGTACCAAAAAGGTTCATTTGTTATGACAGTTCGTTTGTATTTGCAACTATATCTTCCTCCAACTGCTTCCCACAATCATGCTGAATAAACTTTAATCTTACAAAAAAATTAGAATTTCAGTTCTTGTTAACAATGCACAATAAATCTGAACTTGAAAATATTACAAAATTCTTTCAAAAGCTTCAAATACAACACAAAAGTGTCCTTTGTTTTTTGTTTTTAATAAATTGAAAAATCTTTTTCACTAAAATAGTTTCCCCGCCCTTCCAAAAAATTCTGGACTGAGTCTAATTCATCTACATTTAGCAAAGCACCCCAGGCACAGTCACCTGAACTGCACCATCCAAGTGGGAATAGAATCAGTCAGTGTTGGAGAAAGGTTCATTTCCTATCAGCACTGCTGTGCCCCTTGCTCCTGGAGCTGCCTCAGGGCTCCTGTTTGATGTAGTAGCTGGCAGAGCCGTTGCTCTCCTGGTCAGAGGTTCCCTGCAGGAAGCTGTACTCCTCCCCATCCAGCAGCTCCTCCTTCAGCTGTAACGAAGTCACTACAAATCAAAAATCCACATTAAACATCTATATCATTTATTGGGAGCATCCCAGATTCCCCATTTTCTCATATGCTGCATTTTAGTGATGCTTTAACGCTCAGGATGCCACAGAGAACAGGCACTTTGTGAGTGCAGGTGGAATCCTAACTTATGCTCTAATATTAACAGATTTCAAATTACTTACAAGAATCTCTACCAGATTTTCTCAAGAACTGAGTATTCTAAACCACTTTAATTTTTAAACCACTTTGCTTCCTATTTAGTCTTTACACAAATGAAATTTTAAATGGCCAACATTTAAATTTTAATTGTAGTTAACCTACAATTCAAATTACTTAGCCCAGTTACTGCAAACAGTCTGTGTGAGACAACAAAACATATTAACAAAGATTTCTCAATCTATTAATAAAATTTTAAGATCCCAGAAGTTTCATTAAAGCAAAACATTTTTTTTTAGTTTTAATCTTCTCTTCTTTCATCAAAATTAAATAGAAATGAGATTAAGAGAAAGATATGAATAGCAATGTCACAATTACTTTTCCAGTTTCACTAACAAGTAGAGATGATTCTCAAAATATGAGCACAATGAAAAGAACACGGAAAACAAAACATGTAAACGTTCATTAAAGGTGCAGTACCCACATTAAAGGGTTGATTATACAAAAATAAATGATTCTCTATGGCCAAATGAATGAGAAAATTATCAAAGTTTATAATTATGCAATATAAAGTTTATATACCTTGTCAATTTGTCTTGAAATGCAGAAATATGCAGTGAAAGGAAAACAGCCCAATCCAGAACCTGCTGCTACTGACAGCCCTGCAGTAATTTATAAGCTTACTGATACCCTGCAGTAACTTTCAAGCTATTTGATTACTCTTTTTAAAATTTTCTATGTTGAAACGAGCACTTGAGCTAAATAAAAATAAAATTTGCAAATTAAGATAGTAGAAGATGCCAAAAGTTGCTGCAGCATAATGCAAGCTCTACCCATCTTTCTTCAATAGACTCCTCCTCCACCTACAGAGCCCACAATCCCTTCCTTATTCTTTCTCCCAAATACTTTTCCCTGCATCACACCCAACTTTGACCAAGATTCCTGATCCCTGGGGGGCAAAAAAATGCTGCTTAAATGATAAGAGACACAACTGGCTCCTTGGTCAGAGTGGCTGCAATACCTTAAGCAAAGGTTACACAGAGCTCAGGGATATAAACCAACCCACCATGCACGTTGTTTCCCTTCTCTCCCGAGCAGGAAACTCCTGCAGGCAGAGAAGTAACAGCAGTTGGCATTGCTTGGATTGTCTCTGGCTCACCTGAACCAAAGTCCTAGCATTTAGATGTTTAATGATATCTTACTTTGTTCCTATTATCCAGTTTTTAACTACAATCCTCCATTAGAAAAGCTTAGTTACAGCTACACACCAAATTGCTTGAAAGAAGAAAAAGAAAAACTAATGGAAGTCATCCAACTGAAGGAAAAGGAATGTAGATTGGGCCAGGTATTTCCTTTTTGCATCATCTCAGCGATTTTGCCAGAGGCAGATTGTGTCTGATGCCATGACTTTCAAACCTCCCAAAACCAATACGAATAGAGCAATATGCCCCATTTTTTCAGTTGGGTGAATCTCTGGGAACAGTCTCCTCCTCCTCTGCAAGGCTGGCTGTAGGTTCTGAATTTCACTGCTCAAGAGATCATTTCAGATGACTGAAAGATGCAAAGTACTTATGCACCCTAAAGCAGCACCAGGAATTTGCTAGAGAGCAAAACCACTTCATACAAACCGAGGTGAAGAGCTGAACCTTCCTCCTGTACTCATGACAATACAAAAGGGGAAAGAATTGGGTTTGAACCCTAACTGAGATCTCCCACAGACAAGAAGTTTCAGAACAGACACTGTTTTTCTACTAATGTTCCACTGACTCCATTCAAAGCCATGCAAACACCCCCTGCACTGTGTCTGCACGTGTACTACAGCTACTCCAATATCAGGCAATGAGTGATGCTGAGGAACATGCACATAATTAATAATTGAGTTCTGGCCAATCTCAAACATGTTCTAAACGGATTAGATGGTCTCAAGGTGATGCCCCCTTTCAAGAGACTGAAAAGGCATGGTCTTGCTGGTTTCAATATAAACACAAACATATTTGGGCAATGACAAGGCTAACCACACCACAAACAAAATCAATGTTGTCCAGCCTTACCAAAACTCAGTGTTGAAAAATTGCCTTCAATTAATCATAATCATCCCCTCAACTGATGACTGAGTAGCAGAAACCAAGGAACACAGATGTTTCATAGGAACTGTGAGATCTAATGAGACAGAAATTCAGACTGTGTATGTCTTTGCATTATAGAAATGCAATGCAGGTGTAGGTTTGGCACAAAAGAACAATTGTGCACAAATAGATGCTCCAGAACACTCTCCTGTAAGCAAGACTTCTCTTTGGCATCAAAGGCTCTGTTAAACATGGCATGTACCAGCAGGAACATGAAGTGAAACTAAAGAGGTCCTTGAGAAGTGTTGAGAGGTGCACAAAATAAGAGTAAAAGTTTTCCTCAGGGCCTAAAGGTGGCACGTGGGCTCCTTTTCCCCCAGTCTGTTAATGGATAACACATGGCCAAGAGAAACTGTTCTGGATGTATTCCAGAGCCAGTAGAGAGTGCTGACAGGGCAGCCTGTGCAGACTAAGGCAAGCTTAAGGGAGTAATCAAGCAAATCTGAAGCTAAATCTGTCAGCCTGGCAACTGTCCTGCAGGGAGAGCATCATCCAGCCTGTCTGACAGCTCCTATTGCCACAATATGTTTGTTAGCAATAATTGGCTTCATTATGTTGCCAGAGATATCAGGAAAAGGGAAGAGAAAAAACTACCAGATCCTTGAAGTGAACTTGTATAATTCAAGATTGATTGCATTATGTAAACTATATTTAAAGAAGTGCAAAATTTTAATCTACTTCAATATTACCAATTAATTTTTAAGAGTTTTTCTCTGCTCACTTATACACATGCACAATTACACTGCTTCAAATATATTTTCTTAGTAATCCACAGAATTTCAAATAACACATTCCAAAGATATTTTCCCAGATAACTGCGTTTTTCTGATACAAAGACAAAAATGTTTATTTACAGCATATAGTTATTTTCTCTGCAAAGGATAATACACAATAATGACCTACTTACATCCAATATTCCCAGATCTGCATTACCATTCTGTTTTACAGGGAGCATTTTTTATATTTTAACAATCTGCAGAGCCCCTCTGGGACTCTCAGTAACCCACATCCTTCTTCCTCTGAAATTCTAAACCACCTGCAACCCTCTGCTATGAGTAATTCAATGACATGGTGAATCAGTGAGAATGAAAAGCTCTCTAGCAGAAAAAAAAATTAAACCAACTAAAATTCATAGGAAAAAAAAAAAGGGAAAAAAGAAAGATTGGATGAGTCAGCACATGACACCCTGGAGCACAGCTTCCCACTGTGCACTGACACACTGCTGTGACCAGTTACCTGTCTGGAGGCTAGGACTGAGCTCCTGGCTGTTCCTGGGAGGCTGCAGGGCCTCGGGGGCTGTCTGTGCTGGAAGGGCTCAAAATATTTTAACCACTATCCATCTACAATTCATAGATTATTATAATTAGCAACAACTACCCTATCAAGAGTTATAAAAAAATAGTTATTCTCAATGAAGAAGTTCCTTTTGTGGTATACTGCACCTTTAAGCATAACAAACATTTCCAAATAGAACAGGGACTTAGGTAGAGACCACAAACTTTAAAACATCAGGTAAAGTGCAAACACTGTTTTGTCACCCACTTTTCTTATGTCCTTTGTACTGTTGCGATTTAGCTTTTTTCTTCTGTTTGGATGAACTTGACTGGCTATCTCTTGATGCTGCAAAAATGAAGAATTCAAAATTTATGCTTATTTAAAAAAAAAAAAAACACTTTAAAATGTGTCAAAGCTGCTACACAGTTACAGAATTTTTCCTTAGTGATTGAACAAAGACAGAAATTTACTGTGGGAAACCAATTTGCATTAAACTACTTAACAAGAACTTGCTCATTACCCTCTTATTAAAAAACAGTTCTTGAAATGCATTTCATCAGTTATTTTCACTTGATCTGACAGGACAAGTTGTGATGTAATAAATTAGATACAGTTTCTGCAGAGGCTGAGTTCCACCAAATTCAGGAGGTGAAACATGTATTGGCAGTCTTAAAGAAATATAAATTCTCAGTGAGCTCCTCCAGAACTAACAAGAGTTTTTTTCCAGGCATCAAATTGGCATCTTCTGGCATTGAAAAATAGTAAAAAACTCAGACTAGTAAAGACTCAGAAATACTTTAGAAGTCAAAGTGGGAAAGATTAGAACTGTGAATTAGAACTTCCAGGCATTAGCAAGAGTTTTTTCTATTTTTGTTATGCCTGGGGACCTAAGTGGAAAAAACAAGGAAAATGAGCCCCCATTAAATTAATTCTCACTATTGCCAAAGCAGGACTCACACTGCGGCGCTGGAGGCTGGAGCTGGTACCCAGTGAGCTGACACCATCCCACAGGATACAGATCTGGAGACTCACAGTCCACCCACTGATCATACTCATCCTCCCAGCCGTCGAAGTGGATCCGCAGCAGCCGGTGAATGATGCGCGTCACCGTGGCCACGCACACCAGCCGAGGCTCCATCAGATCCACGGCCTCCAGCTTCATGCCAACGTGAAACCCATGGTTTGGAACTTCCTGGGGAAGCAAAGGTGGCAAACATCAGTAAACAAGACGTGTTCATCAAGATAGTTCAAGCACAGTGGTGAAACAGGGATTTCATTCCACTTAATATAGAAAAAAATGTATCACTGATGAAGTTTCCTGCACCTCTGCATCTGCTCAACATTTCAGAGATACCAACTGTGGGAATCCAGGGCTTCCCTCTGGCTGCCCTGGCAGGTCTGGGACCCTGGCAGGGGTCAGAACCCCCCTGGACAGAGCCCCCAGAGACACTGGCTGTGATCTCTGTCCATGGAAAAGAGTTTTCAATCTTACAGGGTGAATTACAAGCTCTGAGTGTTTGATATAAGTCATAATTAAGTGTGGCACAGGTGCAGAATTAAAATTTTAGGATTCTAGCTAAGAGGCCCAAAGTGGACAAGATGGAGGAATTGGGTGTGTCTTGTCCTTTTTCTCCTTCTTCATGCCCTCCATGTTTCACTGTGGTGTTGGCATTTTTCTGTTGGTTCAGGCTGGGGACACACTGTCCAACGTAGGTGACAGATATTGGCACGTTATTGTCAATCCAGCACAGGTAGTTTGTGGTATTTAATGTTTGTACCATCCCACTGAGGGCAGAGCCCCACACGCTGCCCTGCAGGACAGAGCTGCGGCAGGGCAGCAGAACATGTTAGAGATAAACAGAATAAACAACCTTGAAACCAGCACAGACCAATTATGGCTTCTGCTTTGGCAGCGGGGCTGACAGACAGAGACTTTTACAATCTTGGAATCATCAATACCACAGATTCCAACAACCAACTTTGTTTACTCAAATGGTTGTTATCTCTGAAAGTTTTTGCTTTTCAAAACTGTATTTAATAAATGGGTCCATCCCATGCACTATGCAAAAATGTAAAGAAAATACTAATTCCACACAAACATGCATAATTTCATTACCTTATTGAAGAGCTTTACTGGTGCTGCTATTGAGTCAGTTTCCCTGAGGTAGTCAAACCATTTAAAAGGGAGTTTTGCATAACCTGTGGATTTTAAACAACATTTTCATTCATCAACTGCAAACTTCATGTGTATGAACAACAGCAAAAATAGCACACTGGGAGTGTGTTAGAGCTAAAAAACCAACAAAAGTCAAACATCAGTAGCAGAAACTTCCACTCTCTGAGCTTTGATCTAAGGGACAAAAAGCCACCTAGACATAGCCCATTTACAACTAACAAGAAGAATGAAGCACTGGGTAACATAGAAGATATCATTTAAGATTAATCACTTAAACTGGAAGTTTTTTGTCCACGCAGATTCTTATCTCTACAAATGCCCTACACAAATGACCCAGAGCAGATCACAGAATTGAGAACATCCAGTTTCTTCCCTGTGGGGAAATAGCTCCACTATTGAAACACTTAAATTGTCAGGAACAGAATGGAAAGAATAAACATGGATATTTTAAAAGTTTAATAAGGGTAAAAATAGCAGTAATACGTACTATGGAAAATTAGAGGATTTTTTAAAAGCTATTATAAAGGGAAGAAAATAATCTCTCAAAAAGATATGTAGCTGCTACTGAATATGCATAAAACACAGGAATATCTTTTCCTTTGAGCAACTATAACAACTTAAATAATAATTAAACTAATAATTCTCTAATTCTAGCTGGAGCAACAATAGCCTGGAGGATTTCTGTGCAGCAGTGTGCAGTGATGGACATCCTGAAAATCTGCAGTGCAGTGGGCATAGTGTGGGAGTTACAGGAGAGGTCTGGATCCCATCTCTGTGGGGGCAGAGGCTGCCACTCTCAGTACCCACAGCCCAAAAATTCAATCCCATCCCTCAAAATGCCTAAGCATCTTCATCTTCTACTGATTACAGCATGGGATGAAGAAGTCTGGGAGGAAAAAGCTTTGCAAAGTCCAATGATTTCATAGAAACTGAAGTTATTCACAATACTAAATGCAACTTGAATAAGAGTGCTCACACTGGCTATGGAATGTCTCCATGAACAGATGCAGCTGCAGTTAATTAATAATGGCAATACTGCATATTAATGATTTTCTTCTCAATGTAACATTCCTCTGCTACACAATATATTTGTACTCAAGTTCATCACACACAGGAAATGTGCATGTGGGCCTTGTCAGACCAGGTGGAATTAAGAGGCTTTCCATTTTCCAGCCCATAATTTGGAAAGCAAAGTGCCCTCCTTGTTAGAGCTAAGGAGCTTCGATCACTTTGGTCCTATCAAAATTGCTAATGTGCATTATGCTCTGTATTTTACTGCTAGTAATTTATCTTCCAAGTAACTTTTAGATTATTGCACGTATGATTTATAATCACCTCTCGCTGATAACACAGGACTTAGGAAAAACTGCAATAAAAGGGAAAATGTACATGGAGGTAAAGAATTAGGTTGCCATGATACAAGAAACACTATAAGTATCACAAATGTGCTAACAACAAAATCCACATTCTGAAAGTAGTGTTTCAGGAGTGAAACCAAAAGGCAAGTTTTTCTCCTATTCTGTCTCATCAGTTCCATATATGTATTTCTAAACTGATTGATATGTATTGATATACAAGCATTTTCTCCCATAAAAACTTTCATAGCAAGAGTCTCGTCACCTCAGATTTTTGAGGGATGCTGGTGCCCATCAATTTCTAGACAATAAATTCACTAAATGAGTTGACTGAAAAGTAAAACTAAATCTGTATGACTGCACTTTCCACACTCTCTAGGGTGACAGAGTTGTCACTGTACCACTACAAAAATGGTATGAAATTATTTTCTTCATGCTGCATTACACTGTAGCTATTACCTAGAAAAATAGTTCATTAAATACAAGTAGAAGGCTGTAAGAATGAGAATGGAGGGAAAAGGCCATAGGAAATCATTGTAATCTGCTGTTATACAGCTATGATCCTCTTAAAATGTGCCAGACCAAGGCAAAAAATGGGAAAAGGAAGGCAAAGTCTTCTGTAGGCACATGTGCTTATGAACAGACAGCTTTTCCTCACAGAGGGGTTTATTTAGTGTACAGTCCTAAAGCTCAAGTTTGTGTATAGCCTTCCAAAAATTGACTGGTATAGTTGTAAATTAGCCTGAGATTCTTTAGTGTTCATTAATTGTTTTTGTGGCCAGGACTTCCCAACCAGTGACACTTTCTGAAGAGCCCTTTTAGTGACTTCCACATTTTCCATTGACTTAGTGGAATCCTCAATTTCTGACAGCAAATGCAAATTATTTCAGCCAATAAACAATCTAACTTTTTCTAAATGAAGAGTTGGTGACCTCTGGTTTAGATTACTTCAAAGTAAAGCTGTTGTATTTGTTTCAGACTTGAGAAAGTCCTAAGAAGTGACCTGAATTTTATAGGCTGAGTTAAGAAACAAAGCATATGGCACATACAGTATCACTGAGTAGTATTCACAATAAAAGGTGTCAGAATGCTACCTGTACCTCTGGGTGGAGTTAGTTCAATCATGTTAATTTCACAGAAACCAACAGGGAAAATAGAAGGGGAAGTGGCATGGTAACAAAACCAATCAGACCCATCTGCTGCTTCTGAGCCATCAATCCCAATCATAAGATAGCCATCTGCTAACACCTTGGTAAAGAGAAACAAAATTTCACATTAAATACCTTCAGCTGGGTGAGAAAGCTAGAAAGAAAGCATGCCATGTTTCAAGAGTGAAAGCAACTCAATAATAATGGAAGCACACTTAGAAGGACATTCAATTATAACAAAAACCCTCCAAATCATACCTGTCTCTAAGACTGAATGCAACTGTTACATGTAACTTTGATAACTGCAGAGTTATGGGATCAACATTTCCTTTTTCTGATCTCTAGTTTACTTTTCTTGTGAACATCAGCTATACTCCTAAAGTTTTATAACTCAGTCTATTCTTCAGCTGGCAAGGATATTCAGTATACCATTACTCAAAATCATAACAAATCTCCTCACTTGAAAGATTAAACAATTCAGCTAAGCTGGTTTTTACATTTTCTCTTTTAAATCAGATTTCACATGGATTGGCTTCCTTTCAATCAAACTAAAAAAGAAGGACAGCCTTAAAATATCTTCATAGACTTCTGCAAGTCAGCAAAATGATGTCTAGTTTTGAACAGTTGCAAAACACTTGGTATAATTAACAGAATGTTTTCCTGCAATTCCTCTCACAAATACATTCTAATTAAAGGTAAGGCTGAATTTCCAGAGATTAAAGTCAAATTTACATGAGCACATTTTCATAGAAGTTGTATATAAACAATTTACAGACATACCCCATTCACTGTGTGAATGAGCTCTCCTAATTTTGGTTTTGAGCTTCTTGTTTCATGCCTGAATAAAGGCTAGGGGAAAAGGATTCCTCTTTGCCTCCCCAAAATGCACATTCACTTTCTTACCTTTCTGATAGTTGCCACACATATTGCTGAAAGGTTTAGGGGGTCTATAGCTTCCAATTTCATTCCTTCTTTAAACCACTCTCCAGCTGCATCAACCTCTTTTACCTAAAGAATCACAGAACAGCAGCAAAAACAAAGAATTTAATGAGCCTGGAACAAAACATAACCCCACACTTCCAAAGCAACAGACTGAAATATCTGTTCTACCACCTCTGCTGATATCAAAGAGGTCAGATTGGATAACACATGCAGAACCACTTGGGCTGGGCCAGGATGTTTCAGGTCTGGTTTACATACAACAGGAACTAAAGGTCCTCAATCAACTCTCCAAAGAGTGTTCTAGCTATTCAACTCACCTTCATAAATAAGTGTGGGGGTGCATCAAAATGTCCATCCTGTTTCTTTGTAATATCTACAAAGAATAATAGTAATACTATAATATTGTTCAGAAGTTTTGTTCACAGAGCACACATTATGTTTTTCTGAATATCTTAACCAACAGGACACAATCACTGGTGTGGGAGGCCCACAGTTTATTAGTAACACTACCACAAAAATCAGGAGGACATAATCCATCCATTTTCCTTGCTGACTTCAACCTGAGCTGCCTCTATAAATCAAACATAATTTATGGAAAAAAAAACAATATCCAATATTTACAAGACCATTTGATTATGTCACAAAATTGATGGAAGTGTTAAATTGAAGCTTTTGCAAAAAAATGGCAGTTAAACTACTTTGCACTATGCTATGACAGAAAATTACGTTTTTATATAATTACATATAATCACTTTATATATATGTGTCTCTATATCTATCTGTTTATAAATTATTTCAGAGAAAGTTGAAGCATTAGGAAAACAGAAGGCATTTCCCTGAAGGGAAGCCTTGTGGAGTGCTTTACAGAAATTCTGTTTCTGACAAGGGATACCAACTCAAAGGAACAGAGAAATAATAACAAACCCAGACTTTTTTTTTTTGTTTGTTTAGAAGCCTTAACTATTTCAAATTACAATTGCTTTTGTATTTTAGGTAACAAAGGTCTTAATTGTGTCCCTTCTATCACATTGTCATTTCACTTTCCCAGTCCATTCCCTAATGCCGTCTAAATCATGTAAATACTACAAAATAAAGTATTAGACAGTCTTTAAAATTGCCAGTAAACAGAAATTCTGTATCTACTGGGATACTTGTCCATGTTGTATTGTACAATGAAGAAGACAGATGTGAAGAAACCAGGAGTTTGTGGAGTTGGGCTGTAATTCCAGGTATCAGCATGAAAAGTGAAGTTTACTGAAGTTTACCATGCTTGAATTGTGCAGTTAAAGGTTTTTCTGCCTACAGTTTGCTGGCCTCTGTTTATCATTGAATCTTCTAAACACTAGAAATCAACTTAAAGGTTATTGTGGCTTTTCCACTGCTGTATAATATGTTATTTATAATTTTAACTGATAACTGAGTGTCATAAAATTGGCAAAACTCCTGGGCTACATTACATAACATTTTCAAGTGCCATTACTCAAGGTAGTTTGATTAATTGTATAGAGAACAGAACTGCTTAAGCTAGACTCCTCTCAGCCAACACTGGCTACAAAACCTCTAACCCAACCCAAACTTACCCGATCTTTTGAACCTGTGTCCTATACTCCGAGACCAGCCAATATGATGAATGAGTGGGCTGTACATATGGCACCAGAAGTCATCAGTTTTGTCCTCACTCTCTTCATACACCAACCTCAGGCGGCCCCCAACCACGCTGTCCACCACGGCCACCCTCGTCCGGCACAGATGCGTCTTGTCCACTACTTCCACCCTCATGGAAGTTTTGAACGGGTACTGCATACTCTCAGACACCTGGAAACAACACAAAACACACATTCTCTAAGAATATATCCTCTGCTTTTCCATTTCCTGTCTTTTAAAGCACAGTATTGATGCACTTGTCAGTTAACTGAAGTACTTGTTAACCAATCTGGAGAAATGACACAAATTATTTGTCTTCGATTTCATTGTAACAAAATATTTCAGAAAATTAAGAACAGAACCTAAAATGCTCTAATTGTTTCAAGGTTGTCCCTTAAGATGAGATACAATTCTCACATAAATTCAAGGAACTTTCCATTGACATAATGAATGTTTGTTCAGTTGTTAACAATGGGTGGAGTTACCTTGAGAAACAACTTTAACCAGAAAAACCTCAAGATCTTTTGTTCTTGCTTTGTCATTCCACTCAAAATACAACATTTTAAAAACAGGACTAAATGCTTCATTTTAAGACATGGAAAATAAACCTTCAATATATGTAAAACTGGCCATTTACAAAAGTATTTATTCAAAATACACAAAATAAAGGAATCAGATGTTAATCTGCTTTGTGAAAACAGACTGTATTTAAAAATCAGCATCTATCACTTGCTATCTTCATGACAAACTCTCCAAAGGACTGATATCTTGCTAATTTAATTTGGCTTCTAACTGAGCCAATTTTAAAATAAAAATTATCAACTGCAGAAAGGCATTTTGGTTGGTTTTAAAACATTACATGCAGTGTAAAATACACCATCATCTCACAATATTGGCAAGTAAATTTCCAGCACACTATACAGCAGCTGCCACACCTGAAGACATGACTAAGAAAGAAAGAAACCTAGTCCAGAGCAGGAAAAAAATACTAAGATTTAAAAATATGATCTTCATTCCTTCTACATCCATGCTGTATTAACATTTTCTGTTCAGTTTCTTGAAATAGTGCATGAAAAAAAAAAATTCCTGAATTAGAAAAATCAGTTTTCATTTTTCTTAATATCACAGGGTAACTTATGAGCACTTCTGGGTTTTCTGTGGATTTTTTAAATGGGGTATTTTGAAATCAAAATAGACCAACTAGTTTTTACAGAGAGCTATTCTTTCTAGAGCCAATAGTTTATCAAATACATACTGACAAGTGTGGACATAACTGGAGAAAGGATTCCAAAGAAAACTGTACCTAAGGGAAGAAATTACTGTACCTCCTTCACTGCAACAGGAGCTAATGTGCCACTGCAAAATATTTCAGTTCTTCACACTGTGCTGCAGTTTTCCTTACAGAACATCACTGATACTGGATCAGCCTTACCTTCTGAGAAAAGTCAGGAGGAAGTGTTTTGGCACCAGTAAGTCGTTTCACTAGAAAAGCTTTCCAGTTTGTGTATTTGTGCTGGATGGCTGTTACAAATGAAGGGGAAAAAAAATAAGCCACTGGTTTTTAATTGCGCCTGGTAGAGACAATATTAGAGTCTGGAATATGTAATGAAGAAATCCCAGATGACTATTAAAAGGCCTAGATGACAATAATGACAAAAAGGCTCTTAAGAGAATGAATGCTATCCAAGATTAAGTTTATGGGCCAGGGTAAACAACTTAATAACAAAGTATAAATAAAATCAGTGCACGTTCTCATCACTGATTAGCAAACTGCTGCCACCCCAATCTTAAAAGCTTTGAGTCGTATCAGATGGGCTGATATGAGAACTATAGCATCAGTCAAAAGTTAAAATTATTAATTCATAACTGTTGAAAAAGTTATGATAAAAGAATATTTTGATATCTGGACCATGAGCAAATTTAGTTTAATAAAGAGACTTTGAAATCAGTCAGTAAGACTACTATTTACATACTTCGAGGAGGAACTAAGGGCTTCCCACTGGTTGCACACCAACCAACTGGGTGAATGTCAGACCCACAAACGTTGCACCAGAAGTCAAGACTTGAATCATTTTCAAAGCCTTCATATCTCAGCAGGGCATTGTAGCCTGAAACAAAGCATTTAAAAAAAAAATACAATAATTAAACAAGATTATAAAATATGTATGAATATTTCTTGACCAATCATCATGTACATTATATTGGTTTTCTAAATGAAATTTTTAATGGCAAGGTTTTTTATAGCATGGCTTTTTTATAGCAAGGTTGTTTTTTGGATGCTATTAATGCACAGGATTACTTTGATAAACGTACACGTCTTATCATGTAAGTAAATTTAAATAAGATTAAAATTCTTGAACTATAAACCTTTAGAAGTTGCACAAAAGAGGACAAAATTAATTACGCACAGTATCTGCTTTTTCGTATCTTAGATCTGTAACCTTGAATTTCTAACTTTTTACCCAGAAAAGTGATTTGTATAAGGAGGCTTCCTGACAGCTCTTATACCATGTCTCCTTTCTGCTCTGCACTGCTCTTACTGCACTCTGAGGCAATACTAAGAAAACTAAACCAAGGAGAGACATTCTCAAGCATCACAGTAGAACAGTGACAGCACTACAATGTATAACCCACAGACACAGCTCTGCCAACCTGACCAGTGTCAGCATTACTCTCACCAGGTGATCACTGACTAAAGTACTTGATCTCTTCACACAGCTCTTTTGACTATTTTAATTGCAACTAAAACACATTTACCTGCTAATTTTACAATTCCAGCTATCCAGAAGACTTTGGTAGGTAGGCTGCAGTCAGAGTTTGGAACCTCCACTCGCACTCCTTCTGCAATATCACCCCAGCAAGTCCCCATGGGTGCCTGTCAAGGTTTGGGGTTAAAAAGTCATCAGCTCACCATGTGAAAATATTAATTTTCTGTTATCTCAGCGTGCTACAAGCAACTTAAAAAGACAAAACTTTCAATATACATATAAAAAATACATGGTTAGAAACCACTGTTTCTATGAGAACCTACGTTTGTTTTGATTTGACAACTATGCATAATCCTGTAACTGTATCCAATTATTCCTCTGTATTTACTGAAAAAACCCATAGTATTCCAAGTTTAAATAGCAGTTAAGCACAAATTGTACATTCTCAAAGGTCAGTTTTATTCTATGATGTTTCAATTAGGAAGAAACTACTGATGTCAGTAAGAATGGTGGAAATTGCTATGCAATTCTACTTGCAAGAAAATCATGGTACCTGTAAGCACAGACATCAAAACCATTAAATTCTGCAAGTCATGCATGCTGCTGGAAGAATAACTAAAAATTATTTCTTCAATCTATTCTGATGATTTATTATGATGGGGTTTATCACCCACTGGTTCACCTCCTCTCAGAGGAACAGGCTTTCACATCACCTGCAAGTGATCACTCCATGGAACAGACAAAAAGAACATAAGGCTCCGAGTGGCACCTTTTTAATGAACACCAGAAGGAAAGGCACAGCAAGATCCCTTACACTGTCCCATGTGAGGAATGTGTTAGGAACAAGAAGGAATATCCACCTGACAAACTCGTAAGGGTTTGCAGAAACTGGTGATAGAAATTACATTTAGTTTGCTATCTCCAGAAGAACATTTTGTTGAACAGAGCATAATGAAATGTCAATCAAAGATGGTACTGTAGATAAGAGAAATGCACAGTGCTGAAGAACCTAAATTCTTAACAGTAACTCAACCCAAGTTATATTGGTAATAAGCTAGAAAATGTCTCAGTCTGCATTAAACTTGAGACTACGCAGGAGAGAGAGAGATTCATATTTTGGGTGTTCTATAACAACAGCCACAAAAATTCTGAGAAAAATTAATTCTTATCAGTTCAGAGATTACCCAGCTATCACTGGGACTGATAGGAGGGATCCTCTGGCTCTGCACTGTCTCATTCACTCTTTGTGAACCCAGAGAACTGAATCACTCAGTGGGAATAGCCTCCAACTGCATAGAAGCTACAAGTGAAGAAATCTGGATTAATCCTGAATGACTGAAAATGACAACACTGGAATTTTGCTGGCAATCAGCAATTGCCATTAGCAGCACTAGAAGCTGAATTTATCTTAAAAAAAGGAAACCCTTCACTAGTTGAAGCATTCGAGGTTATACAAAACTTAAAACTAATTTCAACTCTTAAAGGAAATGTAGGTATGCCAGTTTGTATTCTTGAAGCCTGGTCTCTTCATGTTCTGCTATGTCCCATCTACACCAGTCTAGACCACAGAGCTCTCTTCTGCCAACTGCAGCCAGAGAAAAATCCAACTGAAAAGATGATGGCTTATTTTCACAAACAAAATAGGCAGCTACAACTTAAGTCCCATCCCGTGATCACTACCCTCCCTAAATTGACATGTGTAGGTTTTTGAATTGAATTGAGGAAATAAACTTTTCAAACCATGTATTTTATCAAATCTTGTTGCCTGTAAAGAAAGATGAAGCCAAACAATCAGAAATAACAGTGCTGACTAATTTCATAATCCAGCTGCACTGAAGTGAAGTACATTTTATTGCCTGCTCATCTATTCAGTTGATTCAGAGAGAACAGTACATCAAAACACTTCTCCTGACATCAACCTATAATGGAAATTTCATTTCCAGAGCGTGGATTGGTATAGACGGAAATAGCAGAAAGTTAAATTTGTCCTTGTCTGTGAAAACATTGGTTCTGCTAGTTCTCCTACACCAATCCATATGGCTCACCCTTTCAAGAAGGAAGCCATCCTGTGCAGCATCACTGCTGAAATGTCAGACAATGACACTGTCCTGAGGGATGGTTTACAGCACACCTGCTACACTGCACTGTCTTAAGTCTCCTTCACTCATTAGGGACATCCTTGAAACAGGAAGACCTGGATAACCCAGGGCTGTGACAGCCATCTTCCTTCATTTCTCCTCTGTCTCATCTGATTAATCAATCAGTGTTCAAAGAGTGCTTTTAAAAACTCAAAATGCACTAGAGAAGTGTTAAGTCTTACTTATCTTCTGGCTGGAAGGTGACTGCAGTCTGGATTGGCATAGTGTGAACTAGCAGAACCATCATTTACAGGTAAGAACAAATTTACCTTTCAGACTCATGACGAAGAGATCCACTTCACATCACTCCCAAACAAGGAAGAGCTGGTTCCTGGCTTCCTGCTCCGGGACATGACCTGGGAGGGCTCTATCTGTGAGCACCAAGGGCCTTCTCTGCAAGGTAAGGTGCAGTCAGGAAGGGCCTGTTTGACAGGAGCATCTAAAGGCCAAGTATTCCACATATGCACCTGAATAAAGAGCTCACATGGCTTAAATAAGTGGCTTCTAGAAGTTTTGGATGGCATCAACACTGCCCTAATTCCAGACTTTAAATTAAATCAGGATTTTAATTGCAAATCCTGATGGTGATGCTACCAATTCCTGAATTGTATGGAATGCTGAAACCTCGTGTGTGAGCAGTGCCCCAACAGGTAATGCCAGAGGAGAAAACATGCAAAATGGTTTAAACAAACACCTCCAAAGCAGAACACTGCCACCCAGTGTAGCATCCTGGAAATCCTCCCTTAAATCACTGGATATAGTTTAAAAACAGATGAAATCAAGAGAATGAAAATATTTCAGCTCAGAATAAAATTCAGGTGGAAGAAAGAACTTCAGGAAATGTGCCTCTCATTAGAAACGGAGTGAAAAGAAATAATTGCTCTTAATTATGCATAAAATTTTCCAGTAAGTAGTACTGAGAAATAACTCAAACCACTGTAATTTGCTTTCAGTTGTAGGAATGGTTTGAACTAATAAAAGCAACTATAGAAAAGACTAAAATGTGTTTAGAGGAGAAAAAGTGAATGCAAGTCAGCAATGAGCTCACTGTATGTGACTAAGCTATAACTCAATATTAAAAACGTTGAGTTTTTCTCCTTACAGCAGCTACTGCTGTGTGCCTGATTAATGCAATTTGACAAAATAAAAAAAGAGGCTGCAAGGTGCACAAATAGGAATTCTGGCATTGTCATGGGCTTCCTGTAGGATATAAACCAAAGCAGCTCCCTACTTCAGCTTACTGAATGCTGAAGTCATGGGCATGGCCACTCTATTGCCACTGAATTTCGTTAGCGTTGCTCAACACTCAAGTCTGGAATAAATGTAGCATGGAAGCACAAAAAGCACATCAAAATACTTTCAAATTAATTCTTATCATAAAGAGAAAGAACTTCCTAAGATTTAGATACTTTAATTCTAAAATGTAGCTGTTTTCAATTGAAAGAAATAACTTCCCAGAAAAGAAACAAAACTAGAGAAACTGATGTGTGAATTCTACATCAGACCTGAGATAATGAAGTATGCCAGGTTATTAAAAAAAAACCAAGCAAAATCTCACATCTCATAATTCCTTTAAATTTTCTTTAATATTGATCCTAATGTTCCCTATCAAATATCCATAAAGATATACCCAGTATAACCAGTAAATTCAATATATTTTATTGAATGATGAATTTAAGGGTAGATATGTCATGATTTTACTGTCGACTCAAAACTTTGATCTTGAACAGAATAAGCTTTATATATTCAATCACACACATACAGGTGCATCAAATCCGTAATATGGATGGTGAAGAAACAACTAATACAAACTTTTACAAATCAAAGCAATACAGTATACAGAAAACAGCAATAATCTTTCCAGAAAGTCAAAAAGAATACTGTTTAATTATCAGTGGAGAGTGGGACAAAGCGAAGGACCTGACAAAAGAGCACTGACGTGTTTTTCAGATTCTGACTGGTCTAAATAATGTATTTTTCAAGGAAATAATTACAGCAAAGTTAAATGCAAATCATACCCTTATAACACTAACTCATATCCATCAAAGAAGTAGAAATCTCCAAAGAAAACTGCAGGATTTGCATTTTACTTGTATGAAAAAGGAAAATGAGGACAGAAAAGAAACAACTTAAAGGCTACTTGGTAGCACTGTTGCCATAATCTTGTGAAAATTTCTGAGGTACAATGTGACCATGATTGTGGTCTTGGTTCACATTACTGGGGCACTGTGCAGATGAAGCAGTGAGAAAGATACACCTGATTTTAATTAAATGTAAGGACATAGCATAATTTACAAGTGATCTGACAATTGCAGCTGTCTCTAATAGAGGATGTCACCCACACTGAGACGTTTGTAGATAGAATAGCACAGCCCATGTTATCAAATGATACTTTTTGATATGGACTATGAATTCACTTATTACATGTACACAGCTGTGAAAGCACAGTGCAAACATGCTGACTCAAGCACGTGGAATTTGATACAAATTCCCCAAGTTCCCCTAACGCAAGGCTCTGTTCTGGGCAGTAGCTGAGGCCTCTGAGCATAAAGGGCACTATTCACAGAGTGCCAACTGCCAGGAGCCCTCAGCTCCCACTGCTTTATGATCTGAGAGGGCTCAGCAGGAATTCCTGAGCTGGAGAGAAAATATTTCTCTTCTCTCTCATGGACAACTTCCATGAAGCAAAATGTTTGTTTTGATTACAACTTTCAGCACATAATTTAGAGCAAGATAAAAGTTTTGTAATACAGTACACTTTAACTTCTCAAATTAAAAAATATGCTGAGAAAACACCTTCTGTCAACACTTATACTTGAGACAGAAAGTACTGACAATATTTTAATTGTCAGTCTAATGTCTAATTACTGGAATTTTATAACCACATTAAAGACAGACGACGCTAAGTATTTTCCCAACCCCTAATTTCCTCAGTCATTAAAGAATGTCTTTTTGCCTGAAACTTTTGAAACTCTAAAACAAAGAAAACCAACTTTTTAAATTTCAGATTTCTCAACAGCCTTAATTTTCCCCTATACTAGACTACCTGGCAGCATGACTGACAGGGAGAATCTGACTAAAAATTAAGAAAGAAAACCCCAAATATAAGTATGTAATGAAAAGATCAGTCCAACACAATGTAACAGGCCTGACTTAATCTAAAAATCCTTTTGTAACTGTTTTCAGTACAGCTTGACTTGGCTGGTTTGTTACTCTGCAGTACATGATGATTTTGTGACTTGGACATAAGAAAAACAATTCTCAAGTATGTAAGAGCCTTTTTATTTATGAGCGTGTACATACAATGAAAATAATTGATGGTGTTCAGAATGATTTTAAAGGACAGATAAGTTATCTAAAAAGTAGTCATACTCACAGTTAATATTTCATAGATCATGAAAATATTTGGACATGAATGTTTTTAAAAAATTAATTCAAGAACTTCCACGGACTCACTTATAGACACACAGAAAAGGAAAGCACAAACTGAGAAATACTCACGTGTTTAAAGCAGGTAACAGGTGCTGCTGTAAAGCTATTACTATTGATGTAGTTACCCCAGCTGAAACCTTCCACAGGGACAGCTGCTAAGGGAAAAGTTATTTCGGTTAGGAAGCTGCTCATGAAGCACAAATCTTTCAGTGCTTTTGTTTCAGCTCCATTTATATGCTGTTACCTGCTTTTGTCTTTGCCTGGTTTTGTAAAGTTGCTTGGTATTGGGCATATGCTGCTAATTTAGCCACTAAGGGCTGTTTTTGTAGGACTTTAGCCTTCTTTGTTGGAGGTTTACCCTAAAAAAAAAAAACAACCCAAGTAAATAACACCCTTCTAAACTCCTGACAAGAAATTTCCACAGGTCTGCAGCTATCTTTGACAGATTTAAACTAAAATCAGAAGTACACAGAGACTAAGTATCACACATGCATTATAAAATAAATTTAAAAACCAGTAGTAAGGAGTGTCCAAAAGATGACTTTTGTACTACTATCCCAACTTGAACAGCACTATAGATTCACTGTTGTTTACCTGAAAAAAAGATATCTCTTAAAAGCAGGTCAAAAGGAAGAACTTTTAATCTAACTTATAGCAAACGAAATTTCTTGGCATTTATTGCAATGAATTTGAGACAAGGTATAATGATATTTCTTGACATTTCTCAAATACTCAAACATGCCTGGATGATTACTTGATGAATATTTTAAGTCAACGGACATATACCTATTTTGCAACTCTATAAAGAAAACCCTCAAACCCAAGAAAACTTATCTTAAAACATGCAGCCATCTGTACAAATACCCAATTTTACCACCAGAGACGACAGAAAGGATGTAAAGAAAACGGTGTCTGTACCGCTACCTGAAGCCTGGCCAGAATGCTGGCCTTCTTGGAGTTGGAGGAATAGCTTCTGGAGCACGACACGCTGCAGAAGCGCTTGGTTTTAGAGTAAAAAGCATCCCGGACACCAACCATCCCACACATCTCACACGTAGCTAATCAGAGGAGAGAAAAAAAACCTTAAAATATTAAGAGTGTAGTTAAAAATCGCAGTAAAAATTCAGAGCATAGACAACAGAATGAAGGTCTTGGAGGTGGTACTGTCAAACAGTTTCTGAGGGCTCGACCCCAAAGAAAATTGCACAGGAAAAAAAATTTAAAACACCACCACTAATAACAGTGAAACAGCAAGAACCTCAAGTTCACTGGTAAAACAGTGCCTCTTTCTGCTCACTATTAATTTCACCCCCATGCAAATGAATGACCCAGCTAAATCAGCTCAAGCCGATTTTTGGTTTTTCACTGTTCTCAAGGAAGCATCTGCTTTGAATCTGGGCTTGCCAATCTTGGTTTCCTCTAAATATTGAATACTTCCAACCTGAAATAAAACCAGATCTTCTGTTTGATTAATAAATTAGTGTATCCCAAGTACTCCAGCCCACCAGTGTTTTTCTTCTGGCTAGAATAATGTTTCAGAGATGGACAGCATCACCCACAGTGTATGTGGGTAAGACCTGGAGACAAACTAATGCCAGTGAGACAACACCCCAAATCTGCCCAGAGAGAGCTCTACACTAATCACTAGGATTTCACATAAAATATTCTTCCCTGATAAAAGAAATCTTCCCTTTCAATTTATTTTTCTAGTATTCTCCAGCTCACAGCTAGTGAGGAGTGAACAGGTAAACACTCACAGTTTTTATACAGTAGCAGTAATGAAGTTTTCCTAGTATAGGAAGAAATATTTAAATGTATTGTATGTGTAACATAAAGGGCAGAGAGAAGGCATGCCCTGGCATAGACACAACACACTGACATTGTCCTCAACGCTCCAAGAACAAAACTGATGCACAAGAGAATACGCACATGCATGTGCAAACACAACACATTTAACAGGAGGGCAGATGTTCCCATACTATTTCTTCCCTGTCAGCAGGTTTCAAACCCTCTCTTATTTCAGTTTAGCAGAACCCAAAGAATTCCCCTTCCCAAAACCAACCAACCCCAACCCTTTAGCTGCTTTGGTCCCTTTACAGTGGGACCAACATTTGGGATGGGACCCTCACAACCCAGCACAGGCTAAAATCCATCAATATCCAGCTCCTTGCACCCACACAGTACATATACTTACCCATGCCAGATTTGCCATCTGGATAAGTATAAACTTGCCCATTGTTCTTGATAATTGGGAGACTGGATGGCAAAGGAGCAACCTCCTCCTCACTTTCATCTGAACTGGAGCTGCTGCTGGTGTCCTCACTACAACTATCATAACCGTCAAACATCCCGAACGAGTCTTGGCGTTTCCTTTCCACTCGGGAACTATGTTCTGTCTAAAAATTAAAAATAACCAAACAACAAAAAAAACAAAGAATAGCAGAATGTTCTGAATGGAAAGATTTCTAAGTCAAGCTTAAAAAGTTTCACAGGTCAGTCTTCAAAAGCAGATATTCTAAGGCACTGCTGTATCAGCACAGACATGAACCATGTATTGCCAATTATGTGAGCATTGGTATAATCAAAACTGGCCAATTTTTGGTGTTGTGATATACAGAAAGAAAAAAAAAACTATCTCATGATCCACTGAGAATACACAGGAGCCATCCATACATTTAATTTCCTTGGTATCTTTAGAGTTCATTAAGTCTGATGAGCTGAGCACTGACAGCCACACCGATCTTATATGCAAATGAGCACATTCCAGATGGCTGCAGCCAATTCCACTAAAATTCCTTCATTTGAGAAAGCTGGGCACAGAAAAGACAGTTCAATCAAGAGGGCACTTATAGCACAGCAAAAGGAATGAGAGGCTCTGCTCTTATTGGCTGGTGGGGTTATCCATAAATCACTCAGCTCCCCTATGATTCCGTGAGTCCCGTGTGAAGCAGGAACACCTCTCCAGCTCACGGGGCTGTTCAGAGGATTAATACATTAACCATTATGAAGAGCTCAGTTACTATGGCAATAGGGTCTGTACAAATGCTGAAAGAGAGAAAGGTGACTAATTTGCCACTGTCATATACAAAAAACTTGTTACATAATAGTTTTTCTATAATAAAAAAATCTGAAGTAGGATAAAACCACACAATTTTGCAGAAGGCACGACAGTTAAGCAATTTCCAGCAAAGACAGTAAAGAAGCAAGAGATTAACTGATGCACTTTTTCTGAGGCACATCCATCAAATAAATTTTGGTAAAGTGACAGCTTTCACTTATTAATATCTTACACAGCTCTATTGAAACAAGACTACTCCTATGTGAACTGCCCTCATTAAGCTAAAAAAAAAATTATATTTCATATTATTTCCATAATCTTTGTATCTACTAAGTTTGGGAGGAAATAAAGAGAAAACCAAGAAATTCTACAATATAAGCACAAGTTAGGGGAGTGAAGGATAGACAAGAAAATAAGAAAAATTAAGAAAGCCTTTGGCTCAACTTCCCTTTCCAAGAGCTAATTTTATTTAAAAGTCAGTGTAAAGAGAAAAGTAATGTGATTGGGCTTTTCCTTCTTAAATTACATTTGGATTCATAGCTTCAAGATTTCGTCACAATTCCCCAAATCCCTTTCCTAGAGCATATGCCTGAACATCTTTATTGTTAGATCTTGTTCAAGCCTTTTTCTGCCATGTTATGCCATTATTATAATATATTCTACTTTGCAATCTAAATAAATCCTATTATGGAAGAATTTCCTAATAGGTACAAGGGAAAACTAATTTCCACACTGACCCAATGCAATTATTAAAAAAAAAAAAAAAATTCTCCAGAAACCCAGTAAGCACAAAAGCTTATGCAAAAAGGCAAACACTTTAAACACACTTAGAGTAGTTCTGAAACAAAACAACCAAGTCAGTATAATGTTAATTATGATTATACTCTCCAGGCAAAAAAAAAATAAAAAAAATTAGAATTGTATTAAATCAAATCAAGTTTAGGATAGGTCATAACCTGAAACAAGCCCATGGGATTGTTAGAGGAAACACTGAGCCAAGGCAAAGCTCAGCCCTGACCCGTGCTGGCAGCAGTGTCACCTGTCCCATCTGCCACCTACATGCGTGACCAGTGACTTGTTTGTGTGTGCACATGTGTGCAGCTTAAGGCAGAAGATGAGCACAACATTGCCATGGATACAGCGTCCTGCCAACATTGCCAGGAATTTTCCGAGCAGAAGATGAAAACTAGTCATCTTCCTGAAGATTTCGGGAACTCCTTAATATCTCACAGTATTTAAGCTCTCTTCACCACAGTCTCTGCTAAGATATAAATTGTGATTCCATAGGAACCATTCCCAGCAGTACTACCAAAGCACTGTGATGCACAGGAGGTTTTAGGGACAGATACTTGAGGTGTTTCAAAGCCCAGTGAAGGATCTCCCTGCTCATGTCCTCATCCTCTAAGACAGCTGGTCTGGTTTCACTAGGGGATTAGGGCCTCATCCTACACCAAGGTGTGATCCTATGGCTTCAGCCCTCTTGCAGAGCTGCAGTACAAGCCTGTCTCAGGATATCTCTTCCCACTCCAGAGTGGAGAGCTTTGGACCTATAAGGTGGTAACTTTGCTCAGGTCTTAAATGCTGTTGCCACTCAGAAGGAATTAAAGTGCAGCTTATTTCCAGTTCTTCCAACTCCCCATGGCAGCTCTGCTCCCACTGCCAGGGAAGGTGGAAGAACTGGGAAGCTGGGGGCAAGGTGAAGGACCAGAAGCTGAAGCACAGGGCAAGGTAACCACAACAGTGCACCTGGCTCTTTTTGTTGTTCTTTTGCATCACTTCCATTCAGCACCTCATTATTACTGCTAAGCTCTCTTTGCCAAAATATCCACAAATGGGAAGGAAAACAGCTTCTCTTTGTGAATGGAAAGTTGGGCGCTCAATTAGGAAAAATCATTCTTCAGTTTTATACAACTTCAAAAGTAGCAATCATCAAGTTTTTGAGTTTAACTACACTGTCAAAACAAACCTCATGTATCACCTTTCCATTTACTTAATATTCAGCCAAACTGTTCCAATTCAAAATTATTGAATATCAAATCTACAATTCAAATCAGTAGTTTTGCTTATCATTTTAAAATAATACTGTAGTTTTTATAAAAAATTTGTATCCCAGCTCTTGCCAGATAATTTATGCAGGACATTCTTAATGTGAATTTGTAGTTATTACTTGGATTGCAATTGGGGAAACTACTCAAAATGTTTTGTGAGATTTCAAAAAGGCAGAGTTTGCAGGAAAGAAACCAACATAAGTAGGTGAAAGTTAGGGAAGATGATATACAAATACCTATGCTGGAATTTTGTTAGAGCAGATCAAAACACTTCTATTTTGATAATAAACACCACAGAGGTTCTTTTTAACCCATGTTGAAACACAGTATTTGTAAGGAAAAAAGTGAACAAGAGGAAGCTTTGATAACCCTTCCTGCAGAATTCAGATGAACAAAAGAAAAGGAGCTCTAACATCTGGAAGTGAAAAAAGTAGGAGCATTGCTTGAATTCAAAGGTCAAAGACACATCCTTATAAAAAGGACAATGTATACCTCAGACAGAATTATAACCAAGATAAAGCAGCTGCTTGGGTACAGCAGCAGCCTGCAATTTCTGCTGAGTTCTTGCTAATTGGTTCCACCTTTTTCTTTTGAAAATTAAGTGCAAATCTTCCCCCTTTCTGATTTTCTAGGACCTCAATCTTCTTCTAGAAGCTCTCAACCATGTCATCGACAGTTCCTGAAGTGCTGGTGGCCTCTAATACCCTTTGGTGAGCTTGATTAGAGATACCAGGAAACTGAAACCATCTACTATGTACACATTCTCTCTCCCTTTGTTGTTATCCCTCCTATCTCTGGAAAAGGCAAAAGGAGAACCCAGGAAATGACAGATCAAAGAGCCTCATCTCATCCCTGGTGAGGTAACAGAACAAGCAATGTTGGAAGTCATTTCTAGGCATGTGAAGGACAAGCAATTCTTGACAAGTCCTTTTAGGCTTCACAGATGACAGCAACACCTTGTCTGTCCAAAGCAGCATCTCCCCACAGCAGCTACATGTCCTTGGAGTCAAAAAGAGGAGTGCAAAAAAAACACTCCAATCCTTAAATCAAGATAAAGCCAGCTTCCTACTCTTCAAAGCTGGACTCAGCACTAAAAATCATGCTGAGGAGATTGTCTTTTCCTCAAAACACAACCCAAACAGTATTCAACTTCTAACAAAACACGGACCAGCCTCTTGCCTATCCACAGAAACTGCTTGGAGCAGGAGCCTGGCTTGCTACAAAACAGAACCTTGCAGCTGGTTAATGCCAAAAGAGCAGCAGCTTGAGTAACTACGCCACTAATAGAGTTTATCTGTACATTAAGCAGAAGAAATGCACAAACAAAAGAGCAAGACAAACTTTCAGGCATTCTGGCTAAGATTTATTTTCCTAATAAGATTACTCATTCCTCAACAGAGGTTTTCAGTCAGAGCACTGTGAAATGTATCATGAGCAGCACTGGCAAATTACCCCAGACTGTTTGCTCGGGGGTACTTTTCTTCATTTTCTTTCTTTCTTTTTTTTTTTTTTGCATACTTTTCTTTATTGAAGTGATGGGTGGAGAAAGGAACCCTTAAGAACTGCTTTCTTATTCTGCCCAACTTCCCATTTTCCTGTTCTTCCCCTCCTCCCTGTGAATACTTGACAACAGGAATATTTTTAAGAAATACTCTTAATTAAGCATTACATAAGGCAAGTGGTATGAAAAAGAACATAGTTAAGGAAACTGGTTTCCCTGAGAGCAGGAAGGCAACTCTAAACAAATCAGAAAATAACCAGTTTCTCACTCTAAACATACATTTTTATACACATATATATATACACACACACTGAATTTGGTCAACACATTATAGCATACATTCTTTGAGTTTAGTAACTATTCTTACAACACAAAAAATGGGCACAAAGAGTGAGCAATCCATGGCAAAACCAGAAACCATTTCATCTTATTTAGACATCAAGCACTTACTTAGGAAATGGCTTTAGTGTCTTGATGAAGACTATACTCAAGCATTGGCAAAATTTATGCAAAAGAGTTTTGAAGGTAAGAACTTGCACCAACAACACCCCATTGTTGTGTAACCAAACCTGCTGCCCCCGGGTAAGTGCAGCTGGCCACAGGAGGAAGATCCAAAACAGCCACAGAAAGGTTTCAAACCACTCCAAATGGTTATTGCTACTTTTTAATTCAACCTGGGGCTTGAACTCAGAATGGCAGCAATTTGGAGCTTGGAGTACAAGAGCTGTAGCTCAGCAAAGGTACACCAGCACTTGAACAGAGGCATCACTTCCCATATTCAGCTCCAACCCTCCAAACGGGACAGAACTAAGGACAGATGGGTCAACAATGAGGGCACCACAACCTTCAAGCCAAGGGTCTGTCATAAGACAAATTTACTTCAATCACATATCCTTAATGGATCCAAGGGTATTTCCAAGTTAAATTTGATGCACAGGTTTTGTTTCCAATAGTTCATTGATGCTTTATGCTACAAACTTAGTTTCAGCTCTGGATGTTAAGGAAACACCACAACAGAATTAATTTATTTTGAATTTATCTCTTTTGAATGCAAGTTGGCCACAACAATTTACAGTAGAATAGTAGCTTGTCCGTGTGGAACTGAGTTGTGTTCCGAGGCCTAATTGTGCCTCAGAAAATGACCAAAAAAGAAAATTCAAACATGGCACCAATTTAAAGAAAACACACTTTCAGCTTTCATTAAAAACAAACAAAGACCCCAAAACTAAACATCTTGGGATTCTTGGAAATCAGAACCAACCAAACTTACTTTTTTTATATAAGCAACTCACCTCTATCTGGAAATGTGCCTTCCACTCTTATTATAAGTAAAATCTCTGCTGGAAAATTACAGAAATGTTTTTTCCTGTCTCTTCATTTGCTATGTATGACAGCATTTTGTCTGAAGCCAGTTTCTGCTGTTTGTCAATGGTTTTGTCCATAGCCTCTTCCCCAGGGGGTTTCACACAAGAGGGGAGACTCTTTCATAAAAAAATATATCACATTAGCAGGAAATTTTGGAGGGGGGGTGTGATGATTAATCTGTGAAATATCTGAGTTTTGATAAAACTAAAAATCTGTTACAAACTCTATTATATTTCTACAAAGCCCTTACAGGAGTATCAGGAAGAGGCAAATATTTCACTTTAAACACTGTGTTACCATTAAAACAAACAAACAAAACCCCAAATAAAACAAACAAATTTAAATCTAAAGAACCCCAAAACCACCACCAACCCAAAACCAAAGTCTTCAACACCTGAATTCATTCCACGTGCTCAGAGCCAGGTTCAGCAAAGGATCCCACATCCCCAGAGTATACCAACTTACCTGAGAAATGAAGGAATGCAGCAGTGGTTTGCAGGAGATATGAAAAGCCTTGCAAAATTAAATCAAATTTTAGAAGGTAAGAGAAATGAAAGTCAAAGAGAAGGAACTTTTGTGCATGTTACCACTGCTGCCAGAGGCACCTTGCTCTTTAGGGAACAGCGAAGAGAATTCTTACTTCCAGTTTGCAATCTTTCTGCATGTGCACAAGCCCAAATATTCTCAAGAACAACACTTAAACTGTTCTTGGGAGACAAGATCCCTCTGCATCGTTTCCTACAGCCCTCATTACTCACTTCCTCAAAATAATGCCTAGGCTGAAGAACTTAGTAAAGACAATTAACCTGCCAAGTTTTATTGCCTTCTTAATGGAATATATTATTTTAGTTCTCATTGAAGGCTCCAGATTAGACTCTCATAGCCTTAATCCATTCCGTTTCAGTCAAAATCAAACTGTTGAATGCAATTAATAGGTAAACGCAGGTCCTCAAACCTGCAAAATAATTTTAATATTAAATACAAGAGATTGCCCTGCAGCTTTCAGTTTTGACTAGGTTTAGGTTTGAAAAATCACAACAGTTGCAAGTCACATTTTAAAATAAATTGCTTTTTCACACACAGAATTTATCACTATGATCAGCATACGCTTTGTAGCAGGACTTCTAATTTTCAAAGCCACTCTGGGCAGAAATTGCTACACTTTCAAACATTTCCAGCAACAACCTGACAGTGAAACTGGTTTCACGAGTTTCCTACTCCTCACAAAAAGAACAAAATCACAACATCAGAAGACACAAAAATTGCACGGAGAGGGGAGGAAGTGGCCGCAAAGAATCCAAAACTTTTGAAGTGCTGATAAAAAAGAAAACTCTCAAGCACTTAACGTGACCACGCCGAAAAACTGAACTTTAAAAGGCTGAAACAACAGGAGGAAGTTACTGAAACGCGGCACGACAGCGGAGCAGGGGGAGAAGCAGATGGAGCTGAAACTTTTCTCGGAGCAGGAGGAGAGAGGGGCGAGGGACAAAACCGGAGCCGCACAAAGGGGCAGCGCCACGTGCCCGGGCGGAACCCGCCGCGGCTCCCCGGGACGGGACCCCGCGGGCGGAGCAGCGCCGGCCCGGCCCGGTGGGGCACGGCCCCGGCAGCCCCGCACCCCGGCGGGACACGGCCCCGCACCCGGCAGGGCACAGCCCCTCACCGCACCCCGCGCCCGCCCCGCCTCCCTCCCGCACGGGCACCGAGGATCGCTCCGCTCCCGCCCCCCGCGCGGCCCGCGGGCTCCGGTACTCACCAGCTCCTTTGTGTTTTCCATCAGGCCCTCATGGGCAGGGGCCGCCTGCTGCCTCCGCGCGCGGGGCGGGGCGGGGCGGGGGCGCGGCGGGGGCCGGGCCCGGCGGGGCGGGGACGGCCCGGGCGGTTCGGCCGCTGCGAGCGCCGCGGGCCGAGCGGGACCGGCGGCGGCCGCCGGTACATCAACAACACGAGCGCGCGGCTGCGCAGGCGCGGACACGCCCCCGCCGCCGTGGGGCTGCGCGGAGCGGCCCCGCCGCCATAGTCCTCCCCCCCGCTAGGCGAGACCATTCCTTACCGGGGGTGGGCGCTCCGCGCCAAGGCAGGGGCTGCGCGGTGTAAGAGCAGCCGTGTCCGGCAGAGAGAGGCGGTGCGCACGGGAGGTGCCGGTGAGAGGCCAGGGACAGCCGGTGAGGGACGCGTGTTGCCTCCCGAGTGGGGGATTCCCCCCCGCGGGTTCGCAGTGGTGCGGCCGAGGGTGGGCGGGAGCTGAGGGCGAAGGGAGGGGCGGAAAGGAGTCACGTGACCCTGGGTCGCCGCTGGGGGCGGGGCTCGGTCACATGGGGGGTGTTGGCGTTATGAGCCAATCGCGGGCTGGGACTGGGGTCACGTGATCGAGCGCACGGGTTCCGGTTCCGGGTGCGGCGCGCCATGCGCGGGCGGGCGGCGGCACCGGGCGGGATGGCGGCGGCCAAGAAAGCGTTTAAAGCCACCAGAGCGGCTAAAACCGCGACACCGAAGCGGGCGGCGGCACCGGCAGGGATGAAGGCGGCCAAGAAAGCGTTTAAAGCCACTAGAGCGGCTAAAACCGCGAAACCGAAGCGGGCGGCGAAGCAGCTCCTGGCCGCGGCGGATCGGGCCGCGGGCACCGAGGCAGCGCGGCGCGCCCGGCACCTGAAGGCGCTGAGCCGCGCGTCGGGCGCCGAGCGGGAGCTGGAGGAGCTGGTGTTCGGCGGCAGCCTCCAGGAGGAGGAGGACGAGCTGCTGCGGCGCCTGGCCGGGCCCCGACGGGTACGGCACAGCCGAGAGCCTGTTCAGTGCCCGGGCTCCGGCCCGTGCCGCTGTCACACGGCCCCTTTGGTTGGTTTCAGGTTGCTGCTGCAGAGGGGAAGGGCCGCCAGGATGACTCCAGCGATTCGAGGGTGGAGAATGAAGCGAAACGCGGTTTACTGCTCAAAAAACCTGCCTGGGTGGATGAGGATGATGAAGCTGAGGAAATGTAAGTTCAGGTTAGGTGATGGGAGTTGTGTATCACGCTTGGGAGTGCTTGTAAGCGGCCTTGGTTTGAACGGTGTTTGTGTTCTGTTTGCTTTTCTCCTCTAGTGTTGATATGACCCATAAGTACAGGAAAGATTTAATGAAAAGTGATGCTGAGACAACGCTTACTAAGAAGAAACTAAAGAAAAGACTTGAGGAACAGTGAGTTTCATTACTGTTTTTGTGGCTGTCTGTATTGACTAGATTGGTCTCATGATCATTGCTCTCCAAGGTGGGTGGCAGAAGGATGTTGGAGATTCTTCAGTGGCACCTTGAGCAGGACAAGGGGCAGTGACCATGAACTAAAACACAAAAAGTTCCATCACAACATGAAGAATAATTTTTTTCCATGGAGGTTGATCGAGCACTGGAGCAGCTGCCCAGGGAGGCTGTGGAGTCTCCCTTGGAGACATCCCAAACACACCTGGACATGTTCCCACCTGCTCCAGGTGACCCTGCTGGAGTGAGGGGTTGGACTGGATGGTCTCCCTTCCAAGCCAACAATTTTGTAAGCTAAAATATATTTATGTGACATTCAAAGTCACTTTACTCTTTATCCACTGTGCTTATGTGGTCTCTCTAAAGTCAGGGCTTCCTGCAGTATTTGCAGTGTTGCTAAATAACAAATGATACCAAAAATAGTAAATAAAATGTGTATTAGCATTGTCTGGACTAAGTTGTTTAATAATTGTATCAAAGTGCCCAAACTAATTTGTTTTCTAGGGAATTATGCAAGAAACAGTGAAATCTTAAATTTTTTTTTAGGAAATTGAAAAACTTGCATTGTGTTCTAAGTACAAGGAGTCCTGCAAAATTCTGACTGTGCTTCTTCTAAGTATTTAACTCATAGAAGGAAATTACTGTCTCACAAAAGTTATGTTTTTTTTCTCTTTCTCCTTTTCTCATAAGGTTTCAGAGTGCCATGGGAGGAGTTCCTGCCTGGGCTGATCTAGAAAACAGGAAGAAATCCAAAAGGACTTTGAGTGATAGTAAATATGCCCAATGCTATTCTGATAAGAGTTTCTGTGATTCCCTATTCAGCTTGCTAGAAGATAATTACTTTTGATGTCCTCTCAGTTTCAGTAGTGTGATAATATGCTGGCTATGTCAGCTTTGTTCCTTCAATGTGCTTTAATTTAATTCATTTCAGTGAGGAATGTGTTGATTTTGCTGTGGGTGTTTGTGCAGTTAGCTGATTCCACGTGCTTTGGTTTAATGAGGTGACACTGATGAAGATGATGATCTGCTGCGCAGGACTGGCAATTTCATAACCAGCTCAGAGTCTCTGCCAAGAGGGATTTTGAAGGTAAAGACAAACCTTATCCTTCCATTTCAGTTGGATTAAGTGCACACTTTGATTCTTGTGGTGTATAAAATTAGTGATTCTTTGAATTTGTTTCTGCAACTAGAAGCTTTAGAGGATAAGCAAATGGAACAGTTCACATGAAAGCATGAAACAATAAACTGAGGTGTGTTGTTTGACATAAGAGTTTTCTGCACTCTAAATAGCATCTTGTAGTGGGATTTTAATTTCTGCAGAAGGAGGATGGAATTCTCCCACAGCGTTGAAGTGACTGATAGGATCTTTAAGAAGCCAGCCTTAAATGAGTATTTCTCCCACTGTGTCCTGCAGCTGTCTCAGATGAGTCAATACAGCTGGTTTTACACTCAGTTTTAATGCAGATAGAAAGGTTGTTGAATTCAGCCTGTGTTGTATTGCAGCAGCTCCCTGAATGGGCTGTGTGTGCTCTGCTCACATCACACTGCCCAGAGCTTCATCACAGGGCTAGAGGTCTTGTAAGCATAAAGAGTAAATGGCTTTTTGTTCAGCATAAGTGATTGTTGAATAACAATCTGTCTGATTTAACTGTCTGATCTGTGTTGTAGATGAGCACCTGCCCTCCTGCAAACCAGGAACGTTTTGCCAATGGAAAACTGGTGACAGTGCAGTTTCATCCTTCAGCTCAAGTGGTGATGACAGCTGGGCACGATCGCTCTGTGTCCCTCTTCCAGGTGACAACTTCAGTTTGTACCTGCTGATGGTCACTAACATAGAACCTTTTTTTTTGAGTGTACATGAAATAGCCTGGAATGGTAGGCTTTGTTTTCTCTCTTCCTCTGCACACCATCAGGGGTTACACAATGTCTGTGGTTACAATGGAAATTCCTTGGTTAAAGGCATCTTGGAAGGAATTTCCACCAGTGACTTCACACCAAGCACGTGCAGAGTACTGGCAAACTCTTTGTTTCAGAGTTTTTAGGTGAAGATTTGTGTGTAAAAATGTTTGAAGGTTTGCAAGTGACAAGTGCTAATGAGGTTTTTTGTTGCTAAGTTGCTTGGAGAGCCTGTATTGGGGGGAGCAGCCCACTTTGCTTTGAGACTGTAAAATTGCTGTGAAATCATGTTGGGGATGGAGAGGCTGTGCTGCAGGAAGATGATGTTCATCCTGAGACACTGCCAGGCTCCTCTGAAAACTAAAGATCCTCATTTTATTTAGGAATTCTTAGCATGGCCCAGGGTCACTGGAATGGTCAGACAAGTGGAATGTGATAGTCTCACAGAGCTGCAAGAAAACCCAAATCAAAGCAGATGTTTCCATTTAGAAAAAGCACAGTAGAAGTGATTATTTGAACAAAGCAAGAGGTGTGAGGTCTATTAGAGAGGCACAGTTACATCAGGTAAGGAGCTAACAACCAGATTATTTGTAGGAGAGAGGAAGAGTTTAAGGCTTCACAGTGGTGTACCTCTTATTACTTAAGCCTCAGCTGAGAAGTTGGTAATGATTTTTCTCTGTAAAAGTATTTGATATATTCCTCCATCTGACAGCCTGGTTTGTTAATTTCTTTTTTGAAGGTGGACGGGATAAGGAACCCAAAAATACAGAGCATCTATTTAGAGAGTTTTCCAATTTATAAGGCTCGTTTCAGTGTGGATGGAGAACAAGTTATAGCCACTGGTACTCACCACAGGATGTTCTTTGTGTATGACATGATGGCTGGGAGTATCATCCCTGTCCCAAAAGTACGAGGTATGTTTTGCAGCTCTGAGTTTCTGGGCACAGTTGAAGCTGTCCCAAATAGAGATGGCACATGAATTTGCTTTGAAACAAGGTGCAGTGGCTTGTTGGAGGTTTTATTTTTAACTTATCTTCAAGGAAATAAAGTACCTTTAGTGTTACTTGTCTGGGATATTAATTATCACACACGAGCAAGGTTGAGTTCAGCTTCTCAGAAATGAAGAGCTGGAATCAGGTCTTATTCATATTCATCCTACCTCTAAATATTGAGGCCAAAGAATAAATTGCACCAATTTCAAGTTTCAAATCTCTTTTTAAAGGTGTGGAGGAAAAATTCCTCAAAAACTTCGAACTCTCTCCAGATGGATCATTTATGCTGCTAATTGGAACTTCAGGCTACCTTCACTTGCTGTCCATGAAGGTACTTTCTCTGCATGGTTTGTGTAGCTTTGCCTCCTTGGTGCCTTTTCCCTTTTGAATCTGCTTTTATCTCATCTGCAAGGCAATCCAACTTTCAGCTGAAGCCAAGGTATGACACATCCTGTGACAGCCCTCAAAAATGTGCTGTGGAATCAACCCACTGCAGCTTTAGGGAATTATTTTGGACTCTCTGAGACTTTGTTCCTCAGCTCCATGGGGCTGGTGAAGCTCAGGGCAGTTCTGTGGGGTTTTCAGCTTGAAGAAGTTGTGTGTCAGTGCTGTATTTCAGCTGCTTGCACAAGCACTGTGCTGACAAGAGGAATGGAAACAGCATGGGAACAGGCACCTGGGGGTGGAAGAAATACAGGACTGCTTTTTTGGGAGTCATGCTAGTGCCTGCTGCTGTACTGTGTTCATGAATCATGCCAAACACTGATTCATAATGCATAGAGCAATCTTTTAGCTGAATTTTAAAATGCCTTATGATGGCAGGTGGATTTGTTTTAAACTTTCACAGGGAAAAATACTTTTAAAGGAGAAAGTTCAGTTTTATATAACTCAGGCCCTTCAGTGAGGGAGCAAATGAGTGTTTGTTGATCCAGCTGCAGTTAGACTCAGGAGCTTGTGCTCTGCAGGCACTGAAAATGTTGGTGCTGTTCTCTGAATCTCAGGGTAGATAACTTAAGGTTTTTGTGGGACAGGAAACAACTCTTCTGTAGATTTTTGGTAGAATCTCTGCCAGCATTGTTCTTTGTCCTGCAGACAAAAGAACTGATCAGCAGTATGAAGGTGAATGGAAGGTGCACTGCCTCTGCTTTCACCCCAGACAGCAGTAAAATATACTGCTATTCAAGTGAGTATTGCAGCAGCTCTAGTAATAATTCCATTCTTGGAAGTCACTTATAGTTTTAGAGAAATAATTTCGAAAATTTATGCTAATATCTCTCCTAAAAATACAACCAAGTGATCAATCATTAAAGAATGGAATTAACTATTTTAGTGTGCCTTTAATGGTTGGGGTTTTAAAAAATACCTTATATTTGATAGCTGTAAATTAACTTCCAGTTGTCATCTAATTAATTTTTTTTATCAAAATGTACTAACAAAGTGATGTGTATGTGTGTTTTCTCTAACATCTCTCATTCTGCAACCAGAGGAAGGCGAAGTTTTCATTTGGGATGTGAGAAGCAGAAGGTGTCTACACAAATTTGAAGATGAAGGCTGTTTGGAAGGAAAGTGCATTGCTGTTTCAAAAAATAACCAGTATGTGGCATGTGGGTAAGTGACTGAACTTTGACAGCTGCTTCTGCTCTCATTTTGAAGCTCTTCAGTGAACCTATGGGTAGCTGGTGCAAGTGTAGGAGCATGGTTTGGTTCTAATATGCTTAGAGTAGACATAAATAGATTAATATTCCCTATTTTATGGTAATAATTTGCTTTTCTCTGTATAAATATACCATAGTACACCTAAAACAATAGGAGTGGTACTAGTATTACTATTGCCATGTATGGGTTCAGCAGTTAATTTTGAAATAACCCTGACTAAAATCACAAATTCTGTAACAGGAATGTTGATTTAAGGCCTTCTCCCTTTTCTAGTTCTTTTCCCTGTACTCTGATTCTGGTTTCTGCAAGGCACCATGTTTGCCTTTCAAAAGTGGCCTCAACTCAAAGCCACAAGCTGAAACTGTTTCTCCAAATTTACTGAGATGCAGCTTCAGCCAGGGTCTGGATTCTTTAAATGAGAATAGTAAATAAATAGAGGAATACAATATATATTTTCCTAGCTCACTGTAGAAGAGGATTTTAAAGTGAGCTTTGCTGAATTATTAAAAAAAACCAAAAAAAAAACAACCCACCTTGAAGTTATTTCAGAATATTTTGATACCAAGCTCTCCTTGCTTTCAATTCATCCTGGTAAGAGATGGGCTCATCAAGGCTCCCCACGGTTGAGTCTCTTATTATATAAGAAAAAAGAAAATCCAATCCAGCAAAAACCTAAACTCCTCCACTAAATACTGTTGTAAGTTCCAAAGGCAAATCAAACTCCAAACAAAATACTATGGTACGCTCCAGTAAATAATTGGAAATTATGTTTACAGGTGAGTAGTGGCTATAGATAACAAGACAGTATATACTGGAATAATACTTTTCAGTATAATCTTTGTTCATTTTGTTCTTTAGTTCATCTTCTGGAGTTGTAAATTTATACACCACTGATGCCTGCCTCAAAGAAAGCCATCCTAAACCAGTTAAGGCCATAATGAACCTTGTTACTTCTGCCACCTGTGTGACTTTTAATCCCACCACAGAGATTTTGGCAGTGGCTTCCCGTGACACTGATGAGGCTGTCAAACTGGTATGTTCAGCTGCTTTATTGCAATATTTCTTTTATATCTTGCTAGAAATACTGCTAGTGACATAAAAAAAATTATATGAAGCAGATAAGATACTGCAAAAAGTGTTAGACCATCCAGATCAGACATGGCCAAGACACTCTGCATTTACAAGGGTATAATTTTATTTTCTTTAGTAAAGTTACTCTGAAAAATAAGATTTTGTAGTTTAGTTTACCTTTTTTACCTTTTTAAAATGCCCTCTAAAATGTCTGGAAGTGTTTGAGGCCAGGTAGGACAGGGCTTGGAGCAACCTGGTCTAGTGGAAGGTGTCCCAGCCCTTCCCAGTCTGTGATTCAATTTCAGAGCTGTAAACATAGCTCAGCAACAAATGTGAGTTTTCAGCAGCTGCTAACTGTAACAATCTTATTATGGGCTTTTTTTGGTTTTTTTTGCCAGCCTTGTCAGAATTCTGGCCAACAGTGGAACTGTTGAATTAACCTGAGGATTTGTAGGTCTGAGAATTGCAATAATTGGTTCCATGATGTGTTCCCTGCTCCTTTTCTCCAGTAGAATTCTATACGTAGAGTCATAACTGAACATTTGGACTTAACATTGAGCTTCAACTATGGATTTGTAGTTTAATTTTATTTTCAGTGGTTTTTTTTACGAACCCTAAATTCTGACCTATTTCTCAATAGGTGCACCTTCCTTCATACACTGTATTCTCAAACTTCCCAGTGTTCAGAAGAAAACAGATTTATCTCACTCAATCTATGGACTTCTCTCCCAGAAGTGGATATTTCTCTATAGCAAATAACAAAGGCAAAGCTTTGTTATTTAGGTAGGTACTAAGTTAATCCCAGATAACATGTTTATGTTCTGTAAGATGGAGCAGATGGCTGTAAGTGATACAGTGATTCCTGATCTGCATTACACCTGATTAATTACTGGGGTGTGGAGCTGGCTTTCCCTGCTGGAGAGCAGCCCTTATTGTTTGTCTGATTATGCAATACACCCTGTTTCCATACCTTTTGGTTTTCCTCTCCTGCTGGTGTGGTCAGGGGTGAGGAGCAGGGCTAACTTTAAGCAGGAATATTTTTGTTTACACTCGCAACTTCATGGTGCTTGAAAAACTGCTTAACTTTAAGATGAGATTTTAATGATTTACCAAGACAGGGAAATTTTATAGAAATACTCGTAAATATGTATAAATCTTGTTATTTGTCATTTATTTGAAATTGAACTGCATATTATAATGGCACGTAAGTTATTCTAGCAGGTGGATCTTTGCTATCTTTTACGACATCTATGTTTCAAATTATCTGAGGATACTCAATGACACTGCTGAAGAGCTATTGTTTCTTTGTGTTGTTCCCTCAAAAGATTACTGAGAAGTTTTAAATCTCGCATTTTTTTTTTCTTTAGGCTGAAACATTATTCATTCTTCTGAAAGAAGATACAGGAGAAAATGAACCAGTAACTGAGGTGAAAACAGTACTAGAACTGTTCACAACATTGGCTTGAGGAGCCTCAAAATTTTCATTTTGCTGCCTCCACTTCTTTAGAGATGGCAGGAAGAATTTCTTAGCCCTGTGTGATCTGTTCTGCCTGAGTCACTCTTGGGCTGGAGTAGGACTGGCCTTGTCACTCTCAGCTTTTCTGAAAATGCAGCAAGTTGATAGTTCAACTAAGAACTGCTGTCAGCTGGGCTGAGCTGATTATATTTAAATCAAACTCAGCAATGTTTGATAAACAGCTGCAGGCTGGCAGGGACTTGGCTTGATCCTGTTCTGGAGCATTGTGAGCCCACAGAAGTCTGCATAATTTCAAATTCCTATTACAGGAATTACTGAAGTTTGAAGCATAGTTTGTGTGCAGATATGATTTTTATTGTGCACTTAAATGTCTTTGTGGGAAACTGGGAAAACTTGTAGCCTTGACAATAATACACAAGATTGACAAAAACTGTGTTAATGAGAGGAGGCTGAATTTGTTTAGACTGGAAGCAGCTCTGACTACTGCATGTTAAGCTTGCATAGAATTTTGTGATGGCTTGGTGTTTGGAAAATGCTAACAAAATTATCTCTACTGGTCTTTCCCCAGGTTTTGTAATCTGCAGATAAAGCGATGCTGACAAAATCAAAGCTTTTTTTTTTCAGTTATTATTTTTTTTATTTTATATGGAAGACTCAAAATACTAATAGAATATATGTATTTTTAAATTTATTTGTTTTAAATAAATGTACCTGGTAAGTTTCCAGACAACTTGTTTCAACTTATTCAATGCTTCGTGTAAGCTCACAAGTAAGATTTTATTGCTTGGCACTCAAGCTTGTGTCTTCCAGAGGTGCTTGAATGTCTTAATTATTATTAGCATGTGAATATTCCAGTGCTGAAACAGAAATTTTGTAGAAAATGGCCTCTGCTTCAAACATTTAGCAGGAGCTTTTCCATCAGCCTGGTTCACTTGGGGCTGGGTTGGAAACAGCATTTTGCTGCCTGGAGAAGCTCAGTCCCCTGAGACCCTGTTGATGTTGGTGTTACAGTTCAGCCCAACTTCCCTGCTTCAGCTTCAAGGTGCCCTAAACCAAGAGGTAAAAAAACCCCACCCCATTTGTGCTTTCCTGCCTCCTGTGTCACAGAAACAAGTGCATCTAACATGAGCTTAATTCTTAAGGAAGACCCCAGGCTTATCTTTCTGTGAAAGCAAAGAATCCTGAATATGACATGATTTTTAAATCAGTGGTGGAATTTTAATACCATCAGGGTCCCCAAGCAGGGACTAGGGTAGGGTCTGCCACTGCTTCTTCATCTGCTGCCAAATCCTGCCCCTCTTCTCTCTTTCTGAAGTGGCTACCTCGTTTTCCTTAAATTAATGAAAAAAGGTTGATGAAAAAAAGGTTGAATGGGGACCTGCTACAGTAAAACCCTGATTTGAGAATAAATTGTGGCTCATGTCTGACCTTCTTCCCACAATGGAATTTTTTGGGAGGTAACAGCTCAGTCAAGGTGCTCCCGTAACCAGCACCGAAGTCATGAAGACTTCAGTGAAAGTGGCATCCCAGAAGATGTACTCTGAACTTGAGAAAAATGTAATTGTATAACCATATTTGACTATAGATTTTGACTGTAGGAGCCCATTGGTGAATTCTTGTCATGCTGTTTTTAAAAATAAAATACCCAGTGTTCAGATATATTAGGTTTTTGAAGTGTTTTTGACAGTGATTCATTGTAAGATAAGAACTTGGAATTCACAAATCTTGGAAAAAGCAGAGTATGTTCTGGAGGTGTTAAACTGACTACAGTAATCTAAGCCTAAACTGAAGACCCTAGGATGGAAGAATAAAATTAAAACATAAGCACACTGTTAAGATAATGTTCACTCTCATTTCCTCCACTCAGCTTCCCCAATCTCCAGCTGTCTATTTCCTAGACAGAATGAAAGTGCTGATCATACTCCTGATCCTACTGAAAGGATTTGTGTTGTTTTTTTACATGAAGTGAGCAGAGAATCCTATGATCACAACCAGGGAGACCCTGCGTGTAGCCAGGAGGAGGAGAGGGACAAACAGGTTTACTACAGACTTTGGAGGAAGAAACAGGTGTGAGAAGTAACACTTAGGGGAAAGTTGAGTTGGAATTCAAGAGTACTTCAGATGTCATTCTCTAGAAAAACAATTGCTCTCCTATTAAGTTAAATTCATTAAAGGGTGACTGTAAAGTCCCAGGACAACCCCACCTCCATTTCCTAGGTAACCTGTCAACAAAAACATCAATCTTACAGAAGAATGATCCTTGATCTTCAAACAGAGTCACACCCCAAGTTAATCCCCAGATATTTAAGCTTCATTTCAGTTTAATTCTTCAAAGTTACTTCCTTAAGGAGCTGATCAAAGTTCACCTTTCTTCTATAGACTGAAGATGTGGCAATCATTCTTACCTGACAATAGGTGAAATCCAGCTCTGGCTCTAAACAGGGCATATTTTGTGGTCATTGAGCTGGATCTCTGCTTATCTTAAAACTCTCATTGAAATTGAAAGCTCCATTTGCACCTAATTGTCTACGTCACCAACACAAAGCCCTCCTATAGCAGATGAGATTTGACCTGCAAGCAGCAAAGTGAGTTTTAGGCAAAGATACACCACATTTAAACTTCAGGATCTGATTCTTCTGTTCATTTTCCTTCCCTTCTGCCGCTGGAAATTTCTCTGGCAAGAGGAAAAATACCTGTCTGATATCAGTGCTCCTCTTTGCTGACTAAGGCAGGTAAGCAGAGCTCTGTTATTTCTTTCTCTCCTGAGCAAGTGGTGAATGTTGGGGTGGAAAGGAACCGATCTTTTCCCTTCATCCCAGCTGTGCACACAGGGATCAGCAAGGTCTTCCCATCCTCCAGGCCTCCTCAGGTGCAGGTGGCAAGGACTGGGGGCATCAGCAGCACAGCTGTTCCCAGAAGGTGAGGGTTGGTCTCTTTTCCCAGGCAACCAGCCTGTGATACTATGATTACAACCCAAAATTTAAATTGGTGTGTTAAGGTGTCCATTAAATTTCACAGCAGGAAGTAGGGACTGGGTGGAATTTTCTCTTGCATTCCCTGTCACAGCTTCCTGGGAGAATGCTAGATTGAAATTACTGCAAGTGTAATTGAGATATCCAGAAGTTTTCTTGATTTCTGATCTCAGCTGTTCAAGATTTGGCACCTTCAGGGGTCACATCTGGTGACAAGTGCCAGGAGAGAGATCCAAAGGGGTTGGGACAGGATTTCCCTTCTTTTCTCACTTCCCTTCTGTGCCTGTTCCAGGTCAGCTGCGGGATCATCCCACCCCTTGGACTGCAGGCATGGAGCAGAGGAGATGGCTGCTGGTGGCTCTGCCACTGCTTCTGGCTATCGCTTTCTCAGGTAATGCTGCCATGAGCTGTTCTGCTCCTTTCTGGGGGATTCCAGCCTGCAGGTGATCAGAAGTCCTGGAGCTGAGGGTCTTGGTCTCCTGAGCAGCCCTGATTTGAACTCCACAAGGGCCAGAGGTGCCCTGCCCCTCTGGTCGTGGGGATTCCAGCTGTTTGAAGTCAGAGGTTCTCTCCCCTGGTGAAGCCAGGGAAGACCTAAACCAAGACAGCTGTGCCCTGTCCAGCTCTGCCCCAGTGCAGGGGCATTTCCCTGTCTGCATGGGCAGTTGGCATTGTCACAGCCGCCTTGCTGCTGGTGACACAGGCTGCAAAAGGGCAAGGCCAGCTGGGGAGCTGCATGAAATGGCTCTGGACATGCTTTTATGCATTTATTTTTTTTTCCTTTTCCCCAAAATAATCCCATCCTGTACATCTTATATCATCCTGTTTTCTCCCTCTAATCTATTACTTTCAGTTGTTCCCTACTGTTACTCCTAGAGCTGTTTCCTTCATACCAGTGCATTTTCTGATTAATTTCAGCCAGATGCTCACTCACAGACAATTTTGAGCTCACCTCTCCTGAGAATGTAGTCAGAATTGTTGGTCAGGATACAATCCTCCTTGCACCATCTCTTCCACAAAGGCACTGGACAGTCCTGAAGTGCAGTGAAGAAAAATCACAGATGGGCACAGAGAGGACATTTACACATACAGGCAGTTTGGAGGTGAACCAATGCAGAAACACCATGGACGGACATCAGTGCCAAGAGATGGGTTTGACACTGGGAATGTCTCCCTGACACCGAAGAACATCCAGCCAGCAGATGAAGGAATGTACAGTTGCACTGTGATATCCAGGGACCAGATTGTTGATATGCCTACCAAGCTCAGCATTGCAGGTTGGAGACTTTCTGGGCCGGGTAGGGAAGGAGGGAAGCTCTTACAGAGGGAAATGAGCTCTCCAAAATGTCACTGTCCCCCAGCTGATGCCCCTCATATGACCCAACACATTCCCTCCCCATTCCCAGCATGGGCCACTTGTCAAGATGTTCTGCAACCTCCATGCCCAGCCCAAGCCCTGTTCTGACCCACATGGAGCTGTAATAATCCCTGGTGGGGAGGCGTGAGGCCACCTGACAGACACCAAGTGCTCAGCATCCCTGGCTGTGGGACTGATGGGAATGAAGCCCTTCATCTTGTGACTTTTCAGCTGGGGTAAGGGCTAAGGAGATGTTCTGTGCTGCCAGTTCCCCCCAGCTGGACAGTCAGCTCATTTGTGTGCAGGTATTGATAACGTCAGATGGAGCTGATCAACCTTGATTCACTGCTGAAGAAAAGCATAGAATGGCGGAATCAGGGAATCTTAGGCAATGGCATGAGTGGGAACGGACCTTAAAGAATTTCTCATTTGAACTTCCCAGCCATGGGCAGGAACAAATGCTGACCAACCTGGCCTTGAACCCTTCCAGGGATGCGACATCCACAGCTGCTCTGGGCAAGCTGTGCCGGCGCCTCACTCTTAGTCAAGAATTTCTTCCTAAAATCGAATCTAAATCCCCTCATCCAAAGGGGATTAGAGATGCTTTTGGGAGAGGAGAGAGAAAAAGCTGCAATACAGCATCCATTTCCTACTATTACACAGGATGAATTCCTATGAAATCCAGCTTTGACCAGGAGTATGATGCTGAAATATGTGTGGTGCATCCCACCTTATCACACTGGTGAAGCTTTGGTGCAGTCCAGTGACCATCTGTGCCCATCTGTAGTTCCAGCATGGAATGGGGAGGTGCCTGGGATTTACTGTGCTGTGTCCTGCTTTACCAATCCTCAAAACTGGACAGGGGTCCTACAGAGCCATTCCAAAAGAAGAATACAAACCACACACCTTCTCCCTACCTGCTCCATGAAATAGTGGGGAGCTGAGCAGCAAATCCATCCCACAACATAGCTCTTTCTAAGCCAAAGGAAATTTGGCATTTATGGCAGATGGAGTGCGGGATGACAGAAAGACCAGTGAAAAGGTTGTGTGAAGGACTGACAGAAACTGTCAGGAAACTCTGGGTTAAGAAAGAGCTGTGAATCAAAGGAAGAGCTGCTTTCAAGGAAACAAACTTCTTCCACTAATAAATTCTCCTGCCTTTAAAGTACTGATGAAGTCCATTGAAATTCAGGGCCCCCAAGGGCAAGGGCTCAAGCTTGGCTGCAGATCACACAGATGGTTTCCCGAACCTGTTGTCCAGTGGGTTACTGAGGATGGGCAGGGGCTCTCTGCAGACACTGAAAGTAACCAGGACAGTGAGAAGTTCTTCAGTGTGTGTAGCTGAGTCACAGTTACAGGAAAGCAAGTGGGAAAATTCATCTGTCAAATCCTGAACCCCCCTGGTGCAGGTGGAGAAGAAAACTACCATGCTCATCTCAGGTGAGTTCCATTGTCCCCAGAAGTCTTTGCTGGACTGTCTCAGGAGCTCTGTGAGGCCCTTTCCAGTGCCAGGGAGGACAACAGCTCTCCAGTCTGGCCAGACCCATCCCAGAGCACCACGGGGCACTGCAGGCAGGACAGGCTGCAGTGTGAAATGAGCAGGCTCCCTCTTGCCCCGAGGGATGTGACATCTCGAGGGAAGGCAGGCTCTGACCACCTGTACAGGACTATTTCTCCATTTATCTCCACAAAATCTCTTTGGGTGGGTGCTTAAGTTTAAGGGTAAGATTGAACATTGCCAGATGACACTCAGATTTTTTTTCCCAAAGGTTCTGTTTTTCCAGGTGCATCTCAGTGGGTCTCTGCATCATGGATACAACTCTCTTTATTCCTTCTCGCATTGGCTGCTGGTTCTGTTCTGATATTTCAAGGTAAGGCCTCTTGGTTCACAGAACCTCATTTATTAGAAGTGAGGCTGCAGTATGTAATTTCTCAGCCTCTTGTAAGACTACTCTCTGACAAATACAATGAAATACCATTTAGTCTACTTCTGGTTCACAGATGCATTAGCTCCACTCAGCTCAAATTCTGAGTTGTCCTGCAGGTAGAATTTTGCCATCTGTCATCCAGAGGCAGAAGGGAGATGCCTCCACATGCAGTTGAGAGCTTGGGTGGACCATGGTATCTACAGGCAAGAGCAGGAAGGAGGATGGGATTGGGGTACTTTTCCTGGGGTCAATTAGAAGGGTCCCCTCCTCTGCCTCCATTGGTCTCGTTCTCCCCAGTGCTTCCAGTGGAACTCATTCATCAGATATGGACTTTTTTTCCTAGAAGTGTTAGTGGTGCCTCCCACCTTGGCAAGGGCCTGGCCAGAGATCTCTGCCTCTGCAGCCATGGCTGGGGAGAGGTCTCATTTACCTCGTCCAGTGCCCACAGAATGGGGGACCTATCTTTGTTTTTCAGGGCTGAGTTCTTTTCCAAGGCTGCTGAATTAGAAAGGATTGTCTGAGGAAAGAGAAATCTGGAGAGTGTAAATTAGAAATAGGCAGTTCATGAGGAAACTGAATTTAATTTCTTGTGCCTTCCCTGCATAAAGAAAGAAAAAGGAAAAAAAACCAAAAAACAACAGATAAGCAGGGTCATTCCCCACCAGTCCTTTATCTTTTTGGAAGCAAACTCTGTTCCACAAAAGTGACTTGTGAGTTAGTCCTTAGAGTGTGTGCCTTGTTCAGAACTTCCTTGGGAGCAGCTCTTATGTCCCATGCCAGTGGAACACCTTTGATTCCTGAAGATGGTAACTGGAGGTGGTCAAGGTCTCTCTTCTCTCCCTTGTCCTTGAAGGCAGTGAAAGAACAGCACCTTCCTGGTGTTTTCTAAGAGGAAAGGCCTACGTCACTAGTGGAACAAGACCTTGCCTCAGGGGAGGAAAATTAGTTATCTCTGTGACACCAGTCTTTTTTCACAGGAAGGAGAGTGGACTCCCTGGAAACTGTTTGGCTGAAGAACCACCAGCAACTCTACCAAAAAATTCAGACTCTGCAGGAAGCTTTCCAGAATGAGCAGGAGTCCACACGGCATGATATTCAGCTCCTCAGAACACACCTGGAGAAGGAACTAGGTGAGCAGGGCCATTCCCCAGCAGGCCTCCTTCTCCCTGCAGGCAAAAGATGCTCTACAGGCAGCACTAACCCAAATCCCTCAAACTGTCCCGTGTGATTGCCCACCACAGCTCCTCAAAGCAGATGGAGAAGTAGGGAATAGCTTTTTTGATCAAGAATATGCAAAGGGAAAACCTGAAGAGATTCTCTGGCAGTGAATTTAAATCAGGACACTGCTCTCTCTCCCTCAAGAAGGTAATGAAAGTGTCCCAATTACACTGTTCTTTCTTTATAGGATTGACAATAGAGGCAAATACTACAAACACTTTGGAATCTATGTGGAAGAAGGACCTCCAAGAAGTGTCCAAACAAGTCCAAACTCTGCAGAAAGCTTTTAAAAACACCCAGGTGTACGCACAGCGTGACCTTCAGATGATCAGAACAGTCCTGAAGGATGAACTAGGTGAGCAGGGCCATTCCCCAGCAGGCCTTCATCTCTCTGAAGGTCAATCTGGCTCTACAGGTAAACTGATCTGTGAGTTAATCCTTTGCCCTTTATCAGAATGGGCACAACTTCCTTGGCAGCAGCTCTTATGTCCCAGTCATGTGGAACACCTTTGATGCTGAGGTGGCAGCTGGAGATGGCCAAGGTCCCTCTTTTCTCCCTTGTTGTAGAAGGGAGCGAAAGAACAACATCTCCTCAGTCCTTTTTAAGAAGAAAGTTTTGTGTCATTATTGGGACAAGACCTCACCTCAAGGGAGAAAAATCATTTTCCCAGTGACACCAGTCTTTTTTTTGCAGGAAAGACAGTGGAGGCAAATGTCACAGGGAATATAGCATGCACATGGCAGAACGACCTCTTGCAGCTCTCCCAACAAATTCAAACTCTGAAGCGAACTTTCCAGAACATGAAGGTTGCCATACAGCGTGACCTTCTAATGACCAGAACAGACCTGGAGAACAAACTAGGTGAGCAGAAGCATTTCCACTACAGGCCTTCATACCTCTGAAGGCAAAGTCTGCCCTACAGGCAAACTGTCCTGTGAACTTCACCACATCTCAGGGGAGATGGGGAAAGACAGCCCTTACATGGGAAACCGTTTTGGTGCTCTGTGGCACCACACAATCCTCATGACAAAGAGTATTACCTCCCAAGAGGTACCTTGGAGAGACAGAGTGGGATCATTCCCGCCCTCCATGCTTCCCAGGAGGCCTTGGGCAAGCCATTAGGAAGATCTGCAGAAGGGGGAGAAGCCTAAGAGAGCCCTAAGAGATGCCTTGACAGGGATTTTATATCAGAGCTTTTGGGCATCATCATTACCATGATTTTATCCCAGTGAAAATGTTCTTTCTTCTCAGAAAGGACAGTGGAGGAAAAAACAAGCACCTTAGAATCCAGGCTGGAGAAGGACCACCATGAAATCTCCAAAGAAATTCAAATTCTGCAGGAAAACTTCCTGAACACATATGAGACCACACAGCGTGACCTTCAGATGATCAGAATACACTTGGAGCATGAGCTAGGTAAACCAGGCCATTCCCCAGCAGGCTTTCATTTCTCTGAAGAGCAAAGCTGTTCTACAGGCAAACAGTCCTGTGAGCTCATTGTCCACAGCTCCTCAAAGGGGATGAAGGAGGAGAGTCCTCACATGGCAAACCAGCTTTGTGCTCCATGGCACTGAAACACCTCCAAGTCGAGGAGCCCTGATGAGCCCCACCCCATGCTGACCTGCTCAGCCTGGGGGCATCTCCATGGCCAGTGCACGAGGTGGGCGCAGGGGAGGGCACTGCCAGCACCCAGCACTCTCTGCCAAATGTCCAGGGATCTTTCCCTGGGCAGGCACAGGGCCCACGGCCAATCTTGGGATCCACTGACCAAGGCTGAGGCCCAGCGAACATTCCTGAGACCACAGTGGGGTCTGAGGGACAGGTAGGGGATGTCCCACCACACCTTCCTTGTGACAAAGACCATTGTTTCCCAGGGCCCACAGATGCTGTCTGGAGAGATGGATTGGGGTCAGTGCTGCCCAGCAGGCCTTGGTCAAGCCTTTAGGGAGGTCCAGAGGAACTGGGAGACTTCTAAGGAAAGATGCTCTGGCATGGAATTTAAATCAGGGTTTTCAGGCATTGTCACTGCAGATTGTTGGTGTTCCCCTCAAGACAGCAGTGAGTCTGTTCCAGTGAGATGGTTCTTTCTTCACAGAAAGGACAGTGGAGGAAAATGCAAGGACCATGGAATCCATGTGGAAGAAGGACCTTCTGCAGCTCTCCCAGCAAATGCAAACCCTGCAGGAAGCATTCCAGAACATGGAGGTGTCCACACAGCGTGACCTGGAGACCGTAAGAGCAGACATGAAGAATGAGCTAGGTAAGCTAGGCCATTCCTCAGCAGGCCTTCACCTCTCAAAAGGCAGGAGCTGCTTTAAAGGCAAACTTAGCTGTGAGGACATCCTCCACTGCTCCTCAAAGGGGATGGGGAAGGAGAGTCCTTAAATGGGGAATAGATTTGTCATCCTTGCCACTGGAACACCTCCATGTGTTCTCTGCAGGAGCTCAAGATCCCTCTTCTCTCCCTTGTCCTTGAAGAAAGTTTGAATTCTGAGTTCTCTCACTGTCTGATACTCCTTAAGGTTTCCCCTTGAACCCTGTCCAGCCCCAGGTGGGTTGGACTGGCCATCAGGCTCAAACAATCTCACCAGAATTCAATCAAGTAATCACCCCAGGTAAACAACTCTCCAAGCACATTCCACATGAGAAAAACAAGGAGCAGAAATAGAATTTCTCTCTGTGCTGCTCTATGAAAAAATCCTGAGAGAGAGAGAGAAATGTGGTTGCCACAGGTAGGGGATGTCCCACCACACCTTCCTCGTGACAAAGACCATTGTTTCCCAGGGCCCACAGATGCTGTCTGGAGAGATGGATTGGGGTCAGTGCTGCCCAGCAGGCCTTGGTCAAGCCTTTAGGGAGGTCCAGAGGAACTGGGAGACTTCTAAGGAAAGACGCTCTGGCATGGAATTTAAATCAGGGTTTTCAGGCATTGTCACTGCAGATTGTTGGTGTTCCCCTCAAGACAGCAGTGAGTCTGTTCCAGTGAGATGGTTCTTTCTTCACAGGAAGGACAGTGGAGGAGAATACAAGGACCATGGAATCCATGTGGAAGAAGGACCTTCTGCAGCTCTCCCAGCAAATGCAAACCCTGCAGGAAGCATTCCAGAACATGGAGGGGTCCACACAGCGTGACCTGGAGACCATAAGAACAGACATGAAGAATGAGCTAGGTAAGCTAGGCCATTCCTCAGCAGGCCTTCACCTCTCAAAAGGCAGGAGCTGCTTTAAAGGCAAACTTGTCTATGAGGACATCCTCCACAGCTCCTCAAAGGGGATGGGGAAGGAGAGTCCTTAAATGGGGAATAGATTTGTCATCCTTGCCATGGAACAGAGAAGCTCAAGGTCTCTCTTCTCTCCCTTGTCCTTGAAGAGAGTTTGAATTCTGAGTTCTCTCACTGTCTGATACTCCCCTTGAACCCTGTCCAGCCCCAGGTGGGTTGGATTGGCCATCAGCTCAAACAATCTCACCAGAATTCAATCAAGCAATCACCCCAGGTAAACAATTCTCCAAGCACATTCCACATGAGAAAAACAAGGAGCAGAAATAGAATTTTTTCTCTTTCTTTCTCTCTGTGCTGCTCTATGAAAAAATCCTGAGAGAGAGAGAGAAATGTGGTTGTCACAGGTAGGGCATGTCCCACCACACCTTCCTCGTGACAAAGACCATTGTTTCCCAGGGCCCACAGATGCTGTCTGGAGAGATGGACTGGGGTCAGTGCTGCCCAGCAGGTCTTGGTCAAGCCTTTAGGGAGGTCCAGAGGAAGTGGGAGACTTCTAAGGAAAGATGCTCTGGCATGGAATTTAAATCAGGGTTTTCAGGCATTGTCACTGCAGATTGTTGGTGTTCCCCTCAAGACAGCAGTGAGTCTGTTCCAGTGAGATGGTTCTTTCTTCACAGAAAGGACAGTGGAGGAAAATGGAAGGACCATGGAATCCATGTGGAAGAAGGACCTTCTGCAGCTCTCCCAGCAAATGCAAACCCTGCAGGAAGCATTCCAGAACATGGAGGTGTCCACACAGCTTGACCTACAGATGATAAGAGCAGACAAGAAGAATGAGCTAGGTAAGCTAGGCCATTCCTCAGCAGGCCTTCACCTCTCAAAAGGCAGGAGCTGCTCTGCAGATGTCCTGTGAGTTAGTTCTTTGCCTCTTCTGTGTGGGTACATGGGGCAGAACTTCCTTGGAGCTGCTCTTTTGTCCCATGACAGTGGAACACCTTTGATGGTGAAGTGGCCCTGGGAGTCAGTAAAGTCCCTTGTCTCTCCATCACATTTAGAGAGAGTGAAAGCAGTGTGTCTTCTTGGTGCTTTCTAAGAAGAAAGGTGCAGTGTAATTAGTGGTACCGTACCTCATCTCAGGTGAGGTAAAACCACAGTCCCACTGACACCAGTCTGCTCTTACAGGAAGGACAGTGAAGGAAAATACCTCAAGGGTCTTGGAATCCATGCAGCTGATGGACATCCAGCAGATCTCCCAAGAAATCCAAACTCTGGAAGAAACTTTGCAGACCATATTGGGGTCCACAAAATATGACTTAGGTGAACAAAACCTTTTCCAGCAGAACTTCATTTCCCTGAAGGCAAAAGCTGCTTTACAGGCAAATTGTCCTGTGAGCTTCTTATACACAGCTCCTCAAAGCAGATGGAGAGGGACAGATTTTCTTGGCACATAGCTCTTGTGTCCCCACCTGCAAAGACATGTGAACACTGAGATGATGACCTCAGGTGGTCAAGGTCCCTCTTCATTACCTTGTTTTTGAAGGGAATGTGTAGTGTGGGCTCTCTATGACCCAATATATGGTAAAGAAGCCCACCTCCATGCCTTGGTATTATCTTCTTGCTTTCCCCACTTCTCTTCCTCTTAACAAACATTATTGTCTCCCACAACCATAGCTGCTGTTTGGAGAGATGGAGGGGGCTGATCCCAACCCTCCATCCTACCCATCAGGCCTTTCCCAAGCCTTTGGGAAATCTCCCAGGACCTGTGCTCTTTCCCCAGCCCTCCAGCAGTCAATCCATCCAAACCAGTGCTATTGAGCTGGGAGGGTCTTTGCTCTCCTTTTCCCAGAGCCCATGTGCCCCAGAGCACTGGGAGTGGGACACTTCAGGGAGGGAAGGACCACAGGAGTGTGAGAGTCCCAGACAAAATATAGGGGCTCAGGCCTTGGGCAAGCCCTGCTCCTCTTCCCCCTGGCCCATCAGTGCTCCATCACTTTGACAAGGGTTTCCAGGCGTAACTGGTGCAGGAAAGTCACCTTTGCTTCCTGGCAAGTCCTTCTCTCTGAAAGCCCATCTCCTTTTTAGTTTAGGATCTGGCCATTCCTCTGGCCTCTCTTTCCCATCTGAAAAGGAAAGAGAGGCTGAGCTCATCACACAGCACATTTTAGTCCTCCTCAGTACTCAGAGGAAGCAAATTTGAGCCACGTGCCCCATGTCTAGAAAACAAAATTATCACACATCCTGATGTACTGTATTCTCTGGGAGTCTTTGATGAAATGAGAGTAGAACTGGTTAAGAGAACACTGTGTGTGTGTGTGGTTGGGGAATAGGAGAGCATGGGTTGGCATGAGTGTCATGAAGGACAGAGGGATGGGTGTCATGTGTAAGAAATATCCACAATCCCATTTTGTTTGACTGTGCTGTCAGTGCCCCAGCAACATTAGAGCCTTGTGTCTGACCATACTGTCAGTGTCAGAGTAGGGGAGCATGAGAGTGGCCTCATTGTCCCTGAGGGGGGAGAGTCTTACTCTATTGCCAGAGCAAGCCTTGACAAATCCAGTTATTTCCTGCTTTTCTCATTTCCCACAGACCTTCCAGTGCTACGGTCCTACAAAGGTAAGCATAGGTGAGATGAGGAAGTGAGTACTCAAGAGCCTGTGTGCAGCTCTGGAAAACACACCCAACCCCCTCAGACAGCTCTTTGGAGAAGAACACACTCAGGGAAGGGTGGTTGGATGACTTTTTTTGCTGTTACGTGCTGCCCAAGGCCTGCCTGTGTTTGTCAGGAGCCCTCTCAGCTGTGGGGAACAGGCACAGCTGGCTTTTCCTACCTCTGATTTGGCTCTTGGGCCTCTCAGGAAAAGTGTCTGGAGCTGATCTTGCTCCACAGCAGGAGCAGCTCCTTCTCCTTTCAATCAGAATTGAGCTGGAGGACCTCAGTTTGTGACATTGCACCTTGCTTGAGTCCTACCAGGGGTTCCTCCCATCCTCTGCTGAAAGCTGAGGCAAGAAACATTTCCTTGTGGCAGAGCACACAACAAATCCATGTGCAAGCAGGATCGTACACTGGTGCTCTCCTGTTATTGAGGGAAAAAATGCTTAAAACTCAAAAATCCCCTTCAGACTTTGGCAAGGAGTTAATCCAAACCTAATTCCAGCTGCTGCCAACTCCTGGTCCTTTTCCTCAGGCCACCCCCTCCAGCAATGCAGAGATGGAGGCAGAGGAAGCTGAGCACCACAGCCTCCTCCTTGGAGCTGCCTGCTGCAGTCCCAGGAGCACTGCAGAAGTGCCTTGAGGCATTTGGTGTGTGCTGGTTGCCACCCTCTCTGCCAGGAAGGGACATAACAGGAGGGGAGGGAGAAGCTTGAAGTGTCCCAAGACGAGAACGCACCTGAGCATGGAGGTGGGGGAAGGGAAGGACAAATGAGAGAGGGATGAAGGCAGAGGTTCAGAAAAGCAGAGTTCATGTTTTCTGCTCATCATGGCCTGACTTGACCATTGCAGGAGATGTCATCCTGGATGCTGACACGGCTCATCCCAGATTGGAAATCTCTGCGGATGGGAGGAGAGTGAAAGATACTGGTGTCATCCGATTCGTGTTCAGAAATGAGAAGAGATTTGATTCCCATCTGTTTGTGTTGGCAAAGGAAGGATACACTTCTGGGAAACACTATTGGGAAGTAAATGTTGGGACAAGAAGAAACTGGGCCTTGGGTATTGCCTGTGAATCTGTGACTCGCAAAGGGACTTTGACTCTGTGTCCTGAGAACGGCTTCTGGGTTATTGCGTGTGTAGATGGGCAAGATTATTTGGCCTGCACGAATCCTTGGACCTGTCTGACTGTGACTGGCTGTTTGTCAAAGATTGGGATCTTCTTGAACATCCCAGCCAAGCAGGTTTCTTTTTATGATGTCTTTAGGGCAGTAGCTTTGTACACTTTCAGCATTGCTGAGGGCAGCAGCCGGGAAGGAAAATTCCTTCCTTTCTTCTCTACAGGCCTTGCTGCTTCTGAGGCTGACACTGAGCCACTAGAAATATTGCCATTTTCTGATGATGATGATGAGTAGTTTACTCTGCATTTCAAAGGTCAATACTGTGATTGAATCACATTGTAATCAGGCTGCTGATTTGTGTCTTCCAAACAAAAGTATTGAAGGAGAGGGCAAATCTGTCATCGTGGTCGGCTTTCTAAATTATGCATCAGAACGAAAAGTTTTTTGAGGGAAATTTTATGTTGTCAAGAAAAATAATTTTTCTTTCATGGTAGTATGAAAAAAGCACTTCCTGTGGATTGTGAATTTTCCTGAAAAATTACTCTATTGGGATGGTTTTTTTGATCTCATACAATTTTTGGGTTTTTTTTTTTTGTTTGTTTGTTTTGTGTCTGGGGTGGTTGCTGACCTGCCTCTGCCCCCCAGTCTCCCTGACTTTGGGATCATTGGGATGAATGAGAGCTGGACCAGGGTTTCCAGTGAGAATTGGGGGCAGAGTGAGGAGCAGCTCCTTCCTTCTGGCCAGGCTTTTTGGCTGGCTGGGCCCCTAGTTTCTCTGACTAGAGATACTATTGCTTTGTTGGTTTTGCCTGTTTATTTTTGTTTCTTTTCCTTCCTCTGTTTTTTCTGGATCAATATTTGTGTATCTCCTGGAAGTTGCCGCCCTTAGGCATTCTGCAGATGCAGTCAGAGTCTCACGAGGTTCTTATTTCACCTCATAAAGTTTAGAGCAATTGATTTCCCTTGGCATTGCATGTTTAAGCCAAATAATATCCATTTTTGATATTTTCCCAGGAAATCCTTCCCTTCCCTGGTATTGGGGTCCCAATGGGGGTCCAAGGAGGGAAAGTACTCTTCAAGAGTTCCTGGTAGCCTGCCCTCTGTGTCTGTACTGTTCACCTCCCTCCTAGCAGTCTGGAGTTTCTGTAGAATCGACTAGATTATCTAGCAGAACCTGTATATCCAGTCTGTCTGGATCTCGAGAATGGTTTCAAATACTTTAGGTAGTCTCTCCAGATCTTCTCTATAGAGAAGAGGTGAGGCATCTCACCCACACCTCAAGATCAATTGAAAGAGAAAGGTACTTTTACCATTACCAGGCCATGAGAGACTTTCTGTTTACCCCAGGTTCACCCCAACACTGGCCACTCCTTTTGCAGTTTCAGATGGTTTTCCAAATAAAAGAATAAATCCACATAAGGCAATTAATTCCATTTCCTTCTCTCTCTCCCTAAACTAAGGTACCATTCTCTGGCCACTTAGCCTGGTGGTTTAGCTGGTATACTGGCCACCACTGATGGCAATGTTGGATTAGTCTAGGTTTCCTTGGTGGGTCTCCTCCTATCTGTTTCCAGTTTTTCAATATACATTTCAATAGAGAATTGAAATTTCCCACTTGAATTTTAGAAGAAACCGGCCCCATTTTCAATAATTACAATTATACAAGCTATTATATCTGAAAGTTAAAATGGTATTTCTGGGTTTGTAATGGGAGGGGGAGTAGGGAAGAGAAAGGAGACTGCCAAACCAGCAATCACTAAAACTGACACAAGAGGGTGCTTCAAGTCCACAAATGAGATCTCAGCCACGCACACAAACTGAAGGAGTGCTGGAATCATCTGTCCAGGGAGGTGGTGGAATCACCACCCCTAAACATGTTTTAAAAAAGACTGGACATGGCACTGTCAGTTATTGTTCCCTGTCAATGAAGTGAATTCCAGTGATCTGAGGGGTAGGTCTGATAATTAGAGTCTGTGATGTACACAAGAGTAGAAAGATCACCCAGCAGCTGGCACAAAGAAGAAACTAGAAGAAACTGTCTAGGAGAATTTTCATCTGCAATGATTTCTGCAGGCTGCAAGACTCAAATGATAACTTGAAAAAAAGTGTTCAGTAGCATTCAGCATTGGACTTATTGCTAAAATAATTTATTAATGCTATATTGCTTCTCTGAACTTGGGATGTGCTAGTAAACAAGTGTGTCATTACAATTCACATAGAGCTGTGCAGTGTGCTCCATATTCTTCTCCTTCTCTCCAGAAAGAAGCTGAATGATACCTCTGGAACTTGCACTTAAAATTAGCCATAGTAACTCACTGATTTGTTTGAACATATCCTCCAGCAAATAGATCCTCCATCAAATCATAACTTCACCTCAGAGCAATTAAACCCGTGGAACAGGACTTCACTCAAATACATTTACTGCTCTAATCCTGCCTTTGCCATATGCTGATTTCCCCCAGAGGGAGGAAGTCTGAGTACCATGCAAGATTTTCCAAATAGAATAATAAATGAGTGGGTGTTTGAGCTCTGAAAGGATGTGAAGCCCTGAAGCTGGTGTAGCTGATTTGGTATTTTACTTGCATAGAGTAACCCCAACATTTTCCAGCATGTTTTCAGCTTGGAAACCTGTGTGTGCTTATGCAAAACATTGCCAAGAACAAATGAAGGTGAAGCACATATGACAAATTAATGAACAGATGAGGCCTCTGCTATTCCACTTTCCCAGCTGTGGAAGGTTTTACTAATTTTTAAGGACAGTAATTAACATGTTTCTGCTGGAGGCACCCTAGGAAGGGGAACCTGTGCCCAGACTCTCTTGCCTGACATGGTCAGGGCTGTTGGTAGCCAAACCAGACACTCCTCACAAGGACACATTGCCCTGCTCCTGCCATAAACCAGCTTATTTACCCTGGTCAGATGCAAGGGGATGTTATTTGGACGCTTTTCTGTGCAAGGAGACTGCAGAAGGACTGGCAAAGGACTGTGGTCAAAAAGAAGGTTAATGCTCCATCAGTGATGCACCTCAAGACTGCAGTTCAATGTGGGGAAGCTGGTCATGGAGAGGGGAAAACTCATTTTTCTTCTACTGCTAATAGGTAGCTTGATTTCCAGACACAGGGTGTCTCTGGGCATCAGTATTTCAGTTATATATTCAGTATTCACCTGTGAAAATTGCAGAGAGCTGCTCCCACAGGCCTGGGGTGGTCCTGGATGTGTGTCCAGCTCCTGTTTAAGTAAAAGCAGCATGGTCTGTGGCTGCTCCAGCCTGATCCTTTAAGAAACCCCGAAATTCAAAATTTTTCCTGCCCTTCCCCCAGTCCACTCTCTGGGAACCTCTTCTGTGCTTTCAGTCACTTGCAGAGAAGGCTGCAGGAAGTCTCAAGCTCAACCAACTCCCTTAATCTAAAAATATGAGGCACGTAATTGCTGTCACCACTTGTAACAACCTTAAACCTGTGCATAGTTAACCAGTGGCTTTAATGGGGCAGCTCTCCATTTAGATTATGTTCCTGATACTTGTCATTGCTTCATTACTCACTTCACAGTTTTCCTGCACTTTGATACCAAATGATCCTTTGCTCTCAAGGACACAGAGAACATGTTTCTGTGAAGCATGTGATAATCTCACTTACAGACACAATTTGCTTTATGAAAGGCCATGCCACCTCCAGAGATCAGGCTAGTAAGGAGAAGTAGGGGGGAAAATGTGCAAAAATTGGCTTTAGTAAATTTTTATGGTGATGAATTTATATATATTGTGATGAAAGGGAAAAGATTGATATACTCCAGCTAGTAGTATATACTTCATTAACATTATTAGGCAAAATTACTTAAAACTTCAACAATATCAAGTGCTAGTCCCTGCCCAGAGTAGTATCACAGCACTTATAATCACCATTAATTGCCAGACCATATGCTTGCAGACATGTAGTAGAAGTGACATCACTCTAAAGAACTCAGATGTATATGTTTATTTATATGTCACTCAATTTCCTAAATAGTTGATGTACAGACAGATGACTCTTCAACTAACTAAAGATGACAAGAAGGGTATTTATTGCAGTGCTGGACACATGTGGAATCATTTCAAAATACATGTGCAAGGAGTTGCAGACTCCTGCTTTCTATTTATACAGAAAAGGTTTTACATATCTAAGCAGTTTCTAAGGACACATAATACATAATCATTACCTGCCCACTTCGTATTATAATCAGCTGAACATCCACTATGGCTGTGTGATTGTACTCCCTTAGCTGGGTCAGTGGGATTTTAAAATAAGGGAGTGGGCGTATGGGAAGAAAAAAGCCATCTTCCTCATGGAGAACTCTTCACCCATGGCCAGTTGGCCAGGACTTTTTGATCTGCTGGTCATGGTCCAAACGTCTCCTAACTGTTTGATTATTCTTAAGGCAAGGTATTTCTATGGCCTCTGCTCCTTCACAATTGCTGTTCCTGTCACTTCTTGCTTCTCCTTCCTAATGTATTTGTCACTCTTTAACTAAGGTACTAGATTCTTACCTGGGGCTTATCTTGTTTGTATGCACAAAAATCCATTTCTAGTTTCTCCCTTGAATTCCTTTCCCCTGTATAATTTTCTGTGTATTTAAGGGGGCATCTGCAAATCCAGTCCCAGACCAGAACTCCCCTGCTGTTGGCAAGCACAAAATGAAAACATGTTGTCTGCCCCAAAAAGGTTTGCAAGGTTATATTTTTGTAAAAGTAAATCCATTTTCCTCAACTTTGTTTTTCATTCTGAGGTGGTAAGTTAATATATTCTGCTGTTTAGTTGTGAGTTAGATGCTAGAGTCATTTGAAGAGTATGAAAGAGGGTAAAAAACACTGTAACAATCTTCTAAAAACTTAAAATAAGCAGGTTTTGTGACCTAGCAGAATAATTCAGAGAGAATCAAGTGACACATGGCAGAGGTAAGACATCTGATGAATGGCTTCAGTACAGGAGGGCAGATAATGTCAACATCATTTGCAAGTAATTTTTTTTGTACATGGCTGGCATAAAATCTGCAGCAATCTAGCATTTCAACATGCTCCTTGGGACAAATGGGCAGCAAAAGCAGATGCTTTAATATTCAACCAGCAGCACTTCTACTGTACCTAATTAATTTATATAAAAGATCTATCTCCTGGAGAGAGAGTGTGAAAACCACCATATAGCTGGCATGTTGCTGAAAGAACTGATCTGCAATTTTTCTGATTTTCTAAGTGTGAGTTTATTGCTGGGCTGGACACACCAAGGTAGGGCAGGCAATTCAAAACTGGCTCAGAAGGTAAGGCAAGCTATGGCAGAGTCCAAGTATTTGTCATTCTCTGGGACAGTTTCTAGTTCACGGACAGAAAATAATCACTTGATGGGTGCTTGTTCTAGTCTGCAAACCAAGCTGTTTGTCTAATTTTGTTCTTTATAGACAGGTATGCTCATAATCCAAAAATTGCCTACCAGATTTAGCACTAATTAATTGCAATGCTGTTGCATGTAGGTAAAGCCTTATAAAATAAGAGCCTTGTTACCCTTGTAAAATCATGGCTGAGGCTTGGTACTTCAGCTAAGTACGGCTAACAGCTGGCCTGACAAGTAACTGTGAGGAAGGAATTTGTAATGGTGAGAACCATCCTTGTACCAATGAAAAGGAATGTAAAGATCTTTAGGGAAGAAAGTTTTGATGAGCACACTCTAGCAACTACTAACCAATGAACTGGGTACCAACAAGTTACTAACCAATTGGAATTATACATGTTGCTTTTAGAAAATTGTATATATGTAAATGTTAAAACTCTGCTGACTATTTGATTACTTGAATGAAGAGCCTGAGAGTTCAAATCTCTGTGTCTCTACATTTTTCTCTGGCTGCTAAATGATTTTTATTGTATTTCATTTTATTCAATAACCTTATCACAGACTTTAAATGAATTGATCTCCTGCATTCCCTCCTCAGACAGAAGCTGGTGAGGTCTCAATTTTTCAAATAGGCTTCACTTACAGTTGCAGAAACCTTTGAAAACTGAGGCTGCTTTCCTTCCCCCATGTGCAGTTCCAGAGAGCAAATGGAATGCAGTTGTATGAGGAACACAGCCCAAAGCTTTTCAATTAAAAGTTCCTATTTCCAGAGCTGGAAAAAGTATTTTGTCAGTGGAATAAGTACAGAGCAAAGCAATGGCTTTCCATTTTATTTGATCCAATAATCTGAGGTTCAGTCCCAAGCAATACCCTTGCTCTGCTTGTGTTGTGGTTCAGCATTGCACCATCTACTTCCAGCCTGCTCGGAACTGAACCAATAACACAGAATGGGAAAAAGCACATTACTGATTGTAATGTGGGGGATGTATCCTACTTTATATAGCTCTTTGAAATTATTAAAAACGAAGAAGCAGTGAGTTTTAATTTGGCACTTTTGGGTAAAATGTGGACTGTCTTTGTTTTCTTTAGTCAGCTATAATTGTGTATCCATGTGTTTCTTTGCTGCTGCTTGGAAAGAGTCATATTTTTATGGGAACATAACCCATTTTCTCTTTATTGTAATTGTTTTGAAATAAGAAGTAATCATCCAGGACTGAACAACTTGCTCTACCAAAAATTTTGTTCTCAATCCCAGTAAATTGCTTTGAGAATTGAACAAAGCTCTGCTCAATCATGCAAGATATCCATTCCAAAGAACTCCAGGAAAGTAAACCTGCCTTAGCCCATTGAAATAATCTTTTTTACTCCTCAAAGATAAAACTGTAAGAGCATGATTCCAAATGCACAGGAATCTGCACTCAATGAAGAAATTAGTTTAATAAAACAGCTTCATGTTCCTCATCTAAATCCCCTAACCTGACAAGTGTTTAACTTTTAATTTACTACTAATAGAGCAATTCTGCTCTGCTAGAACCCTCCCTCTATGGGATTTGTGTTTTTCAGTTAGGGATGAAGCTGTTGAGCTCTTCTGGAGGGACCTGCATGGGAAGGCAGAGTGGAGAGGATGAAGCATAAAACAGGAGCCACTCACTTGTGCTTTTTCTGTCGAGATAACGTCTTTGCCTTCCTCCTGACCTCCCATCTTTTTTTTTTTTTTTTTTTTTTTTGTGTGTGTGTGGCCTTTTTTTTGTTTATTTGTTTTTTTTCTTTTTCTTTTGCCTGTAAATACCGAGTAGATATTTGTATGAATGGGAAAATCTCGTTTGAAATCTTTCCTCTAATGTGCAAGCACATTTCCTTTAAGATTGGAATTTCATCCTTTCAACTTTTTTTCTTTCTCCCTTCCCATGTCTCTTGTTGGTTTTATTTTTTAGTTAAGTCAGAAACTGAGTGTACAGATTTCACACCATGTTCTTGTTGTGGTCACAGTGCAGCCACTGGCACATGTGCTTGCCCATCTTCTTAGGGAAGGAAAAAGGCAATAAAAGTTTTTATGGAATAAGAGAAGTGATATTGGTGATAGTTTTTGTTCACAGAAATGCAGCATTTCTCAGAGTTGTGTGAAGGTATCTGGTAGTTTATAATTTCTATTTGTAGCTATGGGAGTTTGGAAGTGGCTGCTTGAAAGAAACCATCCACCTATTGAGTAAATAATATTTTACAGTAAAAAGTTAATTTCCTATTTCTTTTAAATATTATAAAATAGTGAGTATGACAGAAACAAAAAGGGGTTTGAAACCATGGGGTTGTAACAAGTTAATAATGATAGAGCCTTGGAAAATGGCAGTGCACCTAGGCATTTTCAGAACCTGTTTAAATACAATACAATCTGGAGGGAATAGCCTGCTCTGCAAGGATATGTCTGTGTGGAGGGTATTTATGGTCACCTCTTAACATATTCTTTTTGGCTACTGGATCTGAGTGCTGGCTACTGTAAGAAGTTCTTTTCTTTAGGGCAGTTGAAGTAAAGCTTTAAGGAATAAAGCAGCCCCACATGTTGTTTTTCAGGGAATTTCTGAAGCACAGATGTGGCTCCTGGCTGTTATGCTGCTTTGAGGCTGTGTGTGCAGGGAACTGGGGTTCGGGATGGCTCAGGGCTCCCCTCTGCCCTTTGCTACTTTGCCCCTGGGTTTTTGAGACCCAGTTGCAGGCAGATCCAGAGTGAATTTGGGAGTGGCTTTTTTACTAGTTGCCTCTCTTAGTACAGCTTTGCTTCACTTTTCTCTAATGTACTGCAAACCTTTATTTTTCTTATGATCAAAGTTTCACAATGAGGCAAATCCACACCTAATGTTCTACTGCCTTTTTTTTTTTTTTCCTGTGAGCAAACTGAGTCTAATCTGAGTGTTATGGAGTATTTGTGCTGCAGGAGGGAGATGCTGTAATTGGGTGGGTTTGGCTCAGTGTTGAAGCTCCAAGTGTCATAAGGAAGATGAATACAGAGCAGCTGGAATTGCAGCCCAAGCTGGATGCTCTCACTGCTTGCAGAGGACATTTAGAAAAAGATGGGAAAAACTGTCAGGCTGAAGCTTTGTGTTTCTCCTCTGTGATCTTGGTATTGATTGTTGCTCTCCAGAGGGGCACTGAGTAAAGGAGGAGGGAACCTGAGTGAAGCAGGATGGCTCAGGGATGGGGGGCTGAGGGAGAGGCAGGTCCTGAAGAGAGGAGGAAAGTAGTGTTTGTGTGTGTATATATGTGTGATTCTTTCTATTTCCTATTTGCAACAGGTTTAGCTGTAGATTTTCCTCCCTCCTGTCTGTGAAGCAGGTAAAGGACTGCCCCAAGCACTAACACACTCCTGCTTTGTGTTTGGTGGGTTAGTTCTGATCTCAAGAGAAAGGTCTACCTGTTGTAGTGGGGTTGGGATTTTTTTTTGCTTTTTAAACAAAGAACTGGTCTTCCTCCCCCCCTACCCCGAATAATTAAACCAATCAGTCTGTTCTTTGTGTGTGAGCCTTCAGTGGAATAATTAAGATGGTTTTGTTTTGAAAGCACTTACATATTGATCTGTGCTGGGAGACTGCAAATGCCATTCCGTGGTTGAAAGGGTTTGGTACCATTAGCAGATGTTTCTGCCTCTCCAGTCAGTTCTTTGGAAAAGGGGAGGATGAATATCTTGGAATGAGGATTAAATAGGGAAAAATATGTATTATGCTATGGACAAGAAAGGGTTAGATTGTGGGTGCTGTAATTTATTTCAAGAACTGGCATACCTGGAAGTTCTAGAGGACACAAGCACTGGGGTGGAACAGACCTCAGGGGAGGCAAAGAAGAAAGATAACAGGTATCTCTTATCTGCATTTGGCCCTGTTTATATAATGAGGCCTTAGGATGATTCTTAAAAATACTCTATTATTTCTGTATCACACCTTCCAGCACCTGTTAAAATAGGAATTCTTAAAATAAAAATCTTTTGTGGGTGGGTAAGGTAGATGCTTTCAGAAAATCACAATAAAGGGATTGTGAGCGACCATGACACAGACTCAGATGGGCAGGGAATCTGAATTGTTTATCCAAAGAAATGAGCTTGTTTTGTACACTTTTCCCAGGCACAGTATTTCCTTATGTGGTAATTCTCACTATGTGACCTATCTCATGTTGCCATTCAGCAACACATGTTCTAAATGTCCTTCAATAGGGTGATCATGTTCTGTCTGTCAGCTTCCAGCAGGTCCTGTCCTGCAGGGCTCTGCCACGTGGCACCTCCTCCTGCCAGGGTCTGGTGGAGACAAGAATCTCTGTGCCGCCATGTGCCCCTTTGTGCTGCCATGTGCTCCTTTGTGCTGCCATGTGCTCCTTTGTGCTGCCACATGCTCTCTCTGTGCTGCCATGTGCCCCTTTGTGCTGCCATGTGCCCCTTTGTGCCACCATGTGCTCCTTTGTGCTGCCATGTGCTCCTTTGTGCTGCCATGTGCCCCTTTGTGCTGCCATGTGCTCCTTTGTGCCACCATGTGCTCCTTTGTGCTGCCATGTGCCCCTTTGTGCTGCCATGTGCTCCTTTGTGCTGCCATGTGCTCCTTTGTGCTGCCATGTTCTTCTGCAGGCCTGTCCCACAGCCCGCAGCTCAACTCCATCCCATCTCTTCCCACAAGCGATCAGCAAACTTCAGGATCTAGAATGGTGTCCAATTTAGAGGGCAATTTGTAAGAGAGAAGTTGCTGTTGGGTTTGTGTGGGGTTTTTAATTTGTTTGTTTAATGATTTAACTCTTGTTTAGGAAGCCTTAAGGCTACCTGTCTGTTGAAACCTGTTTGGGAAATTTAAGACTGAATTACATTTGTCTCTTTAATGAGCATTCAAGAATTTGGGCAATTTCTCTCCCTTACAGTCCTTGCTGGGAATCTTTCCAAGCTCCTGCCTCTGGGTTTTGTGGTTGTTGGAATTACAAGGTACTCATATTTCATGCTGGAGTTGTGCTAAACTAAACAATGAGTCTGAGAGCAAGGATCAAAATACTCCATTGGTGGCATGGATAAAATGATGTTTTGCATGCTAAACTCTATAACCATAGCAGAAAAGTCTCATTTGCCTTCAGATTTGTGGTGTCTCACTATATGAAATACCCTACGGTCATGGCAAGACACTCTGTGGGTGGTAATTTTAATAATTTTTTTTTGTGCTTACGCTTTTATGCTGTGTAGCAGTGTGTGAATACTAGCCAATACATTCTGTAATGTATATATTAGAAGAGATGTAGTTTTTAAAGATACTCATCAAAAATAGTATTTGGTGTTTATTCAATCAAGACACGGTAAATCCCACAGAGCAAGTGACAAATCTGAACATGCAAGGATTGCTTTTAAAGGGTAGGGGGAACATGGGGAGGACACAAACTTTGGGCAATAGGAAGGCGTTAAGGGAGGGGTGCAGGGTAAGGGCTCCCCAAGAGAAGCCAACACGGGGAGGGAGCAAACCTTACAATCCAATTCTGCTTTGAGGAAGGGATGAAAGACAGGAAACACTCCTGAACCAGGGGTGCAGGGTAAGAGCTCCCCAATAGAAGCCAACATGGGGAGGGAGCAAACCTCACAATCCAATTCTGCTACCAGGAAGGGGTGAAAGACGGGGAACACTCCAGAAGCAAAGGAGTGTGCTATCTTTGACAGACAGGGGTAAGACAAGGGAAGAAGGGAGGTATATAGGGAGACTGACATGTGGATTGACATACATTTTGGTGGGGAAAACTGTGATAAACAACTCAGGACTGAACCATTAGGGAAGCCAAATAAGGTACATAGAACAAACCACTACAAACTTATAACAAGAAATATTGAAACACACTACAGAAGACCTGTGGGTCTCAGATTTAGTCAAAGAGAGAAACGGGAGTTTCTAGCAAGGCAGAAGCCTGGGAAAGAGTTGGAGAAGAATGTAAATAATTCTTTATCTCTCTTGTTGTTCACATTGTTTATAGTTAAGTTCTATCACTGCATCAAGCACTCTGCACCAATGGGTTCATTCCCGTCTTGCTGACAGCAACATCGACCAAACTATAAAATAGCAGACTACCACATCCATGCTCCTGGAAAGCAACAGTCAGCAGCTGCTCCTGCTGTGCTGAGGCTATGGAGCACCTGGGAGCTACTCACCTTCATCCTTTCCCACCGATATTTAGGTGCACAAGGCTGGGGGTTTGGCTGAGCTGTTAACAAGGACACCACAACCTGTCTTTTTGTCAGCCAGAGCTCTAAATTATCCCTTACAGCTCAAGGAATAAGTAAAAGGTTGCCTCTTACATGATGGATTTGTTTAGGAGCAGTAATCATGGAGCAGGACAGTTTCCATGGCCACAAGATGGCAATCACAGAGCAAACATCCACTCTCTCTTTTTAAATTAGTCCTGGGCTCCTTCGGGCTGCAAAGAGCCTGGTAAAATATAAATGGTCTAGCAGGTAGAGAAAGGTGCTGTTCTATGTATATGTAAAATGTACATGTGCCTGTTTGAATGGTATTTCTTCCCTAAACCCCACAAAATGCCCAGTGCAGTATGTAAATACACTGCTTACTGCTCCAGGCAATTGCTGGGATAAGTTTTGCTGGTTTATCTTTATCACTTTAGGGCTGTGGCAAGTGGAAGGCAGCAGTATTATTTTAATATATGTATGATGATTCCAGCATACTGTAGTTACTATAAAGCTGTTTAATAGCAGCCTTTTTATTTCATCTCTTTTACCAGAAGCTGCAGAAATTGTCTGGTTACTTTTATATTTCAGTCCTGAGGGCAAAAAAATAACTGTAAAAATTGGTTTGGAATGTTCCCTGTTAAACTATTTTCATGGGTCAGAGGCATGACATGAAATATTTCTACAGAGAAAATAACAAGTCCTGCAGTACGTCACTGCTACAGGCTCCATTTTCACATCCTGTAAAATAGCTCCTCTCCTTTCTCCCCATTTTTCTTACTGTGTGAATGGATATGGAAGTGTTATCAGAGTTGGCTGCAGTACTGTGTGCTGATTTTGATGGAGCTATTTCAGAAACAACAGTTAGTGTGAGCCTCTTCTGCAGGGATTCGAGCAGAGAGCCCACACAGTGTGATCACTGCATTAAAACACCTCTCCCTCTCCACCTGAATCTGCTTCTCTTAACCTACAGAGGTCAGGCACCACTTCATTTGGCTGCAGCAGTGAGGGGAATTCAGGAGGGGTTGCAGAGGATGATATCCTCTGGAGCAGAGCACGCTGATCTGGGGTGGGCATCCTTTTGGGAGAGCTTGGCTGGAAATCCTGCCTACAGCCACCAGACTTCACGTCTGTGCAATGTTTTTTTGGTGCCTGTGCTTGTGCCCATCTATTTGGAAGGCTCTGGGCAGGCCCACAGGGTTGTTGCCCCACCAGACATGGTATTCAGTCTTTCCTAAGTGCCTTCTCCTGGGGTCGGTGGTGTGTTTGATACTCAGGGCTTGCCCTGGGCCACCCAATGGTAGAAATGGTTGCAAAAGAAGTTTGTGAAAGCACAAAGGAGTACAGGAACAACAGGCTGTGCTTTCTTCCCTATCATCGGGGGAAAGATAGGAGAAGATAATGTAATGGGAAGGTAATTTGGGTCCAGATTGACTTCTAGGTACAGGACTCTGAGGTCCTGATATAACTCTGAGTGTTTGGTAGCACAACCATCTAATACACTGACAAGGGGGACTTATTGGGTGACTTTTTCAACTTGGAGAATAGCCTGAGTAACCTATATTACTACTAAACCTCAAAGCACCCTGTAGGGTGTGCAGTTTGTTGTTGGATGGGGGCTGACAAAGTGGGATAGTGAGGACATGATCAAGATGGTGCAATTAACTGGACTTGGCATGTTTTAGGCAACTGCACTTTCCTCCAGAATCAAAGCAGGGAGTGAAGGGTTTCTGCCTTCAAGCACCATGGTTGCAAATATCCTCATCACCTTTTGAGGCTGGGACAGGTAAGTTAACACTAGGAAAGCTGTTACAGTTCCCAGGTAGTTTTAGAGTTCCAAAACCGGAGGGATCCCATCCTAACAGACATCAGTGACACAGGAAATGCTGAGGACTCTGCTGCTATTAGGCAAGTAATTGTATAGTTTGTATTTCCTTGGAGTGCCTTGCTATGGGGATCTTTAGGTGCCTTAATCAGGCTTTACCCCCATGTGGTTCTGAAATTATGGAGGGTTATGAAGTGTTAGAAACCTGATATACAAGCAAGGGAGGCCCAAAGAGAGGTTCAGAGATTTGACCAGTGGGGCACAGCAAACCCCCTGAGCCATGGAAGTGACTCTCCACTTCTTGATCCCATTTCTGTCCTCTAATCCAAAGACCACCACTGGGTTGGAAAAATAGCTTCAGCAACCTGCAAGCACAGACATCTGCAGCTCCCTTTTATGCGTTGCAGTTGCTGCTCAGTCCTGTAGATAAAAGTGGCTGGGAAAGTTATTTGCTTCCCTGCAATAAAGGGGGATTTTATTCATGGAATTAACGCAGCTTCTTATTTTGACCATTTGTGCAAAAAAAATGGAAAGGGAGAATGGTACGTGAAATCTGAATGTGGTAAGCTTTTAATTGGCAGTAGGGAGTAATTTTCCCTGAATAAACACAAATGCTGAGGAAGGCAGTGAAACTCTTCTCTCAGTGTTTCTCCTTGTGGGCCTGTTTGTTCTCCTGAGGGACTTGTGGATGAGGCTGGGGAGGTAATTTTTGTGAGAGCAATTTCTTCTGCAGCAAAGGCTTCCGAAGATCTTTAGGAGCTTCTGATGAGCTTTTCTCCCTCCACCTCTTTAACCAACAAGGATTGTCCAAAGCCATGTTATTTTTATTTTGATATGTTTTGAATGTATTTATTATATCTAACACGCACACACACACATTATATATGCATATGATCTGTATCCATTTTTATGAAGCAGTTAGGGACTATTAGCAGTGGTGGTCTCTTTTCCCATCATTTCTCTGCTGCTAATGTCCCCTGAGTGCAACAAATATCAATATGAAAACCAAAAAATATCCAGCTGGGAATTGTCTGCGTGACTTCACTCATGAGAGGAATTTTTCCTTCACCGTTTCGAAGAGTTGTAATACATCCAGTCCTGCTGGGCTAACCATAAAGGAAAGCTTCATAAGAGCTGAACCTTCTGTGTTTGTAATTTGTTTGATTAATAGATTTGTTTTGATGAGTGCAGCAGTAATTATAAACCCTTTTAGCAGGCATAGATTTGAGCCTCTCTTAAGGGACTGTTTTGGTCAGCTTTTATAAAAGGTATCATCACATGATAAAAATTGATCATTTCACAAGCTTTTGTAATACTGGGAAATGAATTGGCTGCATTTCACTGAAAGGACTTTCATTAGAAGTCTGGAATAGAAACACAAAATTATTTCAAGGGTTCGTATAGATTGGTAAATTTCTGGGAATATGAATAACGTCACCATTTGAAATGAGGATTATCTAGTGGCATGGCTGTTGGGAAGCCCTCAATTCAGTGGGTTTTTGCTTCCCTCTTGCCCTCCTGGGGGTAGGATCAGCAGGGCTGTGTGGTGAGCAGCTGCATAAGTTCCCTGTTTGTCCCACAAACTGCATGTTCTGGCAAAGGTGAGGAAATGATGGCCCTTTGAGCCAGGGGAAGTAACTGATAATGCAGCTCTCTGTGGGTATTCTCAGAGAGAAATGGAAAGTTTCTAACCAGACAGAAGCCTGAGAAACTGTTGAGAAGAATGTAAATAAGGTTCTTTATCTCTCTTGTTGTTCACATTGTTTATAGATAAGTTTGCCACTCTGTGTCATTCACTGCACACCAATGGTGGGGATTGTCTTCAGGACCAATGGAATTGGTCTGGACGAAGCTCTCTGTAAAGAGTGATGCATTTTGAAATAAATCACAGTTATACTCTCAACCTTCTGACTCGGAGTCTATTCATTCCTGTCCTGCCTCAACAGCGTCAGCTCTCTCTATCCCAAAACCCAATCCTGTGTTGGTCTGTTTCAAACTTACAGGCACTAATGCATAATCCATCCATGTGATGCCTGTAGTACTGGATTTTGGCTGTGACATGAGGGAACTGCGCAGGCAGAGCTGAGTTCTGTGCGATCCCCTGTGTTACCAGGGCAGAAAAGTGGATGGTGAAACACACATTGTGCTGTCCTAACCCACCACAACAGAGTTCTGAGTGTACACCCAGGTCTCAAAAAGAAAAAAACACTGATGTTTGTCTCCATGGAGAATGCATATAATGTCTTCAATAGACTTTCCTTCTAAGTGACCAACCCCTTCAGCCTGCCTATACCAGAAATCAAGCTCTGCTCTTAGGGGCAGTGCTTTTCATGATTCGTGCCTCAAAATCACAACCTTGGCTCTCTTTAAAAGAAAAAAATAATCATATTTACAAACTTTCAGCTGACAATTCTTGGTATTAAGGAGATACTTCGAATTTCTTTCTTGCTGCCCTCCACACACCCCTATCCTTTTATGCTGGTATCAACAACCCAGACACATCTGATTTTCTGTGAATAATGCTTCTGATGTGATTTTCTTTTTCTCTTTTTAAACTTAAATTCTTTCAATTCTTATCATACTGTCAGTTTTTCTCCAGACATTACTGTGTATTGACATGTGATCCACGTTAATTCACAGTGGGTTGAATGTTTTGTGATGTTTTACTAGTTATTGGTTTCTGATCAAGAGTTTGCTCTGATATGAAAACAGGAAGGGTTTTTATAGTCAAACTGAGGGGCAGGAAATAAAGGATGCTTAAATAAGAATATAGCTCTGAAAATGAGTGCACAGAACTTTATTCATAATCTCTAATTGCCCTGAAGGGATTGATTAAAATTCAAAGCAGCTGATGTGAAATGGGGGAATGATTTTATTTATTTTTATATTTATATATAAAGGTATATCTAAATTGTATGTTTATATACAAACAAACACTAAGTACTGCAGTGCAGATTGGTCTGTGAAGCTCCATTCATTTACACTGAACCCACCAGAATAAGACTTGTATTGATACAGAATCATAAATCTGGAGAACATGGATCAACCTATTTTTAAACTATGAGTTTCTTTAGGGCTTTTTAGAGCTGTTAAAAAAATGTAGACTATTTTCTGTATGTGTAATAGATTGTGGTGAATGGAGCCCTCCTTTTCCTGATAGCTCCAATGTGCCATGAATTGATGGAGCATGAAAAGCTATCCTATTTCTGGAAAAACAGGCTCAGAAGATATGTTGAATAGAAATACAGACTTTCAGATTTCAAGCTTTGCCAGTGGTGCTGATAAAGTAATGTTGCCATTTATCTCTAAGTACGAGAGCAAGACTGGCTTAAAACTCTGACAAAGTCTTCTATTGCTTCTCTGCACTAAATTCTTCCAAATGTACTCAGACATGTACCAGGAAGAGACTGAATCTGAATCTACTGTTAAATGATATATTGAAAAAAAAAAAAGTGTTTAAAAGGCCCCATGTTTTGAATAAATCAGAGAATATGAAATATTAATGGGGATATTCTTTTGCTTGCTGGTGTAAAAGTTTTTATTAAATCCTGATCACATTCTAAAACTTGTGCCACCCATCTGGTGAAGATGTGGTTGAAGAGAGGTGAATGAAACAGTTTGCTTCATTTATATTTGAGTCTTAACACATTTCAGTTTCAGTCTTTTTGTTTTCCATTTGAAGCAATGTATTCTAGACTAGTGACATTGAAAAAAAACCCTTAATGGAATTATGTATTTTAAAAAATTTTCTCCTGTAAGTTCAAAAGGGCTTAACTAACAAAGTTCTGTTCACTTCTTTTTATTACATATAGCTTCCTGAACAGGTTCACCAATTCAGGAGAATTTGTGTTGCCTAAATTTTCCAGTACACAGGAGAAGTTCATAGCACACCTCATGTGACAAGTGTAAAACTCATGCTCTGTGTGTATATATGTGTATATATATATATATCTATCTCCATATCTCCATATCTCCATACATACATACATATATTAAAGATTTAGCTGAATTTAAAGCTCTGACTCTGAACAAGAAACTGTAAACTGGATGACAGTTATCTGACTGTAGTTGAAACAAGTCTACAGTTAGAAAATAAAGGGCAAAAGTTTGGGTGGCTCAGGTAGTGTCCATGTATTTATGGATTTTATATTTGCCCACCCTTAACTAAAAAGGTTTGGAAGGTATGCAATTATTCTGGCCCTAATCTGCATCTGGTTTTGTTTTTTACTTTTTAAAAATTAAACTTGTGAAGAACCTTTTCAAGACAGGGGTTATGCAGCCCTCTTTTATGATAATTGGGAAATATTGGTGAAAAGTACTTTGTGCCTGAGGGATCTGCTCCTTGCAAGAGGCTGTACAGATCAAACAAGTTGTTATTAAAGACAGATTCTTGACTGATAATATCCACCATCTGGGAGCAGTGATTGCAGATACAAAATTGGATTCACCACGGGAGGTGGTTGGTGCTGCTTGATGTTGAAATAGCCTTTGATAGAATAGGAAGAAGAGCTGTTTACAGGGGATAGACTTCCACAAATTTCTTGCATGAATCCATTAAAACTCATGGGGAAGTGGGTGCTGAATAGTTTCTGATATCATTTCACATTGGAAATGAAGGAGAGAGTTTATATTAAAATGTTTTTCCCTTTTCTTATGACATTTTGCTGTTATCCTCAAATCCTGGCAGAGGAGGTTAGAACAACCACCAGATTAATGACACTTAAATAGATCTTTCTTTGTAGACAAAATCTGATTTTTTTTTAAAGCACTGACTACTTAGAGCTATCAACAGATGCTGAGCAAATCTTTGTGTGACTTATCCTTGTTTCCTGAGGCCGCAGAATGACTTTGTAAAAGAGGATGAAAACTGGGGATTTTTGCATTCCTCTGCTGTCCCTCCCAGCCCTGAAACCAATACCTTTATCCCACTGCAGACCGTGCTAAACTTGCATTGGAATGACAAACCTTATTGCTAGGAAAACCATGAATGCTTTGGTTTGCTTTTTATAACTTGTGCAGTTTCAATCAAACTTTTGCCCAGGCCAGGGGGTAATAAAATGTTTCCTGGGAGAGGCTGAACTGGAACCACCAAGCACAGGCCTGTTCTCTGCGTTAAATTCCTTTGTATATAGAACTTGATTTTGTCAAAGTACTCAGTGTTTTCCACTACTGCATTCATGGAAAATAAATATTTTGGATTTTATGTATCGTGGTTGGGGGAGACAGAGAGATGACACAACATCAGGGTTCATGCAGCAGAGAGAGGTTTAATGGTATGCACAGCTCTTATATAGGCTATATATAAGCCTATATCACCTTCCCATCAGCTCGTGTGTGGATCATCCCTCAGTATCCCCTCATGCCTTCAAGGGGGTCCCTGTAGCCTTGACTGGCTTACTACCCTTACCCCAAACATTACTTCAAAACTGGAAACAAAAAGGGAAATTGGCACACCGAAAGAGATCATATACTGAATTTGGTGAAAATTGCTCCTTTGTGAGGAGCTTTCCTGTAGTAATATGATAAACTTCTAGAAGAGCAAAATATATAGCATTAATTGCTTTTGGAGATCACCATCTGCAGTCTGCTTCCTCTCTCTCTTGTCATTAAAAATGGTAATAGCCAAGGACTGTGCTTGTCGAATATTCATGCAAAAAAAATCACTTTAGGAAAATGCAGATGTTGTGTGGTTTTAGAGCATTCTTCACTCCAACTTTACATATGAATGAAGGTAAAAAATATCTTGTGATTGCTTTGTATCTGTGCTTTCTTTTGGAATGCCAAAGCCATGAAGTTCCATTTAAAATGAAGTTATTTGCTTAAAATTCTCATGTGGATATGAATGAGGGGACTGGAATCAGCAGCATGCTTCTATACAGACGATTGGTTTTGCACTGGACAGGTAGTTAATGGTGTTCTAATTTACATTTTCTGTTGCTTCCCACATGATTCACCTGCATTCCAATAAGTCACAAGGATACTGGGCTGAACCTCTTTGCCACCAGAAGGTGTCTGTGGATCCAGTGTAGCCTACGAGGATCCCTCATGGGATTTTTGTCCACTCATGGCAGAACCAAACCTGTACTTTGCCATCCCCCCAAAAAATCCTGTTTAGGAGGAGGGCAGGCCTCTAAGGATGATGTGACCCTATTTCACAAAAAAACAAAGTGTTTATTTGAAGGGAGAGGTTCCCAGGGCTTTCTCTGGGGGTCTGGATTTTGCTTTCCTGTCCTGACTCAGCTCCCTGCTTGCCTGTGCCTGGAAGCTGTGTGTATCTGGTTACACAGACACATTGAATTTTTTTGTTCCTTGTTTAATATATGGGACAAAGGAACGTGTGACTGCGTGGCTGTTGTCTGCCAGCTGGTGAAATTCAGGTAGAAACTGGGAAGGGGTTCCATGTTTTGGATATTGAAAACCCCTCTTGCTGCAGCCACCTCCTTGGAGAGGTGAATCCCTCCTTAGAAAGCTGGAGTTCCTAAAACTGGAAATGAAAAACCCTTGTGTACATTCTGACCCTCTTTGTCCTGGAGAGTGCTCATTATTCCCATCTTCTAAAGAAACAAAACACTGCTTTCATGTCCCCTTTCATGCAGAAACGTGGCTCTGTGGAGGGCAGCCCTGTTTCTCAGCGCCATTCAAAGTGTTTGGCATTACAGATTATACTGATGTTTAGCACCAGCCCCTGCAGCTGGGTTTACTAAAAATAGCCTTGGAGGGAATTCAGTGAGGAAAAAGTCAAACTGTATAGAAGGATTTTATGTCTTTTTAAGGGCTAAACTAAAGTTAAATTTCAGCCTCTCTCTCTCAGTAATGTGTATTATTGAGTGCTCTGTGGAAATGGTGTCAAGCCTCTGGGTGCTATCAGCTAGTGATTCCTACCCAGCTTTGTGTCAGCCTCTTCCAGCTGGGTGGGATGGTGTATTTACTGAAGTGGAGGAAAAAAAATCCCAAGACAATAGAGAAAAATTGCCATGAAAGGATCATCACTGCATCCTTAGGAGTTGTAGAGTCAGACCTTTCCCTACCTGAGGCTTCCTTTGCTGTCTCCAAGCAGTTTCCTCATCCTTCTCCACTGTATTGGTGAGAGTTGTGCTCCTTTGTCCATCCCTGCAGTGTGTAATCAGCAGCAGCATCACCTTGGAAAGCCCTGAGGTGTAGAGAGAACTTTAGTGGATTCTGTTTTTCTTAAACAGAAACCTCCTGGAAGATGAGTAGGTAGGATCTAAGCTTCTCTCTGGAATTTTTCTAGCTGCTGTTAGACAGCTTTTTGTTAGCTGTTGGTGATGGGATTCAGGGAGGTTCTGCATCTAATGAGTTTTTCTATTTGGTAAATGGGAGATTGCAACAGTAGCTCTGTTTGGGTTGTGAGTACTCACAGCCTCTTCTAACACAATGCATCCAAGGCAAATTGTTTGGAGGGAAATGGTTCTTGCATTCCACAATACTTGTAATATTTTAAGTGTGATGACCCCACTGCTTTTGTTATGTGGGAGATCCACATTCCAGTCATAATGCTGAATAAAACAAGCTGTGGAAACTGCCCATGCTCTTTAATTCCAAGGAAATGTCTCAGAATCAGACTACAAACGACATGATTGTGTTTTTGGTGTTAAATCCTCTCTGGATCAATTGCATTGATTTCATTAAAGTACAAGCCTGGCTGTTCAGTACAATATCTATTTGATTATGTTTTGTTGTTGCTCTATAGAGTTATATCGGCTATTCAGGCATTTCCTCAAAAGATAATGTTACTCCTCATTTTCTGTTTGATACAAATCACTGTGGTATGTGAATTATAATTGCATGAAACATTCAGAAGGATTACTTTACCTGAAGATGTCTCATGAGTGGCCAGTAACTCTTTTATTTTTGTCCTTTGATGAAATAGCAATTTATTTATTTGGGTATCTGAGGGATTGATTTAGAAGTAGCATGCAGACAAGAAAGAGCATATTTCCCTCTTGACTTTTGAGGGGAATTGGTGTAAACAAGTAAGCTGGGGAGGTCTCTCAGGGTTTGGTGCAATGCAAAGTCAGGGTTGTGCATTGAGCAGAAGGAAGGTTCTGTGTTCATTGTGTGAGAAATGTAGGATAAAGCTCAGGTTTGGGCCTTAATGAAGTTCTTACTCTTGATTTCATTGGACAGATACAGAGGCCAACAGGGCTCTTGCTTTCAGTGGGAGCAGAATTCGACATATGAATTACATTTTCAGCTCTAAGGACCTAATTCTTCAAAGAGTTTAAAAGCTGAGGTGAGAGCTGGCATATTCATTGCAAAGGTCTGGTTTTGTGGAGTCCATTAACACAGTTGGAAGGCAATGATAATGCTATTAAATGAGTAGATTTGAAAATGCTTGGGAAAATTGTCTTGTTAACAGGAACCAATGAGCTGGTAATCTGAAATTAGACCAGTGGGACTTATTATACTTTAGAGATACTTGGAGCTAGAAGCAGAAGGCTCAAGATTTCAAGCACAGATAATAGATATTTTTAAATTCCGGGTGAAATTGAGAAAGCGTGATTACATGTTTTCTTTTAATATATCTCAACTTGCAAAAGTCCCTAGTTCTGTAAGACCAAAATGAAAATAGCAATCTTGACCTCAAAGATTTCATAGCCAAGCATAAAGGAGCTTTGGCACTGGGTGATGTTTGAAAGAGATTATTGCAGGAGTTCCCTGATTTTTTTTTTTGTCTGTCAGACATGGTACCTCCATAAATGCTTTTTCCAGGGAAGATCTGGTCTTTGCTGGTGGAATATTCTGCAAGTATGTTGGTTTAAAAAAATAAATTCAGAACTATGTGAGATCTAGAAGTTGTCACTAATATATTGCACATTAGTGCAACTTAATGCTTTAGAATTGTGCAGAAATAATGGGGAAATGTACTGATTTTATATAAGTGTTTCATGAAGAGAGAATCTAAAAAAATCTGATTTAGTTGATTTATGTTTTTTTATTAATGGCATTTCATAAATGAGTAAATTTGGCCAAGGACAAATGGGTAAAAAACCAGAAAATCAGCAATAAATACATTATCATTTTTGTAGGGCTAGGGACCAGTTCAGCACTGGTTTTCTGAACAAAAATAAACAATTTTCTTAATTACAGAGAATGTTTGATGTTAAATGAAAAATTCAAATAAAAGGGACATGGATAATCTGCATGATTATATTGATAGGGTATTGTTATAACACACCTGAATAATGAACATATGATGCCATATGCTCCTAGCTAATTAATATTCTTATCGGCTTAATGAGATTTGATCTTAAATGGATAAAAACTCAGCATAATTTAACAATATTTTAATAATTTAAATATGATTTATTTAGATTTAAATTCTGAGGAAAGGGAAGTTATGAACAGTGATGCTTCAGGCATGAAGTAGACAGGCAATGCAAGGTTTAAGGGTGGGTGAGTGTTTTACATTCAGCTCTGACCTGGCTGCTCCTCTGAACCACAAAGGCAATTCTGGCCTTCCAAAACCTCTTGTAAGATCTTGGCACAACATTGCACCTACAGGGACTTTGGCAAAATGAAGTATTTTTGGACTTGTGGGAAGGAATTGCTACCTGGAAGGAAACAGGACTGTAATTTCTTCTCATGGAGCTGCCTCGTACCTTTCTGCTATAGGAATTATTCTGTGTTTTTCCTAAATCTCACTAGATAAAGCTGTAAATCTTCTCAGTGCAATTTCAGACTTTCATGTAATAACACATGCAGCAAATCTATAATTTAATTTATGTACCTGTGGAGGTCGTTAAGCAAGATAAACCCTCACATATTAAAATCATAATAGAATTTATGCAAATCCCTATTTCCTGCCTGAAATAGTGGCTAGTATTTGTCAAACCACTTTTTCTTTCCTTAACACTAGCTCTGTGTTGCTGCTGTTTTTCATTTTGTTGTTTTAAACCAAAGTAGGAATCAAAAATAATTTCAAACTGATTTGATGCTTAATTTTTCATGTAAAAAACCCTCACAAAACAACAACACCAAATCCTATTGTATGAAAACAGTAATTCTCAAAGCAACAGCCTGAGCCTGAATTGTGCACTCTGGTTTAGGATGTTATGTCTTTATTATACTAATGGAAGAATAATGATGTTTTGGCTGGGGAAATGCTTATATGGCCTTATCCTAGGCTTTGCATCCTTCCCCTTTTCTTTGCTTATGCACATTTTAAGACTGGGTTATTTTCCCCTTTTTGGGGAGGAGGAAAACTCTTTCTCTGATGTTGTTTCCCTGGATATAATAGTAGGAATGGCTTCCCAATTACCTTTTTTTTTCCCCTACCAAAGTGAAAATTCAGATAGTGAGCCCAGTGGTGTAAGTGCAGTGTCACGTTGAGATCCTATTCCCAAGATCCCAAAATCCTGGTAGTTTCTGACACATGGGATGAAATATTTGGTGAGAAGGATCTTTTAATAACAGGGAATGCATGGAAGTGCTTTATTTTCTGTTTCCTGTAGTTCTGCTTTGTGATTATCAGTCATGGCTTGTGTGAATGCAATTTCTTACATCTGATTTGTGAGCTGTGGTCTCCTTAATCATGGCTAATGTCAAATACTCACTCTTTTGTAGCATGATCTCTAAAATAATGGGATTTTTTTGCTCTAGAGATTATCTAATTCATTCTTTTCACTGTAGCCAGGATGTGTGGGAGTTTGCTTTGGGTATTGCTTTACAGTTCTGCACTAAATTGGCATGTGTTTATCTTTTTTCCCCCTTGAATTTATAATCTTTCAGTCTTTAACAATTGTTCTGTTATATTTACCAAACTTTGAAGGGCTCAGTTTCCTGTGAAGGTAGAAGAGTTAAGTTCATCTTTTCTGTACATAAAGAAGTTTTTAACAGGGAAATGCCCTCTGGAGTGCTGCTCTGCCTGTTTTGTTTCTGAAAAGCAGTAACTACTTTAGGGATTCTATAAGCTTCTGATTTAATTTCTGGATTTTCATTGTAAGCGGGGGATGAACAAAACAAAAAATGGGTCAAGCTTCGGAGAAATTCAAACCTAGATTTGCTGAAGAAAATTCTGCTTTGTTCTGTGCATAGTTCCTGCTGCTCTGCCCCAGGATTTATGCCCATGTGAAGAGTGGGGTGGAATTGGAACGCTGAAATTTTTGAGGTTTACCTGTATTTCCATAAGCATTTCTGGTACTCAGCCCGCCTTATCGCTGAAATGTCAGTGATTTATTTTTTTATTTTAATCACATTTTAAAAGGTGACTCATTGTGAATGCTTTTATTGTATGTTGGGCTAGGAAGGACAGATAATGGAGTTTTGATAACTAAATCAGAAAATAGAAGAGATCTCATTATTGCAGGAGCTGAAAAGTTAAGATATTTATTAAAGTTCTGACAATTGTGACAGTCATCCTTGCCTGCAAATGTCAGTGCATTGTAAACTTCCATAGCTTCCTCCCTGTTTCTCAGGCTTGTCAATCACTGCAATTATCACATAAATCAAAAGTCACAACATAAACTTTCTTCACTTCCCTGCTGCATCATTTTTAGTCTTAACTAAAAATGGTAATTTGATCAGAAATTTCTGCCTTTTTGCTTGAAATTCTAAAACAGATCAGTAATATCAGTGACTTGAAAGATCTAGGTTTGCTTTAGCAGAGTCTCCTTGCTGCCCTTAAGTCCCAGCTTTACTTGCTCTTCTTTTAGTCCTCCTACAAACCTGAGCAGATCCATGGTGTCTCTGTTCTTGATGAACCATCTGAAACTGTGAAATTTGGAGAATCTGTAAGTGCTGGGAAAATTAATTTCTCTAATAAATATTTCTGCTAAACTTTATGCCACTGTACTACTGATTATTTATACCTAATGTAACAAACGGATGTTTTATGAGGCTGAAGGGATTCCCAGGAAGTAGCATCACCTGACTCACCAGAAATGTGGATCTTATTGATGCACCATATGGGAAAAAGGTATTCTCAAATGCTACCAAAATAAAGACTCAAATATGGCTTTCATGTTTTCTCTCATCCACTCTTATTATTGAAGTTTTTAATTTGCTTTCTGTGTCCAGCTGACTGAACTGAAGTCACGTTTCCTATTTAGAGAGTATCAAGCAATCCTGCTCATACTCAGGCTCTTCTAAACCAATACACAACATGTTTTGTTTCCTGCCTAGATTATTTTTTTATGTTCTGTAAGTTAAACAAATGTTAAGTGCTTTGAGAGGATGATTAAACAGACCGTTTTAGTAAATGACTCTGACCTTGTCATTTACTTTTAAAATCAGGCTTTACATCCAGACTGCATTCTTGTTCCATTTCACTGAGGATGTTCTCAATTTGCAGGCTGTGCAGATGTTTGTTTTAAGATTTTCCAGCAGTTTGAAAGCTGTGTGTAAATTGCTGCCTGTGGAGGAAAAAGATTAAAAAAAAAAAAAAAAAGAGGGAATGAATACTTTTAGGAAAGTGGATCATTGCCATAGGTGCATATTGGAACAGCAGTGGCAATTGTGTGGTTCTTTCCCACAATTATTTAAATTTTAATTTTCTTATTTTTATTCCTAAATTAGAATTGAAGCTGTAGAGGTGAGGAAGAGGAAATGTGCCCACTTTCTGCAAAGCTGTCCATACCCTGAATGTTGAGGTGTTTTTCTTTGTAAAGAGCTGCAATATAACTTCTAACTTTACTAATTGTATTTTGGCTTGAGGTAGAAGAGCACACTTCCAAAATACGCCATTTCCATAAATACACAGAAAAGATATTTTTATAGTACATTTCCAATGTGATTTACCATCCCATATGTCATCTGTTAACGTGGCAGTGGCAGCATTTAGTGAAAATAGCAACAGCGTAGAAGTTTTAGGCTTTCCAGAACTTCTCAGTGTTACATCTTCTTTTTGGTGTGTTTGTGTTTGTGTTTGGTTTTCATTTTTATTTTCCTCTTGGACTTACCACAAAATATTAGATCATTTTGTGCTGAAGGGTTTGCTTGCTCCTGTGAGCCCTCATCACTCTTGGTGTTGATCCAGTGTGTTGTAATTTATTTTTCTCAGACTTGGAGAAGTACTTTCTGTGCTATCCAATAGATCAGTCGGATCTGATTGATGAAGATTCTAGTCCTAAAGGTTGTCTTTGGTGGTTTAAAGGACACTTAAAACTTGGAACAAGTCTTAAATATGTGTTCTGGGGCGTTATGTAAGAGCAAAATAAGAGCAAGCAGTGGTGCCTGGCCAAGATTTACCATTAAACTTTTTCCTTTCTGCCTTTTATTTTAAGTCCATATTCACCGTCATCTATGCATCCCAAAATTTGGATTTCACAATAAAATAGATTGTCATCATAACCAAAAGCATGTGATATAACTGTTCATTTTTTCTTTCCTTTTTGTCTGTACTTGCTACTACTGCTGTATGAAAATGTTCTGTCTAAATCAGCTGGAGCTGGAATGGAAATAGCTCCCTTTCTCTGCAGCCATTGTAATAATAATAATAAAAAAGATATCTATAAATTTTTTTTTTTTGAACAGCACTGTAATGCATATAGCTTAAAATATTTGAAATCATGTGATGGGCTCTATGTGTAGTCAAAGCCATGAGGAAGACTTTAAAATAATGCCAAAAGGAGCACTGTATCTTCATAAAGGCTTTTTGTTAGAATTTATATATTTAAAATATGCTTTTGGACATATGTTGATGTAGTCTTTATTAGGCTGGCAGCCTATTTTACCTTCAAATCTGTACTGTAGATTAATACTGAGCGTGGCACAAGTGTAAAGAGAATTACTTACCTGTTTGTGAGTGCCCAGAGGCTGAGCAGAGTTTGGTGGAGCCCCACGTGCAGAGCAGGGCCTGCAGGCAGCAGGTGATTTCCCAGAGTATTTTTACCTTGTGCCCTCTGCAGAGCCAGGAGGGTTTGAGAGGCTCCACTGAGGAACAATTTCCAAAGCTGTGTACAATGCTCTCCTTATCTCCTGCTGCTGGGAGCACTGTTGGTGTGGAGTAAAATTTACAATTCCTACGAGCTCGAGGCTTTCTGGCTCTGCAGCAGTGCTCAGGAATGCTGCTGTTGCTGCCACTTGCCAGCAAAATGGCAAATGTCCTGGAAGTGAGTTTCATTTAGGTGCTGCAGGACTTATCCTTTGTCCTGTCTGCATTTTTATTAATTTGTAAAGCTGACTGGAATTTTAAAGAGAGGAGAAGTCCTCATTTGAAAGAAGAAGTGTCTGTTTTAATTCACCCTTTATTTTTTGGAAAGCATTAGTTGCAATTAAGGACTCTCCAACCAACTAAATTAAATAATCTGGCTGGAACTCCAGAGGTAATTACTACCAGCGTTCATTATTTTTCAAACTTCCTTCAAAAATTTCTTAAAATAAAAATTTCTTATTTATTTTTCTGAGGGGCTCTGCTTTCTTCAGTGAGTAAACACATTATAGAAGCCTTTTGAATAAATAGTTTAATATTTTAAACTCCATGGCTGCTTTTCATGTTATTTGCTGACCACTTCAGTCAAAATTAATTAGAATTTCTTCCTGAGCCTAGAAATCTAAGTGCCTTTTTGGTAACATCTTGTTCTACAGCTAAATTATAACTTCAGTTCTTATTACAATTAGCTTCATCTGATTTTAAGAATGTTGAACCATTAGAAATGCTCCAATAGCTTAGAAGATTATGTAGCATATAAGCCAGCTGGCAAACCCTAAAAAAGGAGTATCTGTTGTGATGGTCTTAGAAACAGCAGAGTCCCTCTCTTGTATTTGGGTGCATTTTTAGGGTTCTGACTCCACAATAAAGTGCACAAGCCATTTTAATTTAAACACTTTTTAAATTTGGAAATGTTCTTATTTTCTATTTTAGCATTTTGAACATTTGAGATGTGGAAAACTTCCAGCAACTGGGCCGTATTCCCCTTGTGTGTGTGTTTGTTTTTTTCCTGGATGACCTCTCTATGTCCTATCCATAACTGACTGGTGTGCTGCTGCCTGTTCAGGTTTTTCCTGTTGGATAAACCTGGCAGAGCCAGTGTGAATGAGACTCACTTGAGTTTGTGAATGAAGGATATTTTAAATCTCAAAACCCAAACCAAGCTAGGTACCCCTATTCAGCTCTGTTTAGGCACTTGACAGGTAGATTTTGCTCAAAATGAAAACCATTGCTTGTCCTGAGTGCTCCCTCACTGTGAGAAGAGGTAAATTCTCAGTTCACACTGCAAGAATAAAACTGCTGCTTATTTATGTGGGAGGGCTGGCAACATTGACTGAGTATTTATTTTATCCACTTGAATTCCTCCGTGACTTATATGTGTGAGTCTGATTATTTGTCAGTTGTGATCCAGGCAGGTCATGAGCTGGTTTGTCTTACAGTCATGCACAATCAATAATGGAGCAAGCAGCTCCTGATAAATATGAAAAAAATTTGGCATCTTTCTGTTGGCAAATTGCTTGTGAACAGATGGTAGAAGTTTCAGATTTAGTCAAAGTTTTTCCTATTCTGTCACCTGAAACAATCAGATCTGAAGCCAGTTGAGTAAGTGTAAATTTACTGCCAGTGTGTGGTGGAATGATTTATGCTCTTCAGTCTTGTAGATGACTTGAATGCATAAACATAAACTTTTCAGTGAAAGAAGATTTTTTTCAGAGCTCTCTAGCAGTGTGGCTGTTGTGTTTGTTAGTTCGACTTGGGGTTTTGTGAACTCTGCTTCCTAGTTCCAGTCTGACCTAACTCCCACTGAATTAAAAAGTCATTATCTTTAATGAAAAATACAATTTTATTTTGTGTTCTCTAGTGTGTTTACTGTCTCTGTGATGACACACCCCAAATCTCTGAGGTGAGTTTGCCAGGCTGAGTGTGATGGTGGAATAAAGCACCCTGTGCCCTAAAAGTCCTGTCATGAGCTGAGATCTATGGTTTTAGTGGCAAAATATTTATTGAAGTGAAATATACATCAAATATATATATATGTGTGTGTGTGTGTGTGTGTGTGTGTGTGTATATATACACACATATACATATACATATATATATATCCATATATATGGTTTATGAATAGGATATAAACAATGAAGATAGTTATGTAAAGTTAAATAAACATTTTTACCTTGGTTCTTCTGTAAATAATAATATTTCAACCCTATTCTTTATCAGTGTATTTTGAGGGTTTCATTTCAGACCTTCGTTTCCTGTTGCACCATCCAAACAGTGCTCAGGGACACAAAGGATGCAGATGGAGATCTACTGCTACACAATATTTTGATGAGAATTTTTGCTGTTTTGATGAAGATTTTGAATGAGAAGAGAAACAGTTTGGGATGAGAAGCAAACAAAACCTTGGCAGGGGTGGTGTGTTGCATGACAGCATTTGAAGGTGTTACATGGAAATTGGCATCAGGACCTGGGTTCTGCCTGAGTCTTTCACTCACGGTTTTGTCCAAGACAATATCCAGAAAACCTCTTCAGTGAGGTGATGTGGATGTGACAGCCTGGTCAGAGAGCGAGAAAATGGAATTTCTTTTCTCACAATGGACTTGTGAGACTTTTTAGGGAGTTGTAGAGAAACGATGATCACTTGTCAGTATAAACAACCTGCAGGTGGTGTTTTCCTACTCGGTTCTTCTGTTCAAGGACTTTGTGAGAGAAATGTTTTTGTTAATTAGCCAATCAAGTAGAATGTGTCAAACCTAGTTATAAAAGAACTTCTATATTAAAAGTGCTGTTGTGTGAATCAGCCTGCTTGTGGATTTGTGTCATTTCTTGCTCAACGGTGACAAGATGATTTTAATTGCTAAGCATCGTTTTGTGGGTTTTTGTGTGTAGGATTTTTGTTTGTTTTGGTTTTTTGTTGTGTTGTTTTTTCTTTTTTTTAAATTAATCAACAAGTAGGAAACTTCCAAGAAATATATATTGTATAGTTACAAGAGGAATTGAATTTAAAATCAACCAGCTTTTTGTACTTTTTTGCATTTACAGGGGGTTCTGTCCAGGATCATTGTCTCCATTTCTGATTTACCACTGGGTATGGAGTAATGGCAAAATAAACATAGTCACTGAGGCAAAAGTAATGCATATGACAGGTGGATTTAGATGAGACCAGACTTGAAGCTACAGACTTCAAGACTGAACTAAGACACTGTCTAGTGCTGAGGAGAAAACCAATGTGGAAATGTCAAGGGAGAGTTTCACAAAGCAACTAATGATATGCATTTCCATTCTCTCCTGTTCTTCTGTGGACTTTAAAGAATCTCAGTCTTTTAAAATTCTAGGATACATCTCTGACTCTGCATGATAAATTTGTGATTATCTAATCCAATTTATATGGTAAGAGGGTAATTTCTTTATTCTTTGCATTACAATTTGTGTCCCTGACTTGGTAATTCCCTGTGGAGGACAGACTCTTTTATAGGGTGCTTAAATCTGATTCTAATTTAACATAAAATCTGAAAGGATGAGGGAGCTTTTAAAATAATGCTTGATCACTTGCAACAACCACATGATTTGTTTTAAAGGGAATTGTAAGCAAATTTTTTTTTCTGGAACACCATAATGTAATGAATATATGATAATGAAATAACACAGACAGTGTTTTTACAGGTACCAAAACAGCAGCCACCTTTTGCCTCTTCCAGGTCACTGCTCATCTAAACGTTGTATGAAAGTAGTGTTGTTTTTCCTGGAGTTTTAACTTCTCTAAAAGAAACCAAAACAAACCCTGCTGGGTACTTTCCCATTACATTCTCCTCTAAGTAACTGATATACACTTGTATTTACAAAACAGTAAAGACTTTATCTTCAATGGAAGCTTTGAGGGGCTGATCGCCCCTATTTGAACTCAAAGAAATAAGAAAGGAAAGTTTTTGTTGTGTGGGCTCCAAGCCCTTAAAGCCTGAAAGAAACATGAAAGAAATGTGATGTGTACAGCTGAGCACCTTTACCCTCCCCAGCATAAATCTTAGGGAGTGTGAGCACTGATGCAGCTCTGGGTACCTCAGCATTCCCAGCAGGGTGATTGATGTTTTAAAATCATCCAGATGTGTGCAGAGGACATAAAGAAGCTATTGAAAGGGTGGCTTGGTCCTTTCAGCTTTACTGAGGATTTTCTGGCTTGTTTAAATGAGGTGATAAACCATGCTGAGCAAGTGATTTATAGCAGGTGGGAGTCCAGCAGGGCGAGTATATCTAGCACTTGAGGGAAACAGAGGGCATGGATATAAATGTGTCAGAAAAATAATAAAATGTTTTGTGTTGCTGCTGATAGATGTATAATTACAAATGCAACCAGCATCACATTCCTACAGGAGGGAACTATGAACATTTGTGAACTTCATGCTCTAATAGAAATTCCCCAGCTTTTCTCTTCTCTGTGACAATTTGTGAGAGAAGGCTTCCTCAGTCTTGTCCAGGTGAAGAATGCAGTAAATAAAAAATATCAAAGTAATGCTTAGGGCTTTGGGGAGGGTTGCTACTATACAGAGTATGAATCTCTGTTTTGGAATTACATTATGCACATGCTGGAGAGCATTGGTTAAGCAATTGTTCATGCTGAGGCACTCTAATGAGTGTGATGCTTCATGCTTTGCTTTCACCAGTAAGTATTGCTCTGTAATTTGTTTTTGCATATTGTGTGGTCTCTGAAGTCAGATCAAAAATCGATCATTGATCAACTTGGGCCTCCAAGTGCATGCAAAAAAAAAAAAAATCTGGCAATATTTGTCTCAAGGCAATGGCTCTTCAGGACATGAAGGATGATGCAGGGGGCTCAAGAAGAGATTTCTTTGTTTCACAATACACAGGTGTGGATGTTTTAATAGTTTGATTTTTGGGGAAGATGGAAAAAGCCAGCAATGGAAGTGATTTTTCTCTGAGGAGCTGATTGCAGCTTTTTAAGAAGTATTATTAATTAGCCTGAATCATATCACTTATAGGGGTCATCTTGTTAAGCATTGAATTTGTGTCCATTTTCTATTTGCTGTCAGACACTGTTAGTTCTGCCCTCTCTGTACTTTGCCCGTATTCAATGTTGATAGAAACATTTGTTGCTGTTTCACTTCAGTTATTCTGATGCACAAGATAAACAAAATGTTCCTACTGTTTTTATTTTACAGTTGTTTCATTCCACTATTTTCCCTTTTTTTTTAAATCCTTAACCTTAACATTCTTGCTTTTAAAGTAGCATTTTTCTTTTCTCATAATATTTTGTTTATCTTGCTGTTTGTGGAGTTTATGCAAGTCTGTTCTGAGCACTGATGAAACAGACCTTGGGTATAATCTTTTATTTTCTTTTATATGTATATTTTTTTACACAGTCTGATCCTGCTCAGCAAGGTTTTCAGTGTGCTTATCTTTGTGTTCACTGTGGGGAGTGGGAAGATGCAGAGAAAAATATGCAAGGAATGAAATGGGTTAGGAATGAAAAATAACAATTTGAAGGTGCAGCCTGGCCTCAGAACTTGGCATTTGGGTAGAATGACATTTTTTTGAGCAGCCTCTGTACCAGACACTGAAGTCCACCATGGTTACACATCTAGAAAGGGTGGTGTGTCATTTTGAAGGTATCTGGAAAAATCACATAATTATCTAAATGCTAAATGTTGTTATCTAAACATCACTGGCTGTGCTTTGATAGCTCAGCTCACTCTGGTCAGGCAGACTTAACAATTCCTCATGGCATGGAAGGGGATGGGGTTTCTCTGTCCCTGTGCTTGGAGGGATCATTAAAGAAACCCCAAACCGCCAGTAATGGGAAATATTGCACAGTTGTGGCTGTGCCTGTGCTGCAAATCCATCCCAAACTTTATAAGGGCTTCCATTGCTGCAGCATCTGAATTGTTTATGGGGTGGTTCCTACATCAGCCCTTCCCTATTGTACCAAGGCTTTTTTTGTGTGGTTTTTTTTTTTTTTTAAATTTTTTAAAGTTTTTTTTTTTTTAAGCGTGAACAGAGACCCAAGAGGGGCAGGGATTTGTCACAGTTTCCAAGAGCAGCCTCTGGTGGAACAAATGTCTCCCATGCCCCCAGGCTGTGGGGAAATCCCAGAAAGTTGATTAGTACTTCCCTTAAATGACCATATTTTCTACTGCAATGCTTGTCAGCTTCTCATTTTGCAAAATTCACATTGCATGTAACAGTGCAAAGGTGGAATATTTTAAAAGATGTCCTCTCTTGCTGAGCTCTATTCCCCATGATAATCCTGATGACTACTGAACAAGTTAGCTCTTTCAATTTTCTTTTTTTTGCATGGGTTCTTTTTTCCCCCTGGATTTTTCTTTTATCAATATCTGTTCTTCTAAAATATTAATCATATTTGATCTTTCTTTTGCTTTTAAGTTACTTTAAAGATGAGAGGAAAATTATGAATATTTTCATGAGTGAATGTCTTGAATTAATGTTCTTGTCATTAAAAAGGGTAACAGAGTTTTAGGTTAATGTATTTATCTGTGCATTAATGTAGCCTCAGCACTTATTTTGTTTGCCAGTGTTTCTAAGTAGCAATTAGAAAATATATTCAAAGTGAACTTGATTTCTAGTGACTGTGCATAATAAATGTGCTAAACATAATTACATATTTAAATGCATTAAACTGCAAGAATGATTTGGGATATTTCAGCAAAGCTCAGTGAAGAAGTATGGGAACTATATGCAATAATTGCTCTAGATTTAATTGTACCATTAAAGGCATGAGTGTTTATATTGTAGCAATATAATCTGATTTAGGAAGAACTTGCAAAAAACATGGCAAGTAATTGTAAGTTTTCTATAACCAGTATTATTTGTGTAGCAGCACAGTGCCAGTAGCAAGAGGAGAAGTTCCAGCAAGATTTCATTTATAAATATAAAGAACTTATTTTCTGGAGGCATAACCTGCTTGAGATAGAATGGATTTGATTTTTAGATCTTCACATAAACAAATATCCTTGGGGGGCTTTTCTTAAAATCACGTAGAGGAAGATGGTTGCAGGAGAAAAACTATCTGACAAAAATGTTGCCAAATAATCTTTGTGTAAAACTGGTGCTTTCAAAAGGTAAAATTTAGATGAAAAAGTTTATTTTTATTTATTCAGTTATCCAGGTGAAGGGCCTAAATTATCATCTTAGGAACACTTCTTGTTTTTTGCTTTCAACGTGCACACAGTCTCAGGAAGTAGATGATGCCACTACTTGCTTTTCTAAAATAAGCTTCCATCCCTTTTTTTAGATTGGATACAAAACTGGGGAGCAGAACAAACAGAAAGACAACTTGACATCATTCTGAATTTCAGCACTATGCCACTGAGCCATCAAATAAGCAATGGGAGCTTTTTCTTTGTGTTCTTTCTTGTTTTATAACCTATTCAAGGTCATGGGTTGAATAGAAAAGTAATTGGATTTGAGACACCATATGTTGTGGGATGCTTATGACATCCCTAATGAATCATATAAGGGTACTACTTCCAAAAAAGTGTTGACATTAGCATTGTAATGATTGTTGACAAAACTTTTATTAAGAGAAACATCTTTAAGTCAGTGTCATCTGATTTTTTTTTTCTTTCCGTCTTCCACCCATCATGATAAAAAGCCCACCCCTGAGACACAAAGGGCTTTTCTTACCTTGCCAGGCTCCAGCCTGTCACAATCACTCACTGGACTTTACTGCCCTTTCACAGCATTTCCTGATTCACAGTGACAAATCCTACACTATAAAAACAACCAGATTGCATTGCTGTGTGTCTCTTGTTAGTCATTTCACAGTATTTATGGTGCTGCTTGCACTGTCATAGCATGGGTCCCCGTTGGGTAATAATTAGCATTGACTCCATGGTTCCAGAAGGCTGATCAATCACTTTATTATACTCTATTTATTAAGAAACCCATTGCCCTTACAGACAGTCTGATACAGTTTTTTCTAATTGGTCCTTGATTCCAAATTCCACTTTTCTCCAAGGAGATCTTTTTCCCCAGCCAGTTAGGAGAGGGGCCACTTAACGTTCTTTTTTTTCCTAAAGGAAACCCTTTTAGCGGTTTTTCTCCCAAAATTACCCTAAACCAAGACAGTCCCCTATGAAGAAGTTCTCTCTGTAAGGCAAACAACATATAAAGAGTGCAAAGAGTTAATTTCTGAAAGCTGAAACCTGGAATTATTCCACAATTCTTTCTCCTTTTTATTTGGAATTATGCAGGGATTCATCAAGACTTTTAAAAGCCAAACTCCTTGGTCTGTAGCTTGGGCTGCATGATTTAACATCTCAAGAGGTGATGCTTGCAGGAGGGCAGAGTCTCAGTGATTTAAGTGTCTAAGTTGCCCATCTGTGTGGGAGGAACCTGGGGAGCAGTTGGGTGAAATGTTTGTCAATGGAGTTCAATTTTTGTATCTTTTCTGCAGCTCGAGGAACACACATATAAATAAATAAATGTTTAATGAGAGAGGCCTCCAGTACTGTGAAACTTTGGCATGAATGTCTGAAAATGCCATTATTACTCCTACTGCTGTCAAATGCAAATTATGTCTGAAGGGAGGCATCAAGTTGAAATCAGCTTGCTGCTATATTGCTGCAACATTAAGGAGAAAATTCAGGGCAGAGGGAAAAGATTGATCTTTTCCCCTTGTGATTCTGCCAAATTCCGTTTTCTGCCATTGTGCTTATGACTTTCTGTTTTGTCTTAACATTCCTTCATAAGATTTTAATGGCATATTGGAATATTAATATGATATTTCCTCATAATGTTGAAATATTCCATCTCTTTACCATGTGGGGTTTACAATTGTTTTCTCATCCACCACATTATATCTTTCATTTATGCAGGGGTCCTCCAGGGCAGCTTTGCAGGGATAAACTTCCAGGGAATCTCATAAAACTTAGGTGGCACAGCAGGACAGCAAGTGAAGCAAGCATGAGGCATTTCTGGTGATTTCTTTGCAGAATTCTTGAGAAAGTTTCACAAAATCCTTGAGATGGGTTCACAAAATCCTCAAGATGGGTTCACAAAATCCTTGAGGAGGCAGATCCAAAATGGCCCTTGAGAAACTGGGAAGGACATTCTGACCCTGACTTCGCATCAGCTTCCCCTGACCAAGTCCAAACATGGTCCTGGTGCATTTGGACATGTGCCATGGGTGCAAATACCTGAATGCTTCAGAAAGTGGGATGTGAGGTGTTGGCTGTGTCCTTATGCTGGGAATAGCCACCCAAGTGTGAATTTCATAGCCTTGACTTTCCTTCTGGGCGAACTACACTGTTTTCTGCTGTAACTTTGCTCCCCTTGGATTTGTTTTTGGCTCCAGCTCTTTCTACCCTAATGGAGTGGAAGCATCTGCCTAAAATCATAAACTGTGTCAATATTTTTTGCTGTTTTGCTAATACTTCGAAGGATTTTTCCCCCTATTCAAAACCTAAGCGTTATTTTCCCATCCTTAGAAGATTTATTATCCTGTTTTTCATTTTCTGTTCTGGGTATGCGTTTGACACATCTTTAGTTATTAGAATAAAGCCTGACACTGTAGGAAATAGAAAATGTTTGCCTGCATTACATTTCATATTATAAATGGTGCTTGTTCTTTGCCATACAAACAGGCTCCTTGAATAATTTTAGTGTGTTGTTAAGAACTGTGCTGAGCCATTTGCCAGTAAATCAGTATCTTGTACAGTAAACTCTCCTGGCTTTGTCAGCCACTACATCTGGGGAATAAAATCTAATAAAAAAATCCAAACATGAAGCAGTTATAGCTTATCTCCCTGAAAAACTTACAGTGTTTTGTGTTTAGGAACCAAATATCAGTACAGGAAGTACAACCTTGCACACCCTCAAGTATCTTTGTTCCTGGTCTTGTGATCTCTAGTCTCAATTTTTCAGCACAATTTCCATTGCCCCTCTTCTTTCAGAGTATCCACTTGATAGATAAGTGAGAGTGAATGGTGAGAAAGGATGTTTTTTGTTTTGTAGGAGTTTTTTTTATAATAAATTATCCAAGCTTCCAGGCATATCCGTGAGGTGTTTGCTTGCTGGTTCAGCTTTGAAGGCTGGAACAGGAAGGTGGACAGATAAATGTATGTTACCTATAGGTACAGTTATGCTGTGTGACACTTCTGTGGATTTTTCTCTCACTGTCTGGTGTTGGAAGCCATTTGAAATGCTTCAAGTGAAGTAACTTGAGAATCACATATTTTACATATATGCAATCAGGATCCTGGAAATTAAACACCTTGATGATGAAGTAACTTACACATGTGCTGAGAGGATCCTAGGCCGGGGTCAGTGGTCCAGTGTCGGGATCTGAGGTATTGATGATTCCCAGATTGTAGAAAGTCTCTGTCTTTCTGCCCCGCTGCCAAAGCAGAAGCCATAATTCGTCAGTGCTGGTTTCAAGGTTGTTTATTCTGTTTATCTCTAACATGTTCTGCTGCCCTGCCGCAGCTCTGTCCTGCAGGGCAGCGTGTGGGGCTCTGCCCTCAGTGGGATGGTACAAACATTAAATACCACAAACTACCTGTGCTGGATTTACAATAACGTGCCAATATCTGTCACCTACGTTGGACAGTGTGTCCCCAGCCTGAACCAACAGAAAAATGCCAACACCACAGTGAAACATGGAGGGCATGAAGAAGGAGAAAAGGACAAGACACACTCAATTCTTCTATCTTGTCCCCTCTGAACCCCTAATCTAGAATCCTAAAATTTAACTTTTGCACCCGTGCCACACTTAATTATTACTTATATCAAACACTCAGAGCTTGTAATTCATCCTGTAAGATTGAAAAGTCTTTTCCATGGACAGAGATCACAGACAGTGTCTCTGGGGGCTCTGTCCAGGGGGGTTCTGACCCCTGCCAGGGTCCCAGGGTAGCCAGAGGAAAGCCCTGGATTCCCACAGTCCAGGACCTTTGCAGACAGAGCACCTTTGTGTCAGCCCATCTCACTGAGCCTTCCCTGCACCTCGCACTGAGCAATTGAACTGTTGACAATTTTGGGTTCCTCACAGTTTTCCATCTCCATCCTGAGGGTCCCCTGAAGGCCAGTCCTGGACTCTTCTCACTTTACAAGCTTCAGTCTTTCCAAACCACAGACTCTTGACTTTCCTGTCCGGTGCTCCTTGCACTGGTCTCTTCAGGCACAGATAAAATATCATTTTTGTCACATTAAGGCTGTTCCCTCACACTTCTTGTTGCGCTTGTTCTTCCATTTGGTGTGAACAATTCCTTGGTGCCACAGCATTTTTTAGATTCATCTTGCTTTCTGTGAACTTAAATGTGGTTCAATGTGAGCATTAGGGATAGGAGATCCTGAGGCCTGACCCCTCTCCAAACTGGAAAAAAAAAACGACCTGAAAAACCCCTCAGTATTCAAGAAGGTCAAACATGTGCTGTGTGAACTTGTTAAACACATTTATTGAGTTCTTGACAGTAGCCAAACACAGTGAATGACCATTATAAATAAGAAAAAAGGCATTTGCTTTTACTTGGCCAGCTCCTGCTTTATCTGTAAAGAAAAAATATCTCTTTCGCCACCAATTTACAGGATTGAATGTTTGTCCCAATAATGGCTTCAGCAAGGAAAATGACAATTTTAAACTGAGATATGTTTTAAGTGCTTTCTGCTTCTGAGCCCAGTTCCTGTTAATGATGGACTATAAAGTGGAGTTAAAGCAATACCAACTTAAGTTCATTCCCAATTGTCATTAACTCACTTGAATGACCTGCAAACAAAGAAATTATGTAAAAAAAGAAAGAAAAAAAAAAGAAAAAAAAAGAAAAACACAAATAATACATCCACAAGTAGTAGAGGCTTGTTATTTCAGAAAGGAAAAAAAGAAACCAAAGCAACTTAACTAAATTAATTTGTTAAACACATTTATTGAGTTGTTAATAGTAACCAACACAACGTATGATCTGTTGTAAAACAAGAAACAGAAAATGGATAGATTCTGATTTTGCCAAATCCTACTACAGATATGTGACAGAGGGAAATATTTCAATTTCCTTTATATTCTGCAGTGATATATTTACAATACTTATCTCTCAAAGTCTGTCCCTTTTTAAATTAAATTAACAGAAAGATCATACCTAGGAATGTTTCCTTTACAGTAGTCTTGTTCTGTCTTGTCAGTATCCATTAATGATTGTGAAATAATGAGAGCTTTCCAAGGATTACTTGGCACACAGAACACAACTCCACTTTGATGCTGTACTGAGCCACCTTTTTTCTTTTTTCAATTGAGGGAGAGAGGGGGAGAAGAGGAAGAATTTCATATGTACAAAGGCTGCAAAGTCTTTCCTTGTGACTCCAAATTAGTTCAGGAAAATTGTAATCATGTTTACTGTAATACTTTTGTTTTGTTTTGTTTTTTTTGTTTTGTTTTTAAATGGCCACCAATCACATGAATAATTTTTGAGGACTTTTCCAGCGTGGCAGCTCTTTTCCCACAGCACAGGGTGCACGTGAGCCCAGAGAGGGAGGTTGGGTGCATTGTAGATGATGTCAATTCCCAGAAGGAGCATTCCAGTGAGGATTTGGGTTCTGCCTGCTCTGTCTCATTTGAGGAGCCATTCATTTACTGGAAGAGAAACAAAAAAACCCAATTATGCTTCAATAAATGCCAAATATGAAACTAGTTGAACACTATCAATCAAATTGATTTAACACCGTATTCGGCACTTAGACAAAATGTCTTTAAAAAGCCAGGAGGTTCAGTTTCCTCCTTTTTCTAGAAAAGAACTAAGTCTGAACGACTGTTTATTTGAAGTATTGCAACACAGTCATCTGCCTTGTTGCTGAAAATGTCCTTTCTTTTCCTTTAGTGCTACTCCTTCATAATGATATTACTGCTTTGAGAGCACTTTAACACCATTATTTCAGGCAACACAGTTGTGTGCCTGGGCTCAAAGATGCATGAGACACATTAAATCTCAGTTGTGAGCCATAGCTGAGGCAGTGTAAGGCTCTAGCTGCAGATGACTGAGCTGCTTCATGGTTTATGTCCACAGCTTGACACAACACTTGGCAATTGAGGTGTTTGTTATGGTGGTGCACCTTGAAAGTGAAATTAAGGCTTATCAATTACTAATTTTTTTTGAGATCAGTTGTCATCAAGACTAGCTCATCCCCCTTTGTGGGTGAATAAACCAGTGCAAAATGCACTTTGGAAGGTGAGAAGACTTTAAAATGAGGCTAGAAAACCAAGGGCCTGTCCTATTTACTTCTAAAAAACATATTCGATGTCCCAGGCTTTTTTTTTTTTTTTTTTTTTTTTTTTTTTTTTTTTTGTCATGCTCTTCCTGCACATTTACTCATCTATTTCAGATGTGTGGCATTTGACTGACACAGTTATTCCCCCAGATCTGCACTCCTATGTGTTTTCATTTGTGTGCCTTGTTATGCCCTTGGATTTCTCAAAGAAAGGAGCTCAGTGAAAGCATAGGAAGGGTTATTCTGGAGGTGGCATGTACCTCTATACTGTAGTTTCTGTGCTCTATTGTTTGGGCAATCTTTTCCCTGTAAACTAAAGTTGATATTGGTTCGGATACATCGATTGTTGAGAGGCTGGACTGGTCTGAAATTGTCGCTCATGCTCAGAAATATCTGTGATGGCTGATTCTGGCTTAGCAGTCGCAAAGAATGCATCTATAAAGACAAAACAAGGGGGTTTTAGTACTGGTCTTTCCTGTAAGTAAACAACATACAACAATATTAAATAGATTAGTTAATAAATGGAAGTAAAACAGAATTTCAGTGAAACAGAATTTCAGTAAAACAGAATTTAAGTTAACTGACAGTTTTTAGGCAGAGTTAACTTAAAACCATTCCTTGCATGTTCCTCTGTTTCTGACCCCCATTTTAAATGAGAGTAACCAGTTTTGTGGGGAGTGAATAAAATAAAATTGAGGTGTCCTTGGGTGAGCTGGAAAGTAATGGAATCCACAGTACTGGATGGCAGCAGCTGGTACAGAGCAAATGAACTTGATGAATGACAAGAGCTAATTTCCTGAATTTTGTAGCTATCAGTGTAGCTTTCAGTTGAGAAGCCACAGTTTTGGTTGGTGTTATTCAAGAACCAGGTAGGGGCAGGCTGGATGGGAAGGAAAACTGACAGTGATGCTGCTGAAGTCGTGAAATTAATGATAAAAAGTGAGAGCCTCTTGTTGCTGACAGGACTGTCATGATACTGTCTGTGCAGTGACTGTGAGTGTTCCTACAGCAGAATCCAGCCTTCTTCTGAGCTGGTTTCACAGCACAGAGGGAAATACTCAATCATCCTGTGCATGCAGTGCTGGTCAGAAATGGCTCTTACGGTGACTATGCAACTCTTAATTGATTCAAGTCAACCAAAATCAGAGAGAGAGAAAAAGAAAGTCTCAAGTTACAAACCAGAAACCCTCAATATTTTGGTTTAAAGATCTAAACCCAAAATATCTTCCACATCAATGTACAATTTATGAGTTTTGTTTATGGCCTTTAGTGGGGAAATCCAGTAGCTGGGTTTTATGTACTGGAAGTCTTTAACAGCTCCTAGGGAAAACTTGACCTGGGCATTGCTTTTTCAGTATGAGTACACAACATAATTAGCAAGTATTCCACAAAATCCATTTTCAGCATTAATAATGGAGGATATAACTAAGTATTAATGGAGGATGTGATTAACCATTAAAGAATGACAAGGAGCAAATATCATGGAGGTATAACCCATACGTAGCAGCACAGACTAGAAATAATTCTAATAATTCTAATCCTTATTTTGCACATTAATGTTGGACCTAAAAATGTTGCTTGTAGGAAAATATTCAGGTCCTGTATTTGAAAAATTCACAATAGTGAGCATTTTTGCCTCTGCTCAGCTGTATCATTCTCCCAAATCACCCATTTAGAAGGAAACAAAGTGCTTTCACTGCCTCCAGACTAAACTGGACAGAAGGAATATCACAAAAAGAAAACATCTCAGGCTTTTAAAAGTAATCTTATTTACAATGTTAATAGGATTTTAAATTCCAAAGTGATATTTAGGGTTGTTTTCTTGTTCCTCATTTCATTTCTTGGGCAATATTTCTTCTGCTGCCTGCTTGGGGCAGGCAGATGGTGGTTCAAGTGCTCCTTGGTGTTCCAGCATACAAGTGAGCAGGTTTTAATTCAGCTCACAGCTCTGTAGGCAACTCACTGATGGAAACTCTGTAGAAGAGGCCAATTTGCGTTAAATTTGCTATTTTCTGATGCCAGGCTTTGGATTGTAAGCAAATTGTACAGAAATTTAGTTTTTGAGATTTTTCCACAGGTGTGTTTCCTCAACAGCCTCCTTTTGGGTGTGAAGTTGTGTTTTCTCTTACATAATTTCTCTTGCTTCTCTCTAATAGGTGCTTCAATACATCGATCTGATTTTTCCAAAGGTATTTCTGGTGTGTATCCTGTAATTTTATTATTCACCAGAAAGCATTGGGTGATTTAATTTTCAGAAGGCTCCAGATACTGTATCTCTGTCACATTAATGTGCTATTGACATGTGTTTATTTAGAACTAGGAATGGCCTCTGTTACCCTTAATAACCTCAGTTATGTCTACAACACTGATGTACTTTAGACTGTCCAAGTAACTGTTCACAGCATCACAGAGTGATGCAGTTGTGGAGAGACTGTGAAAACCATTTGGTTCAAACCCTCACTGAAAACTGGGCCCCCCTTAAAGTTTATATGTGTAGATACTGATGGAGCTCTTAACAGTATTTTTATTTTGACAAAAAACCTCTTCAGTGCTTTTGCAAACTGTATAAATTGCATGCAGAGATCCCTACAGCACGAGTTGAATCTAATGTAAAGCTCTAAATTTTATGCTTAAAATAATACTTTGTACCTATCCTAGATTGAGTAATTTGTAAATTTCTTTACCTGCATCCTTGTTATGTAGACAGGTTTGTTCATTATTATCCAGCTTGCTGTTTCATAGCAGGGTGGAATTGTCATTGACCCATCATATGTAATGAAACTAGATGTCTCTGGATAAAGTTCCTCAATATTAAGCCCCTGTAGTAAGTATGCATCATCTGGAGAACAAATGAGGAAAATAACTCAGGTAAAACAACAGCCTCACAAAACAAACAAGAAGAAAACCCCAAACAAAACAAAAAACAAAACAAAACAAACACCACCACCTTTTTCATGTCTCCTAATTCCAGAACATGATGACATGATGTTCAGTTCTACCAAAGAATGAAGTTTAACAGATGCTGGATACTCCAGCAGTTTAGACAAGAACAAGTCACAGAAGTAATATCCCTGACCCTGCTGGGGGGATCTGCACTGAGATTCCCATTCACACATGTTCTGGTTTGAAAGCAAAACCAGTGAGAGACTCTAAGTTAGAAATATAATTTATAGGGAAAAGGGAAAAAAAGACAAAAATACATGTAATGATACAAAAGGAAGACTACTGACAAAGTCAGAATACAACTTGACACCCCTTTGGCCAGCGTGAGGATAGCAGTCCAAATTGGAGTGGCTGCAGTCCTCTTGGAATGGCAGATGTGGTTGCTGTGTCTTCTTGGAAACCTGTGGAAAGGCTGCCTCTCTGTAAAGAAATCCCTGGATTTATCCAGGTGGGAATGCCTAGCTCCTCCTCCTGGGCGGAGCATCTCACAATGGGCTGGTGTTATTCTGAGTCAGGGGGTGTGTCCTTAATCCCCTGTTAAACAGAACTGGCTCCAGGAGAGTTTATCTCTGAGTCATGGGGCAAGACATTGATGGGCCCATTAACAGGAGATAAGGAAAACTGCCCAGAGGCAACTCCTACTCCATGGTAATAGGAAACATCTCCGTGTTTCAGTCTTGGACAACACACTGGGAACTGAGCACAGGCACTCAGAGGGCAACTCTGAGTCACATTTAGGGATTGGAGTTGCTGTTATTGACTGAGCTCCAGAAGCCTTTGGAGAATGCTGACTTTCCAACTTTTGGGGTCATTAACAATCTTTGCTTGACAAAGCCTCAGGAAGGCCAAGAGAGTTAAAACTTAATTGCCCTTCTGGCACAAAAGGAAGCTGCAGTTAATGCATGATAATAAAGCTGCTCCATGGAGCCTCCTGGCCTTTCATGTGCCCCATGGCCTGGGTGCAGTGCCAGCTCCCTCACAAAGATAAACTCTAGGCAGAAGGCTTGCTGGGAAGCAGTACCAGGATTCCTGCCCTTATTGTAAGGCTCCCAGGGAATTAATGAAGTGTATTCTTCTGCAACAGAATTTATTCTGTGGATATGTACCTAAATATAATGAGATATAGTTATATCTTTCAAAATTCATCCGAGTTCCTCAGTGTTTTCTGTACTATCTGCAGTATTTCTCTTGGGTAATGCTGGCAGTACTTTTGGCCGTGCTGTCAAAGCTAAAACTCAGATTTTCCTGCCAAATCTTAGGCTGCAGGAGTTCACCCACTCAGGGATAAACATATTGTATTACTGGTGCACTGCTGCTTGTGTGTATCTCAAAGAAAGCTGGGGTGGTTATGATTTGTAACATTGGGAGATCTCTTTGAACCCTTTCACTTGTGTGCTGCGTCTCCAATTTGGTTCATTTGCAGAGGGAACATTAAAATGCAGGCAAGGAAAAGTGCACACTGAGGTGTGTTCCCTCTTTCAGTGCTCAACATGAGCTGACCTTGATTTGTATAGAAATCCAAATGATCAAGGTAGTGTATAGGAGCTAAAAAAGAAAGGCGTAATTTAACTTGAATTTAACATATTGTAGCTGAAGGACATAACTTAAATGAGCAAAAGACTTGTCTTGTACAATCTAATGGAAAAATAAGAAGGGCTGCAGACTATTGTCTTGGGCAACAGAAAGTCAAAGAACACAGGCAGAGAAAACATGACCTTGTTTTTTATTTTAATACAGCAGAGTCAACATGGTACAGGGTTTTGGGGCAACAATATTGGCAGCAACAGCATCAGTTAAAATGCCACAGTGAGAGTGTAATGTTTTTGCCTCATTGACCAGGGCCTTACTGTTATTTAATATTTTAAATGTGTTTGTTGTTTTACAAAACAAAACCTTGGCAGGTCCTCTCATGTTTGTCAGAAAAGGAGCCCTCTGCCCTGCCCTTGCAGCTGGAGCTGGGTGATTGCAGCGCTGCATGGCTGGCTGGATTCTCAAGCAGAAGTGCCATTAGTGTCTGGGAGGTGGCTGACTGTCCCCTGTTTTAATATGCCCAGGCTTCACTGGCCCATGGCCCGTGGCAGCCTCTTTCTAAACCCAAATCTTCCAGACAGAAGCATGCAAACAGTCAAAATGCAGTTCTATTTGAACAAGCAGAGATGACTGAATACACCTGTGTCCTGATCATTAAAAACATTATTTGCTGTGCACTGATAATTTTGCTAGAATTGCATCAGAAGAGAACTGATGGGCTTTTTCCATGCCAGTGCCTGTTTTCAATGAGTCATCACACACTTTTCTCTTTCCCACATGAACATCCTGTTCATTATTTGTGAGCCATGGAGAGTGGTGTGTTTTAACACCAACTGGCACAGAGTCAGGCAGAAGAGATCTCTAAGGACCAAATCTGCTTTCTCACAGCCATACTGCCTTCAGCTGGGCTAAAATTTCAGCCAAGTAGAATTTGCCCTAAAATGTTTACTAGGAGATGGAAAAATAACTGAAGATTAATACAGATGAGGGATATTGATATGAAAAATTGGAGTAAGATATCACTTCAGGAAAAATCAAAGATAGGGGTGAATGAAATAAGGGTTTGTCCAAGAAAACACAGTACTTATTAATGCCTATATATGAGTTATATTCCCATTGGAAGTCGGATGATTCCATGAGAGAAGACTACACAGTAAGAATTTGGTTTTTCCATGAACAGGTCTGTCCTTTCCCCACATCTTGGTAAGGGTTTCTTGTTCTGGAGCTGAAGCAGACCTAGTGGGTTAGTATTAATACCAGACTGCAGCACTTCAAAGTCTTTCTTATATTTACTGCAAATACATTCAAAATGCTCAAAATCACCCAGTATGATCTCTTGCCAGTCACAAGCTTCCTTTCATAAACCCATCCAGCCTTTCCTGGATCCTCTGCATCATTCCTATCTGCAGCCCACAACGTGTTTCTCTTGATCTGTTGGTGCCTTATGGTGATTTCCAAGCCCAGGAATTTTTCTCTCTACAAATAAGAATTCATTAGATTTCACATTCATTTACATAAAGGCCTTGACTCTGACAGTTTACCTAGGAAATGATGTAAATCCTTTTATCCCTAGGCTTGTAATAGATGTGTAGGGTTGGCTTCCACAGCAAAAATATATGTATGTTCTCTTTATTATAATGCTTTTTATAGGGAATATAGTGTTTATTGAGTGGAGGAAGGTACATTTAATTTTAAAGTTTATATCATGATAATCCAGAAGAGGATCTAGGTTAGATGTACAGGGTAAGGAATGTAGAGATCCTCAGTTTCTCTGCTTACCAGACAAAGACCAAACTTTTATGTGGAATTTTGGGAATCTGAAAAGTTAATTTTTTCCCTGATGTTAAGCTATCACTGGATGAAAGCTCATGTAGCATAACTGTTTTGAAAGAAACCTAACTTATCCCCGCAAATGGCACACTTAATGAGGAATAATAAAGCAGTTTCCTTTTGAGATATCCACACAGCTTTCTGACTAAAGCCTGCTTGAAACCCCCTTATTTCAGCTTGTTCACAGTAGATTTTTTGGGCAGCAATAACAGAACAAAAGAAACATTTCAAATCTCCTTAAAAATTCCTTGGGGTCCACTTTACTTCACTGTAGCCATTAATATCTAAGAGTAGAAATTTCCTTTTAATGCTCTTGGCGTGTGGAAATTTCATGCAGCAGGAGAGACAGCACTTAATTTTATTGCAGGTCTTGGGAAAAAAAAAAAACCAAAAACAACTCAACATTTTATTTATGTTATGAACCATCCTGACTCTGAACCAGTGCTCCTTTTATCATTCCCTCCACACTCCCCTTGACTACATGGGGCCTGGGCATTTTATCAGCACTGTGCTCAGTATTGACTTCAGGAGTGGAGCCCTAAAGCAGAAGCTGCAGAACTCCAGCTTGCTACTAAAGGCACACAAGAAATCCTTGCAGTGTAAGAGGTAAAATTAGTTTTCAGCAATGATGCTATAATCCATCATGCAAGACAACTGCAAAATTACTTTCAATAACACTTTCATGTTCCCAATTTACACTAAAAATTCGCAGTCAATACTTGTTACTACAGTAAGTAACCCAATGCCCTGTGGAATATTATGTGCATTGTGTCTACCAATGGTTTAATTTTAATGGATAAACTTAGCGAAAACCGTGGTTAAAAATTAAAGCAATTCTGTTAATCACTGCTTTTTCAGCCTGTGTTTTATGTGTTCACCTTCATGAGAAATTTCATTTAGTGTACTCAAATCAGGTGTGATTGGAATTGTGACAAAATAAGCAATGAGAGGTTGTGGTATGCTGACAGCTCTGGAGAGGAGGAGTTTCCACTGTAAATGCAGCATACAAAGGAAATATCTGGTATTGGGAGGGTGGGTTCCATGGGAGAGCATCTGACTGGTCCCAGACAGACGCTGGGAATATGGAATTTGTGGGTGAAAGTGCTGGAAAAAGCACACACAACCTTAATAATTCACTGTTTCTAGGATGCTGCAGCAGCACTGGAAGGCAGGAAGCTTTTGCAGAACAGCCTTGCTGTGTTTTTGCAAGGAATCAGGACAAGCAGTTTAAAAATGGGACTGATCTGCTTCTTCCATGCAGAGAAGATGACATTTGATACTGATAGAACAATCTGGAAAAAACATTCTGAGGAGAACTCTCTGTTGCCTTCCTTTCCATAGGTATTGTAGAGAACTGAGTTTCATGATTGTAGAAGCCTTTTATTTGGACAAAAGATGTAACAAGATTTGTTAACTCCCAGGTAAAAGCAGAGGAACCTCAGTGGCATGAAAGGTGTGTGTGTTGCAGGAGAAGACAAGGAACTATTTGTGTTATCTGTTTGCTGTGTACTTTCTGAAAGTTAAATTCTGCTATTGTTGAACTTACAAACTTCATAGCAACTTAGGATATTTGACAAAGGAAATGAAGTTTCCAGGAGAAGAGGTTTAATTTTTTATATATATTTTTCGTTATTTTCTCTAAAATGCCTTAATTAAGCTCCAGTTTTTCACAAGGTCAACATATGAACATGGAATTATTGAGGATCACCAGTTAAAGGCTTTTCAAATGTGAATACAACAAATATACAAGATATGTTAATGACCTCTTTCTATATCTGCTAAATGTAGCAGTAGTTGAATAGGAATGTTGTAATTTTTTTTTCAAAAAGAAAACACTGATGAATACTAAATCCAGTAAATGATGCAGCATCTTGACCTAACCAGATCCAATATAACCCAGGCTGCTCCACATGTCCCTTTTACTGCTAAGAGTAGACAAATTCTCCTGAGCATTCTGGGTGAATACAGTATATGTATGTGTCAAATATAATTTCATTAATCTGTTGTTGCACCTTCAGATATAAAACACACTCTGAAGTTTGAAATGCATTTAATAAAGTGATGACCTAATGAGCTTTTTCAAATTCCTGAGTTTATCATGCAGAGTTCCCAGCAATGCAAACCTGGAATTTCTGCCCATAATGAGGTGCCTCTTTTTTCAGGATCACTAAATGTGTTATTTGATACTGAAAGAACACAGCTGTTACCAGAGGAAATGAAAAGAAACTTACTCTTATACGTTATTCTTGTTATGGTGTCTCTGTTAAGCATACGATTTAGAAATGGATTTGATGATTCAGATACCTACAGAAGAGAAAATGCACAATGTCAAAATCTTCTCACAGACATTTCCTTGCCAGAACTGCAGCTCTTCCATGTGTGCACACAGGCACTCCCTGATATTTGTCCAGTTGAGTTTTGCCTTTTTTTTTTATTTTGTGGGTGAAGGAAATAATAATTTACTTTTTTTTCTAATGAAGCTTGATAGAAAGTTGGTAAAATAAATAAAAAACAAGGAACAGGGTGAACAGAAACTAATGCCTCAATAAAAGTGTGAGCACAGGTTTCTTCTCCAACACCTTTGATGAAATTTGCAGGTGGTTGATACATTAGGCAGGATTTTCACTAGTATTCTATTATTTTATTTATTGATAAATATAATTTCCTTGTAGCAGGCTATTTTAACTGCAAATTAAAGCTTTCTTCCTCTGGTTTATATCTACATAATATATAACACCTCATGTTCAGGTGGGACTTTCCATGTGTCACATTCTGCCCCCTTGTTGCCTCTTTCCTGTTGCTCAGCAGCTCTGAGGAGAGTCTTGTCCATCCTCTAACACTTCCCTGCAGGTACTTCTAAATATTGACAAGATTTTTTCTGTCTTCTCTTTAATTTTCCCTTTTTCATGAATGCAGGTCTGATTGTTGCGTCATAATACAATACATTCTGGATTAAAAAAAAAAAAAGTAGTCTAAATATATTTCTTAAATAATAGACCCATGTGAAAATTGCCCTTTTATATCTAATTATTCAGCATACTCTGTGAAATGCATACTTTGTATCTGAGGTTAATGCTTTGTTGGGACCCTTAGGAAATGGGATTACAGTACTGAGGGGAACTAATAGATATCTCATACCTAAGGTGTGATGAGATGAACTTTAACATTACTCAGAAATACACACTTTTTTAGACTGATGAAACAGAGATATATGACAGAATATTAACAATATTTGGAGGGAAGAAATAATTTTTTTTCTATAAAATGAGGGAAAAGCTTTCTCCAATGTAATTAAAGAGGTTTGGGAAAACCATGAAGTCTTGAGTTCAGTGTTAGATCACTATAAATTATAGCCAAAATATTCACATGTCTTTATGGTTCTGTGAAATAAAATATATTGTAATGTTCTTTCAGTTTTCATAGTTTTAAGATATTTAAAATAACACAGAGAAAAACTGATTTTGCTGGCTTTGACACATCAGCATGACATGCCCTCTTTCTCAGGGCCTCAACCTATTAGAAGTGATTTGAGTGAATAACATTTCATGAAGAAACACTAAATCTGCAAAGCTAGTGGCTTCTGCCATAGAATGGTGTTATGAGTGATATTTATGATGTAAGGCTTTTTTTCCCCCACCTCCCTTACCCCGTTTAATTTTCTTTGTATTGTAAAAGCTTTGGAGCAGAGATGACGAGCTCAGTTCAGGAAGAAGCTGTCTCTGGATCCCATATCAGAGCCTCTGGGCATTGCTGTAGCATACTGAGGAGTCTGACACCAATATTTACAGTCCAGGGAAAAGTTTGCTGTCTATATATTAGGAATCTGTAGTACAGAATACTTACTTTCATAAATATGGAAACTACCACCAACCCATTGGGACTCTTTGCAGCTTCTGTGACATTTGTGTACAGCTCATGGTTATAGTGGATCAGCTGAACCTAAAAAAAAGGGTGAAGGGAAGGATTACAATTAACCAGTGGCAAATAATCCCATGCAGTGTTTGCAAATACTACCCACCCTGCTTGGTTTGTATCAGGATCCCATCTCTGCTTTGGGTACTTTGTAGCAGGGTAATTTTTCAGGCATTTGCAGCACATATAATTTTAATAATTTCAGTCACCATCTGGCTCCAACTGGTACAGCACCAGCATGTTTTCCTCTGGATTGCCAGCCACTGAATTCAGCCACATCCAGTTACAGATTGCACTGCAGGGCTGACACCCCTTCCCTGCTCCAGCAGCACTTGCCATGGACACCAAATAATCTGTACTCTGCAGCCTGAAGCCAAGCACAGAGGAGTCAGGGGTTGAAATATTTGAGGAAACATATGGGGTATGAGTTTGGAACTGTGAAAACCACCACTTGCAGAATTCAAAATACTGATATTCATTTGCCCTAGATTCTGCAAACTTGGTTACAGAGGCTCCTACAGTTAAGTGCTTACTGTATTACTGTTAACCAGGTTCTCCTTAGCATCTGCAGCTTTCCTTCTGCTTTTTAGCTTTATGATTTGCTGGAACTTTTAAATTACAAAGGCACAGTTCCCTTCTCTCACTACCTATGTAAATGTCTTACCCAGAACCTTGATATTTGATTTGTCTGGGATCACCAGACACTGTTACAATTTATATTGAAAACTTTTTTTAAAAAAAAAGGTGAACAAATTGAATGAACTCTGGTGGCAGTTAAGTTCTTCTGAACAGATGAAAGGCTAGTCAGCTTTACTTAGCCTAAAGATCTTTTTTAGTTTTCAGATGTCAATTAGAAAAGGAATGTTCTTGTTCTGGCATTGTCAGAATTGCAGCAGCCTGATGTTCACATTTAAAAATCAGGTCGGTCTTTCATGTGCTGATACTTCCAAAGGCTGTTCAGAAAAATTTCTGAACTTAAATGCTGTGAACAAGATCAGTATTAACTTGGTTTATATCTGGTAATCTTTGTAACTGTCCAAGACTAAGACTGGCAGTAAAGAAATTTCATTATAATGTACTGTCCAGGTTTATAACGAGTGAAAAAATCAACCCCTAATCACTGAAGCAGGGTTTAATGTTTGTATTGGTGAAATTGTCTTTTAGATGAATGTGAGGTCTGGTTACTCAGTACTGAAATGCAACAGAATAAAAAACCGTAATTCCCTATTAAATTTTGCTGAGAATAATTTATTTGAGTTGCCTGAAACACCTGTAAGCATTTGGTCTGTATAAAATATTACTGGAAAAATATTATTATTCCATGAAGGTGAAGCCACAAAAGTAAAATTGCTCCTATATGAAAATCTCACCTTTCAAATGATGACGCTGTATTAGAAGCACACCACAACAAGAGCAGACTTACAATGCTGAAAGAACCTTTGAGGTAATTTGGGGGTTCAGGGTTCAAAGGCAAGACTGAATCTTGTTTTAACCCATTGATTTTCTTAGGAAGATTCCCCCTTTAAGATTAATTTGCCACAGAATAAGTGATACCTCTTTGTTTTCCTCTAGCTACAGAAGATCTATTTTGCAGGAAAAAGAAAAGAATTAAGATTAATTACTCTCTGATGAAAAACCAGAACGTGGCCTTGTTCCATCACCCAAGAATGTGCATTGGACCAAGCCCAGAATCAGAAACAGCTTTTTAGCCTCTCAAGACTCTCCATGTTCTGCTGCAGCCAAAAATGGAGCAATAGGAACCTGAGGGAATTTAGAATATAGTGGTAGTTCACATACATTTTCCCGCAGTCTTCTTGGGAATAATACCCTTTTTTCTCACTTGAAGAATTATATGCATTTTTGATTTGTAAATGAGGAGGGAAGTAAAGCATGAATTAAATGGCAGCAGGAAACAGCTCATCTGTAACCATAATATTAATATTATGCTCCACTACCTGAGAAACTGTTGGGGTACCTCATTGAGAGCAAGCAGAAAGTATGTTTGCAGCACAGCAGGGAGCAAAAGCAAATGAAATTGTTCAAAAAGACAGGTTAAATGTTTGTTTTGATTCGGAGCTCCTGTACGATGTGTCTAAGATATCTTTAAGGAAAATAATTACGTATTTTTGTTTATCCAAAGTTTAATAAAAACAGCAAAAGAAATGTAGTTTCTGCACGGTGGGTGCCCAGAGAGGAAAATAATTTTACTGAGTTAAAAGCTATTAGTAACAACAGTTATTCCACTGTTAAAATACAATTGCTCTTACGGGTCTTGTAAAACCCTTTGGAAAGAGGAGCAGTGTTGCATCACCCAAGAGTTAATTTATGGCATTAATTTTGTAGGTATGAACAGGTATGAGATCAGTACAATTTGTATGACTGACAAAACCGTTTTTAAAGTTGACCTAAATTAAATTAAATGTACCTCCTGCTTTGTGGAAAAGCACAGCACCAGCTGGGAGAAAATGGACCAGCTCTGTGGTCCTGATTTTTCTTGTTTTCCTGGACCAATCCCTGGCAGTGATGCTGGGGAATTTTCTTATCTTTGAAGAACAAACCCATAATTTCATGCCCAGGGTACTCAACCATGAAATGTTTGTGTTTGACAAGGTGGTTTTACCCATACCCTGATTAATTAATCCACAGATTTATCTTTTATTCTTTATGTATAAGCCCACAGCAGTGCAGTGCTCTTGCTTTGTTAATAAATTGATAACATGAATTGTAGATGATCACTAGTTCCAGCAGTTTACTTTGCATTTAGGAAACTACTGCAGTTTTAACATTTAAATCTGTTAAAAAGATTATCTTTGCTATATAAAACTAAGGAGAAATGCAAAAAATCAGTTGCTTGAAATAATTTTTTTTCTCTCTCTTTCATGTTCTCTTTATTAAAATGGAGGTTATTTGGGCTTTTAGGTTTGTGCTTTGCTTTGTGTTTTTTACTGATTTTGACAGTAATTTTTTTATTTAAAATAATTGTTTATAAACAACTGGTTTAATAGACAGGTTTGTCATCCACATTTATAGCTATATGCCTTTTGTCCTAGATAAATAAACAATATTAGAATTACTTTTTACTTTAAAGAATAAGACTAGAATGCATGGAAGGAACTAATTTTTCTTCTGCTTCTGAGCAGACAGCTGTGTAGAGAAATACAATAATCGTGCAGTAAACTGGAAATGCAGTTGGGTTAACTACTTTTGGCTGCAAAATCTACTTTATTAGAAATAATGGCATGCTTGGAATTAGCACTGAGGCTACAAATGATGTCTAACTGTTCCATCAGAGCAGTTGGTAACAAGAACTAACTTGCATTAAAGGGTGTTCAACAGTGAGCCTCAGCCAGTGTTCCTTGGTAGCATGTTAACATGGGCTGATATTTTCAGCATGTATTATGGCTCCTAAAAATGAATATATATAAATATATAAAAGGCTCTGCCATAACCTGCTTTAGGGTTGAAGTAGTTTTCTCTAGCTATTTCTAGATGCCATTTGGGTGCTGCCCTGGTATCTTAGAGCCTGATGAGGCTGTAACAGAGCCTTATTTCTTGCTTATATGCAACCACTGCAGCTAGGAAATATAAAAAAATAATCTAAATGAAATGTAGACAATTAAGTCTTTCTCCTTAATATTTATATATACTCTGAATACTTTCTTAAATCTTACTTTAATTTATTTGCAAGTAGGAAACAAGACTAATTTAGGTAATATTTAAAGCTTGACACTTTTCTTATGCATCCCCAGGACTACAATAAAAAGTACAAATTACTGTCTGAAGAGACCAGTGCCGTGCATATCTCAGAATTTGCTCTCAGGACTTTCACCTTTGTGCCAACAACAAAAAAATTAAGTAAATAGGCTGAAAAAGTAAAAGTGAGTGGTGATGGATTCCTGATATCCAAATGCTGCTGGAACTGTTGCAAGTGTTACAAGCATTTGTACTCTCAGAAAATTCAAGGAAGGAAAAATCCAAATTGAGCCCCAGGGGTACAGAGGAGCTCCTTGGCTGCTGAGTGACTCGGGGAGGGGCTTTGACAGGGGAGTCATTGCTGAGCCCATTGCTCCAAAGATGGGCATTTTTGGCTGACCTGCCACTCAACCACTCCTGTCACTCATCGTTAGCAGATGAGCAAGAGCTGGATAAACACAAATAAATGACACTTCTCTGCAATTTGTTTTGTGTGAGGATCAAATTGAAGTTTGAGGCTCAAATGCTTAATGTTGATTATGTTTTGGCTGATGCAGAATTTCACTGTAAGCTGTAATTTGGCACTGACCCAATCCATCATCGACAAAAGTTGTATCTTAAGAGAGAATAAGGGTAATGTAGGGGAAAAAACACTATTAGATGAGTCTATCATCATTTCTGGATTCGTGCAGGATTTTCTGAGTAAACACTGCATTTAAATTGTTTTCTCGTTTTAAATACAACAGATGCTCAGACACCATGATGATGAACTCAGTATAAATGCTCCATTTGGTAGATTCAGTTACATAATGGTGCTCTGTATTTCTTCTAGAATTCTGTTTCTCTAGCAATGAGGCCAGAAAGCAGCAGAAAATGGTTCCTGCACGTCAAGAATGTGGGGAAGTGGTGATTGAGGCTATTGCTCTTGTTCACTGCAGTGCCCTGAGACATTGAATACAAAGGATGCCAGAGGAGGAATTAGTAGTCCAAGGCTTCTCCAAAATCCACCAGACCTCTCAGTCCACCTTGCTAAAGAACCATCTGTAGTTCCATTTCTGTTCAGGGGCTGGGCATGATGGGCAAGGGCATACAGAGACACATCACAGCCTGATGAATAAATGAGTAAAAAAAAAGTTAAGAGAATTTGGTCCAGTGAAGAATCTAGATCTTGCCCCTTTTGTCCTCATTTCATCATCTAGTATGGAAAAGCTAAATTTAATGTTAACTAACAAGTAAAGGTTAGTGTTAGGGTTCCAAGCCAGAAGCAGAAATAAGGCAATTATCAGTTTTACCTGCTCTTTTGAGCACAGAAGTCCATTGTAAATCCAGAATGTTATTTTTCTATTTGTGCAAGAAATGAAGCATGGAATTTTATATTCTTAAGATGCCAGCAATGTGTGTATATGAGGAAAGCACAGAATAAAACCGATGATGTATTTTAAGAAGCTTTTGGTACTGTCCATTAGAGAAGATATGGTAGTCAGGTGAAGGCTGGTCTTTTCTCCCAGGTAACAAGCAGCAGGATGACAGAAAATTCCCTCAAGTTGTGCCAGAGGAGATTTACATTGGATTTTAGGAAAAATTTCTTCCCCCAAAGGGCTGTCAAGCTGTGAAAGACAATCCTGCTGTCCCCAATTGGGGTGCTTCCAGAGGTACTGGAGCTGGGCTGTGGTAAATATTCTGGTTCCCTTTGAATTTATGCCAATCCCATAAAATCATGCCAATGTTTGACTGTGCACAGTGATGGAAATGTGTTATTTTTTTTAGGTGTACAAGAAACGATGGCTTTATACAAGCAATGTCTCCTGGGGGTTTTCTCTTAGTCTTTCTCCTATGCAATTACAATTCACCAGTTCTCCCAGATGTACTTTCTCCAGTTAGTCCTAGTGCTGTGCCTGACACCTCTTCCTTTATTTAATTTCTTTGTTATGTACCATATCCTTTGGTATGGTTTTGCACAGTGAATTAGAAAAAAAAAAATCCACCTTTCTCTTAGTGCACAGATGAAATGGAGCTGAAAATTAGTAGAGATAAAAATCCAGCTCTTTGAACTGTAAGGCTAAGAATTCTTCAATAAAAGTAGATACCTAATTGAAGATAATGTTGACTCTCTCTATAACTTTATTACTTTGTCAATCTTACATCATTAAGCATGTATTTAATTTCATTATCCTGCAGTAAACAGCTTGTTGTCGAGGTGAGATAGGCTGGATTGTGCTGTCTGTAGGCAAAGCTGTGTTTTACTTTAAATGCAGGTAGTGCTGTCTTTAGCTTTTGAGTTATGGAGCAATTGTGTAATTATCCTATTACCTCGCTAAAACATCTGATTATTTGTCAATGATGTGAAAGCATGAGAACTTAAATGTCAGAAATTCAAACAGGAATGTAGCTGTTATTTTCTGTCTGTGACACTTTAACAATATCAATTTGCCAGGCTGTTGTGAGGAAAGGATTCCATATGAAACTGTCAGTGGGGGGCTGTGTATCACTAGAAGGATTCATAATAAAAGATTTATTTCTGATTTTAGTAAGCTTAATAAATATGCAAAGTAAGTGTTTAGCTTTATAAATCATTTAAATATATATATGATTCAGTTTTACTGCATAACAAATTATGTGTTCATTTTCTCTAGCCCTTGCAAAGCCCATTATCTCAAGTTTAGAGAGACACATAGAAAAAAGGCAAAGAAAAAAATCTAGTTCTTCCTACTTAAAAAAAAAATGTTGTAGAAGTGTGAGCCCAGTATAAATTCAGAATTCTGTCTCCAGATTTCCCTGATCTCCTCAAGAAGTCCCAGAATCCTATTAAAAATTGCTGGTTTCTCAGCAAACAGCATGAAGAGTTTTTCCTGGGAGAAGGGTTTTAATAATTAAAATTAGTCAATACTGAAGTGCAGAAGGTTATTTGATCTTGCTCAGAAACTGACACTTTCCAGAAGGGGAAAAAAATGCAATCTGTCTAGTGAATCACTTTGTGCAGAACTGGGAGTCAAGTAGAAGAAATTTGCTGCAGAAGAAAAGAGGACAACTCACCAGGGAAATAGGTTTGCTGAAAACAATTGTGAGTTTGAACATCAAGGTTGAGATTTTTAGGACATTTCCTGAAAAAATCTCTAAGACTCCTAAGATGAGATGTAAAAATGCACTTGTTAGTACTTCAGGGCATTACATCTCTCAGCCACATTATATAAAGCTGCTGTTGACTGTGGTGCTACGGTCCAAATTTCAGTTTGTCTACTTTCCCCCTGTAGTTCCAATGAAACTCAGCAGTTTTATCAAACCAGTCTATATTTTTGCACAGAACTGAGGCTTCCCACCTTCATGTAATGGACTGAAATTTTGCTCCCATCACCCTTGTCAGCTCTGGACAGTGTAAGCAGATGACAAGATGAAATCAAAGCCGTGCCCGTGGCTGTCTGTGCCCAGCAGAGCTGGATTCCCCTTGAGCCCTGATGTTTTCCAGCCTTTCTTTTGATACAGCCTGTGCCACTCAAGCCGTGGCATTTTCCTTGTGCATTTTCAGACCCAAATATTCCCATTTTTACAAACACCAAACCTCTCCTCTGTCCTTTTCTGATCCGTTTCTTTCTGTCACTTAAAATCTATCATTCTTCCAGCATTATCACTGCCATCCAGATGTTCCATCCCTCATTGTGCATTTCCTAGAGAGGCAAAATGGTCCTTAAATACACCCTGGTTTCCTGTCTCGGGGTTCAGGGGTTAGTGAATACAAGTCTGAGACCAGGCCACTGCTTTTCCAGGGGGTTGTCACAGTGGGAAAGGGCAGTGATGCTGCTCCACCTTCTGCATCACTCTGGGGATGTCACAGGTGGCTCCTGCAAGTGCTTCTGGAAGCACAGAAGAATCAATTCAAGTGCTCTGGCAGGCTGCAGTATCTCACCTTTTCTTTGTACGGCTAAATGGTGTCTTTGCATTCTGAATTTTAGCTCTCTTGTAGCATAATTAGAATCAACACATTTCAGGAACAAAAAAAGTACACCAAATGTTGCATTAACTGTGTTTAAAAATATTTTACTTTATCATACAAGGATAGCAGCATTAATATGCAACCTAAATGTACAGTGATGCTGCAATTCAGCAGGATTGATGTTGTGGCTGAGAAGACCCCCGACCTTCTGAATTACTTTAATTTGTTTGATTCACCTTGTTTGACCTCTCTCTGTGGCAGATCAGATAAGACAGTAAAGTGGAAGGCACAAAAAGACTGTCAGGGCAAGCAAACTAAGAGAGGCACAACCAGCTTTTCTGCTCCCACTTCCCAACTCTGGAGCTTTAAACTTGTGCATTCTGTAATTTTTTACCTGAGTTTATTCTGTGTTATTTGAAGCACCATAAAATACATGCATTGTTTTGAAAAAAAAAATAATAAAAAGACAACAGAAGAACTGTATTTAACTCAGAAGATAGCTGGGAAAACAGGCACAGGCTTAATCTGCTCATACTCTGAGCAGGGAGTAGAAAGTACTGTATTTATACTCCTGATAAAAGATTTAATGTTCTTATATTTTCTGGAACTTCTACTTTTTAAGTAAGGAACACTAGAGCAGAACATCTTTTTTAGCACCTTTCATGTTTACACCATACTTTACAAGTGAAGTAGCCAAAATTCAGTAAGTAATAGAGGAACACCTTGGAGATGGGCATCTGGCAACTGTCACAAACCCTGGTGTTGGGAATCTCATGGGTGGGACAGGCACAGATTATCCTGCAGGATGAGGTGATTGGAGTAGTTTGCCCACAGATCTGTGCAGTTTTATAGGCTCATCATATTTACACTGTTATTGGCCAACTAAAGGCCTGGTAAATAAACAATTTAATAATAAAAGTAGATCTAATTGGACGAGGTAATTGCTAATACTTGAAAAGACCCAGAGAAAATCATACAGTCCCTGGGGCTGAGGTTGGATACAGGTCACTGTTGCAGTTAGATGAGAAAATGTTCTGTGAGTGATGCTGCAGAACAGCTCAGTTGCCAGTGAGTGCTGCAGGATCTGCTGGTACCTTCCAGGAGCTGTCTCTCAGCAAAGTACCTTTGACCATGCAGGTCTATCTGTATGACATAAACAAGCTCTAATCTCAGCCCAGACAGGACAGCAGAGCAAAGAAAAGCAGGAATGAAGATGGTGCTGCCATGGCAAACTCCTCTGCAGGAGGGGAACTGGCAGCTGGGGTTCTGCCAGCTCCCCAGACTCCCATTTCCTTCTGGTTCCTCTGCTGTAATAACAAATGGGGAGATGGGTAAACTGCCAGCAGCAGTAAAGGGAAAAAGAATTCAGTGCAACCTATCTAAAGCAGCAGCAGCTCTCATTGCTTCAGAAAGGGAGGATCAGGAGTAGGAGGAGGAAAATTTTTCATGAATCAAAACACCAAAGACAACTTCTTAATAAACATAAGAAAATATTTTCACCTAACCTACTATTAAATAGTGGATTGTTCCTTCAAACCAACTCAGCATTCACCTGTTGCTGGTTTTATCTCACATTTATATATGTATGCACACACACATATGGTTTTTAGTTCTCACTATGCTGATCATTTGAGAACATTTGACCCAAAAACCTGAAGGCTGAGGCATCACAGCAGGTCACAGATTTCAGATTACAAAGGCTGTGCTGGTTTTTTCTCAAGTTGTTGGCAATAGTTTTACTGTCTTTAGCTGGAGATGTTCACCCAGCCATATGTGGCTCTTTTGCATATAATGTCACTGCTGTAAGTTTCCAAAATGAACTAAAATTACAAGGGAAGCATGCTGTTGTTATCATAGCACAGTTTGCTTGTCAGAAACTGGTGCAGCTCCACTTGTCCACAGAGAGATGGTGTAAGAAAGGTGTGCAGATGAAATGTGTGCATGCTAAGTATAACTTCATTTGCTTCATTAATAGCAGTTTGATAAACAGTTGTTCAGTTACAGGTCTCCTGATTAGAATCAAATGTGAAGACTGTCAAAATAATTAAATGGTTCAATAAATCTGAAGCTATACATCCAAAGAAAAATCACTATACATTTAGAGACTTTTTAAGAGGTATTCACCCCATCAGCATTCCATGAACTTCAAAGACACATCTTGTAAATTATTTTTCACTGCTTCATTGATTTTTAATATTGTCAAATGCTTATGGCCCTGCAGCCCAGAAGTACTTTGAGATCTACTTAGCTTGGCATATTTATTATACTACAATCTTCTCTATCTGGCATCTTTTTTATCTATCTCTTTTTCTACATTTACAAGTTTGGAAATGTAAAAAGTAGCTGGTGAGAGGCAGGTTCAGGTATGGATGATAAAAGGCTTTCTGGGTGGCACAGTACTGTATATATATATGATGGGAGACTCACGACTGTTCTTTGATGCAGTTGGACATTGCAGTTTGCACAGTGCACTGCCTTGGGGGTGATAACTTGTTCTGCCTGCTTTAAGGTGCCCAATATTTTTCTGTTCCATATAAAAGGAACAGAATAACAACTGACTGAATTTTGAGAAACCAGGTGGCCAAAATTTCTGGGTCTTTGCAAACACCATGAGCTCTCACATCTACACCCTGCCATGCCTGTTGTGCAGTTGACTCATCCTCTATCATTTGTAAACTCAGCACAATAATTACCCTGCGAGGTAACTGGTAGTTAATGGGGAAACGTGCTAATGGCTGTGAAGCCCAAAGCATTCCAAGGGCTGTCATTAGTGTCTGCTGTGTGCAGCCATCAGCAGTTCCAAATTTCCAAGGGGACCATGACATGACAGCTTCCAGCCCTGGACATCTCTGAAATAGGATTTTGCTGCAGGCCCAGCTTGAAACAAAACAACGAACCAAAAGGAGACAGATGGTCCCTTCCAGCTCCTCACTGCACTTTTATTTTCCTCTTCATAAACATTAAAGGACAGATTTTCAGCTGATATAGGATGATATAGCTCAGTAATTCTGTTGGTTTTCTAGAATTCTCCTTTTCTTTGTATTATTTTATTTTAAATTATGTACATCTTCAGATTTAATAACAGTCATTCACTTTTTGTTATAAGCTGCTACTTTCAGAGCACAAAATAAGGTATACTTTCTAGAAGTACACAGATAAAATTGATCTACTCCAAGCTGCCCAAAGATTGTTTGTGATCACAACCAAAATACTGATGAGTTTAAAAGATCATATGAAAGATGGATGACATAAAAAAACCTGATGTGATATTCTTTGTTAGGAGAGAAGCCTGTGTCTTAAAAATTCTCTTTTCACCTTAATCTTTTGGTAGTTTCTACAGTACTGGCAATTTCTAGATACTTTATTATTTGGTAATACCTTGTGTATATAAAATAAGAAAAAACAAAGTTCATGTAAAAGCTCACAGTGGAGTTTGCATTTTAAATTTAGATGGATTTAAGTATTTTGAATCCTAGAGGTTGCATCCTGTTTTTTCTTGTATTGTGACCCCCATAGTTTTTGTGCTTCTGACAGTTACAGCAAACATACATCCCAGATTACATCTGTCATAGTCCCCGTGGTTTCACTTATTTCCAGGGCTTTTTCTGTATATGAAGATTAGTAGGAATAAACCCTGAATATGCTGCCTGACAGCTCAAAATTCTAACAAAAGATTTCCAAGTTTCTTTGAAGTATTCATCTTCAATATGGACTATATCTAAAAAATAGTGATGGATTTTTAAAATAGGCCATGGGAAAAAGGCTTTTGGAACTGTTTTTTTTTTGTTTATTTGTTTGTTTTGTTGTTGTTGTTGTTGTTGTTGATGATGTTGTTGCTTTTGTTTTTTGGGATTTTTTTTGCCCTGCTATTTTTCCTTTCATCATTTTCCTGGATTTCTGAAAGAAAATCCTATGAGAATAGAATAGAATGTCATTCATTAGAATCTGGAAGAATAAGGATGATTTATTTTTCTTTCTAATTAACTGCCCCAGGGAATGGCTCTACCAGTCAGGAGGAAGAACAGTTCCTCTGTTGTGCCTTTTGTGACTTAGGAACAGTACATGGGGAGGCTCTAAGCTATAAATCAGTGAAAATCCTCTTAGCTGAACACACCCTTGGGCTTCACACAGAATAAGGGTTTGCACTAATCATAAGCAGAACTAGTTGGGATTTTTTTTTTGCTGAAACAGGGGTTTGCTGGAAAATGCTTATGTGCCAAAAGTAAAATACCTTGTGGAGGGAACTTGATTTCAAAGAGATTTTTTTTCTGAAAAAGAGACAAGCAGAGACTATCAGAAATCTCCCTGATTTCCTGCCAGTTTGTCTTGTGATTCATCGAAAAGCTGCAAACCAGATGCCTTCAGGAACTGGCTGATTTTCCTGTGATGTCCCTCCCCAATGAAGAGCACGTAGTAGTACTAAGAAGTCTTTTATCCTTTTCTGAATCAGAACTCGTTATTTCAGGCAAGTATGCTAATTTATCATTTAAGCACATTACCATAAGCTTTTCTGTTCTCCCAGAAAATAAAATAAAAAAGAGGCTAAAAGTTTGCTTCTTCTGGAGAATCTTAGCAGAACCCCAATTTGAAAGCCACACTCCTCTAATGCATTATTTAATGAATTTTAGTGCAGAGCAAGTGCTGCACTGAGAGTTTGGTGGATTGGAGCAGGAAGGAGTTGGGTCTGCACAACCTCACCAGGATACTTCAGTCTTCAGGGAGGCAAAAGAGCAGCAGGTAATGAGAACTGGGTGGCTGAGCTCCTGTAGCCAGGGATGCTGTCAGATTGATCCTTGTGTCAGCGTGGGAGCATCCCCCCATGCTGTGCTGTGAACATGGACTTCAAAGCCTCAGGCTGGGCTGGAGGTGCTGTATGGGACTGATAGCTCAGGCCTTGATCACTCTGTGCTTTGATTGTCAGAGGAAATGGGAAAGAAATTGCTCAACTGGAGAAGAACAAAGATTCATATAATAAAATATACCAAATATATACTGTTCACATCGAACATGCCTTGGAAAATAAATTTTTAAAAATCTATTTTCTTTATTCATAAGAATTTGGCATTTGTGTAGGCCAGTCCTACACTGAAGGTTAAGCAGATGAAGGCTGTGCTGCCAACTGGTTCTGTTATTAGCAGAGTAGTATAGTAGTGGCAAGTTCATACTTAGAGATAAGTAAAAGTAAATAAAGTTTGAGATGATGGAAAGAGATGAACAGTAATGGACTTGCCTTTTTTAGCTAAAATCCAGAACTCTCTTCGCCTTTCACAGAATTTTCAGAGTTACAGTGCTTTGGTATATGGTGCTTTTCTAATGTCCCTATGGCAAATCGTCAGTGACAAAATGTTTTCATGGCAGATACATTAAAAACCCCAAACAAAGCACTGAAAAGTAGCTGAACATAATTAATTAATTCCTACTGAATTTTAAACCATCACATTTTGGCAGGCATATGCTGTAACATCCACTTAGTTTATACAAAGAGAAGAATGCAGACAGATAAATGTGAGATATTAAAAGATAAATGGAAAGAAAACTGTCTTGGAATAAATGTGGCTTAATCTCATAAATTTTAATTCTTCAGAGTGTTAGCATGGATGCCATTGTGGATGCTACCACTTGCATGCTGTTTTAAAATAGCTATACATGAAAAAATGTTCTAATTTTAATAATTTTAGAAAGATATCCTTCTGAAATGACACCAAAAATGAATTTCCTTCCCTTTATTGTTCGTAAAACATCCCAATCCATTATCTATCACAATTTTGTTTAAAGAAAACAAAATTTAGCAGTATTTCCTTCTCAGTCTTTATGGAAATTACAGAGATGGCTAAAATAAAATACCTCAAATTTAAAGTATTTTCACTTTCTGGGAGGCAGTGCATGCCAGGAAAGGTCTACAGTGATGGAGGAAAGTCAAGTCAGTATTCTAAATGAAAATTCTCACTTTGCCACTCCCAGCAACCCGTGAAAATGGAATAAAAAGGCAGCTGGAAACGACATGATTTAGTTGGCTTTTTGCTACGATATTGAAACGTGTCATAAGAAACTGTTAAACATAAAGGGACAAAGACCTATCAAAAGAGTCACTGAAGCTACAGAAATAATCTGAATTTCAGGGAGCAGCGTCTTAGGAAACAGGGATTATTCCTGGAGAGGACAGAAAAGCGGGAGCTGGAACAGCTCCTGGCTCATTCAGTCCTGGACAGATGTGGTGCTCCCAGTCCCCACTGGCCTTGTCTCTCAAGGAACAGTGACCAGCACATCTGTTTGGGATGAGGAAAACCTGCTGTGGCTGCCTCCTGTGCCTGGAATTCCCATCTCCCACAAGAGGACTGTGCCATTGAGTTCAGACTGTTGGCAATTAGGGTCACATTTGCTGTCTGAAGCTTTTCCATTTTTAGGGAGTAAAATAAAAATCACTAAAGATAAGTTTCCAAATTGACTCCTCACTGTCTGAGTGCCAGGGCTGGGCTTGCTCTCAGAATTAGCTGGGTTTGATCCCACTGAAGCATTTACTGAGACAAACTTGTGTGAGTGCTCAGCACCAAACAGGCTCAGGAGCTTCACTGGATCCTCAGCGTTGTGGTTCATCTGTCATTAACCCTGGGCTCTCCTATTTATTATCTGATACCCAGCATCCCTCATCCATCCCAGGCGTGCTTTCAGTGAGGACAGATGAGGCTAACAGGGGTTTTTGCAGTCCATACAGTACAGAAATGCCAAATCATATTTTTACCCCAGACCAGTTTCCATGAGGGTTTTGCCCAAGGTAAGGTTTACAGTAACTGCTCGCTGGTTTTCATTGTTTTGCTAAATTATAATAACAAAATGTCTTTCATTGCTTTTTATAGTCTTTTGTGGTTGCCCATAGTAGCTGCAAGGGCTTTTGTACAGTTTGTTAGTAGGATTACTCCTTTCTTTGGAACAGTACATTAAATATATTTGGGGAAAAAGTTAAAACTTACAAAAGGTGTAATGGAAAACTGATTACCAAGTGACATAAAATAAAAACCATTTCAAAAAACTGTTTTTTGCCTGCAGAGGTAAATTGCTCTTTAATTAAAGAGTCATCCTGTAGCAAATGAAGTCACCCCAAACAAATGATAATAATTTGGAATGAGGTAAAGTGAATACTTCAAAAGTGACACTGGAGGTTTAGAGTGCTGAATGTTTTCATGTTCCAGTGGTTTAAAAAAGCAAATCCTACAGCTGCTACTCTAAGCAGAAAAACTCCACCTTATTGCTTTACAATGCTGGATTTCAAAATTGAGGCACCAGAGGGATTTAGATTACAGTCAGTGACAGACTGTGCTCTCAGTGCAAGGTGCTGCCTTGCAATGTGGCCATTCCTATAAAAATGAGTTGTACTTGCTGTGTATTTTTTCTATTTATGTATTTATGATCAATGATTTATAGCTGCTACACCTTCAATTGATTATAGAACTTCTCATGGCTATTGAGGTTTGGGATTTTTATTTAACAAGTGTATTTTACCTGTGGCTTGAAGATGACTGTCTAGCCAAAAAATTACAGGAATGTAAGTTAAAAGTCAACTACTCCAACAAAGTTAAACATGAAAAGTTAAAGGTTTTGAATGTCAGTAAGGATTAAGATGCATTTTTAGCACTTAGTGTCTTTTGATGTAAAATACACCACAAAAATTTCCCTGTTTCTGGAAAGTAATCCTTCTTGTGGGCTCCAATAGAGTAGTTCAGAAGGAGAGGCTTTCTTGGTAAGAAACACCAGCTGCATTTTGTTATATTAACAAGCAGTAAAAGCCCATTTAACTTAAAAAATAAAATTGAATTTGGTTTAGAAAAACTCAATAACCCTGTACAGGCTATTCACTTAAGGGTTGCACTTGATGATCCTTGTGGGTTCCTTCAATGCAGAATATTCTGTAAATAAGCCTTTTTGGACTTCAACCCTGCTTTTTGTTGAGATTGTATAAAATTTTGGGTGAAGCCATCTGTAACCTTTTGTGAGGACAGAGGTGCATTCTAACAACTGAAGCACATATTCATCTCCCAGTGATTTTGAATTACTTATGTGAGCAGTCTCCCTGTACTTTAGAGATGACAATCCTACCACCTCTCCCTGATTTATATTCTGTTCCTATAGCAATTTAACTCATTATCTACTGACTTTCTCCTTTCAAGCTCAACATTAATCTTAAGGTTATAGAGATTTTACTAAGTCTCCCTTCCTTTAGGCACGTGTTCCCTCAGCTGATACTTTTTCCAGAGGCTGATTTTTCAACATTAATAAGCACTGGAATATTGTACATTTATCTTATGGATGAAATACTTAAAAATGACCTGCTCCACTTCCAAGAGAAGCTCCAAAATGTAATACCAGTGGCCTGTGACAACTGAAAAATCAGAATTTTGAACTTCCTTCTTCAAGCTGTTGGCATCATTGATTCAATCCACTGTAATACAATCTGATTTCAAGCTTTCCTCTACAAATGACACCACCATGAGGTGTTTTGGGGAGGTTGTTTGGAACTTTACAGGCAAGTCTGGGGTGCACAGAAGGTCTCAGTAACTGAGCCACTGTTTGTGATGTAACAATCCAGAGTACTCTAATTCTGGTACAGGCTGGATTAAACTACCCCAGCTGGCTAGCTGGTTCTCATAAGCTGTCTATCTTACAGTCCTGCTTCTAAAAATATCCCAAGTTGGATTTACACCACTGATTTCCCTATAAGTAATCCTTTACTATCACTAGAAGTCCTCTACTCACACAGAACACTCCTGCAGTTAAAAAAATGGCAGTAGCAAGAGGAGATTGGTGTTTCAGAACTTCAAGTTTCTTCCTTTTCTCTTAATTTTCTTGTATTTTTGTGTTGGTTTTCTCAGCAGCTTTTAGTAGCAGTAAATCTCAGCTCCAAACTGTGTGTAAAGCAATACTTGTCCATTTATTCAGATCCTGCTTTCACTTTCATTTTAATTCTTCTGTAGCAAATTAAATAATTGTGTGTTTATAATTGATCCATGGGTTTTTGGAAGGGTGGGCAAATAAGAATTTTTTTTTCATGTGTTGTGGACTATGGTCTCTTGTTTGAAAGTGATCAGCCACTGAGTTTGTGAAAAGTGCATAACCCCAAATAATTAAGCTCCTTGACTTTCTGCCTTGGCAGTGATAAGGCTGTCACAATGCACAGCAGCAAAGTGATTTGAGGTCTCCTGCAGCATATTTTTCATTTTTATGCTTAGGAAAAAAAATTGACCATAAAAGTTTTTTATGACTTTGCCACATGGTAAAGTTTAAGGGTCCCATTTTTACCATGAACCTTTTGGAAGTTGTTACCGTTTTATTTTAACAAGGCAGACAGTGCCTTAGCTAAGGCACTCAGGCCAATTCTGCTGATTATATGGAAAATGGGCTTTTTTATTAAATGATAGAGACTCTGATGCATTAAAACCTGTTTTGCATAGAGGCATTAGGCAGCAGACACAAATGATTGGTGTCTTAGTTGGAGACTTTGCCTAAGCCAAGATTTTCTTTTAATCATTATAATACAGTAGGATGCTCCTGCAATGAACAGGGAATTAAACTCACTTGAGTCTATATCACAGCAACAAGTAAATACTCCATTTATTTATTTAAGCATAACAAAGCCTGCCTGCCTTTCCATGTTACCAGTGCCAAACATGTTGATAATCTGATCCGCAGTTTAAAGCCCTTAACTTTGAACTATTAATCATTAGTTCAATTATCTGGCGGGCTCCTTGGGAAGGGACCCGGCCACATGGAGGGGGCCAGCCTGGCCTGCTACGTGTACTCAGAATTAAAAAAAAATTCCGGGGGTTTCTTAATTTTAAAATGTGAAGCTCACAGGGGCGTGTTTTACTCTTTAATTGGCTTATTAGCATGCCAGTTCTCAGAGCCAGCCAGCAATTGGTTTTTGTCAGGCACATTGGAAGCTCTTAACAGCTTATTACATCAATTCCCTGCCTGAGCTCATTCCCTCCTCACTAGAACTCAATTAAAGCAAAACAAGCACAATCACTCTTCTTGGGTAACTTGGGAAGTGTTTCCCCAGTGACACAGAGGTTTCTGGAAAGCCCACAGAGGGTTTGTCCAACACAGCTGAAACCAGCAGTACCAGGGCCAGCCCTGGCAGCTCAGTCTGCAGTCAGCAGCCACACAGTGCACTCCTGGTTCCTACAGCCTAAGCCAGCAAATATTCATTGCTATTCTTACCTGCACCAGCTAAATTAGACTAATGAACCTAGGCAGTTATTTTTCTTTATCCCATCTCCACTCACACCATTATCTAAGGCAGGAGTGAACAGTAATTAGCATCAAGCCTTGAAAGCACCCCTGAGATCACAAAGACACTCTCCTGGGAAGTCAGCTGGCTTGTTTACAGCACTGCCCCTCTCACTGCTGAGAGATGTAGATGTTACATCCCCCAGTGCTGAGAGCTTGTGGAAGAGCTCTCATTTTTCCAGGCAGCACTTGCATGGGTGGATGGACACTCAAAGGACTCCATCAGCTCCTGCCCTTCCCTGGAAATCTGCAGCCATTCAGCTGATTTGCATCTGGGCTTGTACTTTGGAATAGTGTGTTCTAGAAGTAAAACTTAACTGTGTGGGTATATGCTCAAATTAGTAATTAATGCTTGACCTTTCTGGAGTTCACCCATCTACCTGCCCAAAACAGATTTTGAAACCTTGAAGAACAAACCTTCAAAGGACAGAATTCATCTGAGTATCTGAAAGGGAGTCCTTGAATCTCAACTCCTCTGCCTGCTGTTCGTCTGTGCTCTGTTGTCAAGGGAAATGCATCTCCACAGAGCGATGTGCCCTGTCCTGAGAGACCAGCTCTGGCTGTCAGGACTGATTAATCCTTTGAAGGTGCTGAGCTCTTTCTATTCACTGCAGGAGGATTCAGGCAACAAGATGAATCCTGCACACACTGCAGATCCAGCTGTGCCTGACTGACAGCAGCTTCCACTAAGCTCAGTTTTCTGCTTTTATTAAGAAATGTTGAGGTCTCTGTTAAAAAACACCAAATATTAATAGTACTTCAGAACTCCAACTTTCAAAACTAGAAGAGCCTAGCTAATAACAATAGCTATTGCCAAACAATGCTCTACATTTTTACATTGTTATAGTCTAGGATTGATGAATTAAAAACTTAAAAACTCTTTTTAAAGCATCTGAAATGGTGGTGCTACATCACAAGTGTCATGGTATGTTTCAACCAGATTTTTACTTTCATGTTCAGTCCACTTTTTTTTGTTTGAATATTGCTCATGTGTCTGAACAGCAAAGCAAAGACCTTGTTTAATACAGCATCCTTTACTTTCAATGCTTAAAGGAGCAATACATGATGGGTTCACTTATAGAATTGAACAATGGCAACCAAAATCAGTCGCGTAAGACATTAGTAATTTCACAAAAAATCTGCCACAGGCTATATGTAGCTTATAAAACAAAGCCAATGATTACTATCAATTATAACATCATCATATGACAATGCTGCAATTAATTTCTTACTCTTAAATAACTGCTGTTGCTCAGTGCCAAAGAAAATACCACACATTAAGTGACTCACCACCAGTCTGTGATGCATAATACAGATGTTAATTTGATTACTCATCTCTGAGAAAATAAGTGCTTTATGATGAAAAAGCTGTTATTTTTTTGTATTCTGAAAGAATGGCAACAGAGTGGCTTTAAAAATAATCCCTAGAGTAACACAGAATTATTGTGAAACATGATTTTGAGTTGTAGAGTTGGACACTGCATCGTTCACAGCCATGGCCTAAGCTGGAGGAGGATGGGGTACTGCAAATCCCATGCATCTCTTTTATGAGAAAATACTCCTATATACGGAAAATGGATGGATTCCTTTTTTTTTTTTGGCCCAGAAAGTTTGCAAACTTTATTGTAAATCTTGAAAAAGGGCTCCATCTAAGCCACTAAAATATTTATCCAGCAAGAATAATGGGCCATTCTGGAATAGGTAACAGGATGAAGAAATTATGGTCTTTCTTGGGAATGTTATAGACATGTATTTAACATAAAACATTACTATTCTGCCAGGGACTATGTGTGCAGTTAACTGTATTTCTTGAGCAGAATTCTGTGGAGTAATCTCCAGAATCAAGTATTGCCTTGTTTCTGCATGAATCAAAGGTAGGAAGGTTCTCAATCTGAAGTGTTACGCACCAGTGAGAAGCAAAAGTAGCACTTCTGTGGGAATTTGAAGCACTTCCAGCATTACTTTGTAGTTAAATCTCATACTTGCCTTTACAAGAGACATAAAGGCCCCATCCAAAGAGACCTGATTACTTTGTAAGTAGCACAGATGAGGATAGAGGGCGTCTCTATATACAATAAACACAGCAGTGTCATTTGTAGATATGAGTCACAAAATTTGCAGTGCTCGGTTAAAAAAGAAAAAAAAAACCAAAACAATTCCCTGATTTTCAGAACGGCTACAGGAAAACAATTTTTACAGATTAATTTGCAAATCCCCTCGGGCAGAAATAAGAGGTGGGCAGTTCCTAGTGGTGACATACCTCTCCAGAAAAGGCCTGGCCGTTGAGGAGGTGCTCTGATCCCTGGCTGTCCTCGCTGCCGAAGTGTAGCCGGATTTCCTCCAGGCGGTGGCTGTAGGTCATCGGGCCCCCCGAGATGTTCACCAGGTGCTCCTTGTCTAACCGCAGGGACACGTGTCTCCCCGTGTTGTACATCGTCCCACTGACCTAAACAAAGCGGAGAGGAGGAGGAAAAAAAAGGATTTTTTCACAATAATCTGCAAATCTTACAACCTGATTGGTGATTTTGCTTTTTACGCGCCTTCGCTCAAACATAGCGACGCATCTTGTGGTTGTGAGATGGAGCAACCAACCTCAGGTCACACTTCAATTTCTGTATGAACCTTACACTGTGTATTCAAATATTTTGCTAAAACCCTACGTACACATTTTAGCCGTGGGCTGACGTGGTAAATAGGACTGTTGCACTTCTAATTAAATATGTTTTTAGAGTGCTTTTCTTGCCAGGTCTGAATAATGGCTTCATTTGAAAATTTCTGCACAGGAAATGGGAACATTTCAGCTGACATAAGTTATTAAAGTACACTTGAACAAATCTGAAATTTAATTTCCCCCCCTTCTTCTAATATTTATAACAAAGTTACCCAAAAGTAAAGGTGCTGCAAGAAGCTGAGATGCAATTTTTCATTAATGGGGAACTCTATGCCTCCTGGAGCCGCAGAAAAAAACTTTCACTGTGTTCCCATGAAAGTCTCTTTGTTTTGTTATGAATATTTTATGTGTACAATTGTCAGGTCTTTTAGCCAGAGAAGTACAGAATTAATTCCAATTTGATTATATATGTCTAGTTCCTACTACACATCAAATAGCTCCTTGAGATTAATCTTTATTTTTTAAAAGGCTGAATGTTGTTCTTCATTTGCAAACCGATTTACAGCTGCTGTAAAGAAAAAGAAAATTATTGCAGAAATTTTTCATACGGAATATAATTCTGTCATGATTTCCACTGTCTTAGAAAAAGTTTCTAAATCAAGAAGCTCTTTGATTTAAGCCATTAGAAAGTAAAATATACCAGTTTGAATTAGAGTTTTTATTTATTTAAAAATATTCTGCATGGGTACAAATGTACACTTGAATAACATTCATTTAATTTAAGAAGCAGAAGTGTAGCAACAATATGCTTTGTTGCACTTCAATGTAAAATTAAAGATATGAATATTATGTATTATATCCTATGCTACATCAGTGTTATGGTAATTAACATTGCTGCAGTGTCATTTTATCTATAATACTAATTACTGAGTTTAAATGACTTATTTTCTTTCACAGTACGTTGTAAAAAGTTACATGGAACAGATTGTGCACTTGAACGAAATGGAGGAGATCAAACAGATTTTGATTGTTGTGGTTCTTTACACTTTGATACAGATGTTCTTTTTTTTTTGGTGTTTATTCCAATTTAAAATAAACTAATAATTTTTTTATTAAAAGTCATAAAGACAGATATTCCTGTTTGCTGCAAATAAACCACAATGATTTTGCTCCTTACTTTTTCTACTTGACTTTGCATGCATAATAATTAAATACCAAGTTTAGCTTAATAAGTCAAAGCAGGTTAGTTTATTGAACTCTGTTTCAGTACACTGCATATAAATGACACAAAATTGCTAATCATAAATAACAAATCAAAAACAAACAGGGGAAAACAGATAAAGGCTCTTATTCACATTTGGAAGCTCATGCTTCACTGAACCCTCAGTTAAATTCAGCTATGCAAAAATATTCAGAATCCATTTTCTTATTTAAATTGGCATAAATATCAAATGAATTTACCTTTATTTTCTCTCTCCAAGTAAAACTGACCCAAATAACCTCCAGTGTGAATCGAATCACTCTCCACAGAGCAGAGAGGGGAAATGATAAGAGGCAAATTCATGAACAGGAGTAACATTTGTCTTTCTTATTTCCCACTCCATATAAATGCATGGTACTGGCTTTTTGGAACCAGAGTTTTCCTGTCTAGCTGCAGATCAGGAACACCAGGAAAGCATCTGAGGTACCTCATTTCTGACCCGATGGGAAGGTGAACACTAGAAGTGAGACTGAAATTCTGCATGGGCACAGACTGGGCACCAGGCAGAACAACGCCCAAGATCTTCAATATGAAAACCACAAGGCCTTGCCTTTTTATGTGCCTTCTTAGGTTTAAAGGAAGCACTGGTTTTATTGTTGTGTGTGCCCGAAGAAAGAGGAGCTGCAGAGACCACTTGAGATTCAGCACCAAACTGCACTTTCAGGACATGCCCATTTATGAAGTAGGGTCTTATATTTTCCATGTACTGAGATTACAACTGAATTAAAAGGCTGAAATATTGAGGAACATTTTTTTTTGTGAGGAGACACTGTGACTTGCCCAGGCTCTGTAGTTGACTGTGCTTGATTATGGGAAGGACCATCCTATGTGAATTTCTTTCTTGCAGTTCAGGATATTGTCTGGTTTATACATAACCCCAAAATACCACCTTTACAGGTATACATTTCAAGTATAACCCTTTACAGTTAGGACACAGAAACACTTGAATGTGTTCACCCTCTGTTTGCAAGCTCAATACCCACAAATGCCTTTTGCAGAGCAAATAAGACATTTTCTTTTCCCTATGTGCAGTTTTAACTGCTACTGCAGGAAAATGAGGTTCTGATCTTGTTCACTACTGATAAGAGAAGGATTCTCCATATTTATAGTACTGAGCCTTTAAAGTGATGGTGACTCATTTCAGAACAGCAAACTAAGTTGGTTTTGGGGAAAGCAAACTTGCATGTGGCCTCACAAAAGGTTGCAGGTGTAGAAGTTAACATGGAAATATTTTCTATATTTTGTACATTACTCTACAAATTAAAGGGTATGGATAATGGGCACCTTATGGGAAAGATGTTGCCTTTTCCTGTCACAGTGAACAGTCTCTGCTACTCCAAAAAGCACAGTATTTCATTTTTATAGGCGTAAAAGGCTCATAAAAAAAGACCTGTTAAGATCTATATAACTTTTTCCTTAGTTAGTCAGATGGATCTCAGGTGCTTCAGCATGGTGGCCTTTGTGCTGCTTCTTGCTCTGCTTTGTTCTCTGCATTTTTGGCTTGAAAGTTAAACAAAGATGAAGACTCAGCAAACAAACCTGGGGAAGAAATAAGCACTAAATCTTGACCTCCTCTTTTTAAAAAAGATCAATATTCACATTTATCTTATGTACTAGAAAAGAGACTGCAGTAGAGAAAACATACTGAATCATCCATAAAGCTGGTCTGAGGAAACAGAAAAGTCCAAAATCATATAAGTTAATGATCAGGCCACAATCTCAGTTGACCTAATTTTCCTCACAGATTTAGAAACATTTCCAAACAGGTAATATTATCCGTGGCAAAATCCCCAGTAGAAGAGAGCACTCTCATGTGCTTCAATCTTAATTATGGAACACTTCAACTTTGGTAGGCTTTAATTAATTTATTAACATGTTCCTGATGTAGTTATTTTCTGTTTAATCTCATTACTTTTAATTCTTGCTTCACAGAGCTTTGTGCACTTAATTCTCCAGCAGCATTTTTCTTTATCTTGATGCAAGACACCCACACGGGCATAGGCTGCTGATATATTCCATACGTCATTTCTCAAAAAGATCTGTATATTTTGTGATAGCTCTTTATAGCTTGCCCCTGTGACCACAAAAAAAAAAAAAAGTCCCAATTCTGCTCTTTGAAAGGTGGAACATAAGCAAAGTCAGTAAAAATGCACACCCAAGAAACACAATCTCTCTGCTGCACATTTATCTCAAAATGCGACAGACTTTATGGCCATTAGGAAAAACCCCAAAATAATAAAAAAAAAACCTCAGCAAAATCCTTCAACCAAACCAAAATCCACATAAAAACTAGTCCAAAAACTCCCCCTCACCAAAACCGGTGGTTTTTAACCCAGCCTCTGTGGAAACATTTTTGTTTTGTCCCAGCTAACTCTGCATTTTGTTCCCTTCATCTTTTCTTTCACAAATAGTACTGAACAAGATACTTTTCATAACTTCCTTTGTGGCTTACATCTTTACATTATAGCCTCAGTTAAAAGAGCTTTCAAAACCCCAAGTAGGAGAAAAGAAAACCTGTTACAGGGTGAAACCATGCTAGAAATGTGAGCAGGGAATGCAAGAGGAAAGGGGATGGGTGCTTTGCATTTCAATTCCTTGCTACATCTGCAGTTCATTGTCACCTTCAAGGGGTGGCACAGACCCTCTGCTTCCTGGGGCCTTTACAAATAGTGAAATACTACCTTTTAGATTTATTTAAGTTAAAAGTGGGCTGAAGATTAGTTCCAAGAACATTTTTAAACTTGTATCAGTACCTGCCATTGGAGCAGCACTGAATGTAAGGGAGCAGGAAAATCAATTGTGTGTGGCTGCCTGCTCTGGTGTCCTTGGATCTTATCTGCAATATTAGATGTTCCTTTCTTTAGGATAAAAATAGATACAGTCCAAAGAAGGCTTAGTGCCACCACCAAGGTTTGAGTTGTGTTTTGAAGGAGTTATAGTGCCCTGGTTTTATGTGCTGTAATAACCACTTTTTGATCATCTGCTGCCTGAATTTTCCATCCTTTCCTCCTGGAGTGCCATGTTGCAGCAGAATAGGAAAGCAGCCTTGCAGACTCGGGGAGGGGTGGGAATTGTGGACTTTCCTCCTCTCTGAGCAGCACCTGAACCACTTTGCCATTACCTTTGGCTTCTGCTCCTCAGCAACAGCAGCAGTGCCACGAGGATCCCAAGGAACCTGTGACATGGCACCAGACTTCTGCTCAGCTCCTTCCCTGAGCAGCTCCATGGAGGGACAGATGCCCCATGAAACATTAAAGCATTAAGACCAATATTAAATTGGTCATAGCATTCCCCATCTATGCATCTTCAGGTGAAAAAAATGCAAAATTAAGTATGCAATTGTTTTTTTATTTCACTGGGCTATGTCAACATCTTTGCCAGGTTGGTTCATTTTCCTCCTGACAGTTAAGAAGAGTTGTTCCATGGAAAATTTCACTCTCTGACTAATGTTATCTGAACTTGAGTTTCTATGTGCAATAATAAACTGCATCATTCTTCTGAGTCCCTCAAGTAAATTCCTTTCATTCAATGGGGTTATTTTGGTGGTTGTTCACAGTATCTTGACCATGTCCTGTGATATAAGGTTTTGTCCTCCCTGATTTAAATTGACTGGACTGTAGAAAGTACCCTCACCTCCCCTGTGCAAAGCAGAGGCTGCTTTTGCTTCAGGGTTTGAAAGCAAAGTTTACACAGACTTCAGGTCTGTGATCTGAAATCTGACTTTAGGGGCGGTGTGGAAGCACTGCACCAAATCAGAATTTCCAAGGTAACCTGCCAGAGCAACCTGCTTTGCTCTCTGCAGCAGAATTATGTTCCTTTATTTCACAGCAGAGGCTACTACATGAGAACATTTGTTCTCTTAATACTGTGCTTATGGTATCTGGTTAATTTTAGTAGTTTTATGGTGTTGATTCCTCGTGCTGCTGCTAGAGGGGGCCCAAGCTGGAAAATAAAATGGTTTTATAGAGTTGTTATTTAACAGTTCTTTAAAGAAGTATTTTGAAGTCTTCTCTTAAGAAGAGAAAAAGAGGAGATTGCCATATTCAGGTAGGAGACAGCTGTTCTATAGATTTTCCAAACTTTTGAGATCTTTATCCTGGTGCTGAGGAATTTTCTGTGTGTGTAGAGATACATGTACTAAAGAATTTTCAAAATTCTATTTAAGCAATTATTTTCTACAGGATATGCAGTTTTATTTAGGTGCTTTCAATCAGTATTGGTACATTTGAAGAGTTATTTTATCCTACTACCTTTATGCTTAATCACTGTATGCAACACTATGTAAAGAAATTGTGGAAATGCTTTATTTTTGAAAGTAATTTTAGGGGAAATTCCCTGTTTCTTGCAAGCTTTCCTTGCTGCCAGCAGAGAGAAGTGTCCACCCATTCCACACAGCCTTTACCTCTGTCCTACAGGGACAGCCACAGCCAGGAAGAAAAGGAAAACTCATCTGGTTCATATGGCATGGCTGGAGTCTGTGGCTTCAATTCAGGAGTGGTGGATTCATCTGTGGGACAGAACTGTGGGATCTGTTCCACAGCTCAAGAAAGATTTGGGGGATTCAGGCTCTGTAGGTTTCTTGGTCATCAGATAAAATACCCAGAGTGGCTTTTCTGACAAGAATTCAATGGACCTTATGTTGTGTTTATGAAAAAAAAAAGTGGAGAGAAGGGAAATAAAGATAAGAAAACACCACTTACTGGGAGGGAGCTGCAACCTAATTGCTGGGCTTTGAAGAACAACAGGCACCATCATCAATATTTGATTAAAAAAGGCCCGTGTGAAAAATGTAAAATGTAAGAGAGAAGTGTAGAGATTAACATAATCTTTTCATCTTCTCAGTCAAAAACTTTTAAAAAGGCAATGATGTTAATAAGCCTAATTAACCCATTTACCGGCCTAATGTAAGGTGTCATCTGCTGGTATATGGCATGACACACTTTTTTTCTGCTTTTAAAGCACCATTTTCACTAGGAACCTTTCCCATTCACTCCTCTGCAGTTTTGCTGGTTTACTTCCCATAAGTGACTGGTCCGTAAAAAATGTGGAGTTAACCTCGTAAATTAAATATTTAGGCTTAGTGGCTAATGAGCACAATATGTCAAATTTCAGTGATCAAAATAATGTGCTTCAATAATGTATACTCCATTCTGTAACAAAATATAATTTTAATAGAGGACCCGCAGGGTCATGGTTAGTCTTGAGATAATTATATGCCACAGGATGTGAAGGAATGAATTTGCTCCAAGGACACTGGTAACACCCCACAGAGCACATGTGCCACATGCTGCCTTTTAGGGATAATAAAGTGCTTCATTGTGATGCAGAAATTTATAGGATGTATATTGGAATTAATGTGTTTTCATTTCCTTATGTTTACCATCTAGCAAGACAGAATTAGACATTTGATGCTTAAATCTAATTTGATCAACTGTATATTAATAAATATGTTCCAATTTTCTAAGATCTTGATTTTGCTTCCACATTTTCTTCAGTACTTTCATCCCTAACACATCCTTCCCTGCTGAGAGGATGAGATATAGCCAGTTGATTGATTGAAATTCTCTTTTAAACTGTTCATGCATCTTCTACTTTACTGCTTGGGCATAGTATTAGCAAAAAGGCTGTGCTAAATTAATTAGAGAAGTCTCTTTCAGGTTACGTAATTAACACTGTAGTGTTGTGTAGGTTATTCATGTACTTGCTGCTTTATTTACCTGTATCTATATATCTTTACATCTATGTATCTCTATACATGCATCTACTGAAGTGAAATATTTTATTTTTTACTAACTTTATTAATAGAAAGGAGGAGAAGAATGTCCTCTCACCCAGGCCAAGATTAATAAGAAACCTTTCTTGTTGTTGTGCATGCAGAGCAGCAGATCTGAGTGCCTGAGAATCACAGAGCTTGCTGCCCAGGGTAAAGGATGTGCCCTCAAAGCTCATCTGTTTTACACCACAGTCAAAACACACCATTATTAAAGTTAATGATTCAATTTTACAAGAGCTAGAAAACACCACTTGTTGTAGTTATTTATTTCTCTAGTTCCTTTGCTATCAGGATGTTCGAATTTCTAGGCCTATTAAGTTTTCATAAACTCTCTAAAATAATGAAAGGATTGCTTCACTTTTGTGATCCTGTGCCTCCTCCAGCCATGGCACTCCATGAACTGATCCTAAGGAAAACTGCAGTGCCTGAGCTGTGGTGTGGCCAAAGAAGCATGGTGATGCTTAATGAAATTATGAGTGGAAATGTAGAGTTTATAAACTCAGCTTTTTAGCCATGAAAGGGGCAATAGTTTTATTAGCTTTTTTAGAAAGTTTTTCAGAATAGTGTTACTCACAATTTTCACTGCTTCTCAAATCAGTGCCAACAACAAAAAAATCCGTAATTATTGCAGTATAATTTCCTGAGCCCTGTATCTCTGGAGGTAAGCTAGCATTTAGATAACTTGAAATTTGACCTCAAAAACAAATTCCTTATGTGTCAAGGTAAATCCTTTGTGGCATGCAAAAGTTGTGAGTTATTCTGCCTAGTAGCATATTTCACTGGGATTTTTTTTTTTTTTCTTTTTCTTTTGAGCAGAAGAGCGCTATTTTGTCCTGGCCTGCTTTTTCTGTTTCTTTAAAGAAGGTGAATAAATTAGCCTTTCCAGTTCAAATTATTACTGATCCAGTTTAACAGAGAATTGCTTTACTGTTCTCATTTTGTCTGCCTCCAAAGCATCAGTGTACTTTTTATGTTGACAAAACAGCAGGACTGCAGAAGAGGTAGAAATAAATGAAAAACAAACAACCAATTCCTGACCTGAACCTATCTTCGCTTTTCTTGACACTTCCCTCTCTTCCCAAACTCTCCACCGTTTCCCCTGACAATGCACAATGCAAGGTGGATAGAAGAATAGGAAATTTGGGTTATAACATAAATTTGAGCTCCAGATTCACTTAGGAGCACTCTTCTGCTTATCTTGGTCAAGAAATTTTGTGTTAAGTCTTTCCTCTTTTGTTTTTATTTTTGGTTGGCTTGGGTTTTTTTGTTTAGTTGCTTTTTTCCCCATTTTCTGCCTTGTTTATGAATTCCATGGCTACAGGGGAAGAGCCAGTCCTTTGTTCCACATACCAATCTCCTATAAAGCTCCATGTATGCAGCAGTTACCTAAATCTGTATTTTTACAAGTACCCAAAACCAAGACTCTGGATACCAAGCAGAACCTTTGCCCTCTTAGATCATTCCCACATATGCCTTATTCCACGTAGAGTGAAGTCACTTTTCCATTAGCTCAAATCCTAAAGAAATTGTGAGAAACTATTCTGGAAAAAGCTATTAAAAAACCAATTTTACTGGTGTGACAATTGGCCACCAATTCCCCTCTGTTTTCTTGGTTGCTTTGCTCACAAAGTAGAGAGTTATCTGGCTCTGCAAAAGTATCCCTAATAAAAGAGGGAAGGAGTTATGGGATAAAGTTAGCTAGGAATCAGCATATTAAAATGCTTTTCCAATAGAGATACTATTTAGACTAGAGAGAGGATCAGCTTTCCACAAAGAAAAGTTAATTTTAATTAGTATTTTATCACCTAAATTCTAAGAGCTTCAGGAATGTTTCATCTGTTTGAAGCTGTTGACAAGTTCATCTCTCTTATCTTCCCAGGAAGACTCAATAGTCCATACTCAGCTATGGATCCACAGTCCTATTTATCAGCAACTGCTTTTCCTCCTGGGTTTTTTTTTTTACCTTTTTTCCTTCTTTGTGGCCATCTGGGGCTGGATGCTCTCAAATGACTGTGTAGCTCTGGGTGTTTGCACAAGCATTTCTGTGCTCACAGTCCTATTTGGGATTAATTAAAGCTGAGGAGTTGGGAGGTGCTGAACATCTCCCTGACAGTGCAAAGACAGCCTTCCTCTCTTTATCCCTAATGAAGATGAGTTTTAGAGTTCCTTCTCACACTCAGGTTTGCTGTTCTTGCCTGCACAAGAGGAAAATACTTTAAATGTGCTTATGTTCATACTAATTAGACAGTGCTTAGGCTGTACTGGAGCTTTCAGAAATTAACTCTTGCAGATCAGAATAAATATTGCTTACAAGAGTCCAGTGGAAATTTCAGCACACTTGGTATTTTTAATTGTTTTAAATGCACAGATTCTGCTGCCCCTGAGCTGCTGGAATCTGTGAGCAGTACCAGGTATTGGTATGCAATTGGTGACTAATATAGGCTAAAGATAGGAAATGCTCCCAGTCTTTAGAGAAAAATGTCCACTCCCTGATGTAATTTAAAGATTTGTATGTCTAATATGGCTTATATCTTATTACTTTCATACCAACTATTACTAAAGCCTAGATGATGCCTAATAAACAAATCTTTTGATCATCTTTAAAATGACAAACCTATTGATGAATTTAATTTTCTCCAACAAGATATTGCTATATTGATTTTAGCACTGTGTTTTTAATAAACAGAGAGTGTCCAGAATTGCTTGCTATGGCAGTCTTGAAAGTAGGGCATCAAAAGACTTGGCAAAGGGCTGAATTTATAAGGGAAGTTTTTGCTGGAGCTCTAATCCATTATCCCTCCATTGTTGACATTGTTGACGAGGCTGCAGTAAGAGCTAACCTACCGACATGCTGCTTCCAGCAATCCAGAGATCTAAAACTTAATCTACATCATCGAGAAAACATGTGTGCAGAAAATGTGTAATGCCAGATCTTACTATAAAAAAGAAGATTAAGGCTGAAAAAGGATTAGAAATTAATTAAGGAGCTTCTTCATGTTTGCTGATATCCTTCTGATCTGTGACCAGCCTATCTTCAGGGTCTCTGCAACTGATGCAGTTGTTAGTGATAGTTCAAACCACAAACACTACAAAGGATTACTATTAAGCTTTAGGAAGAGCTGCAGCTCGGTGGTTTGGGTTTATTTTCCAGTCCCACACTTGCAGATCTGTTGCAGGGATCAGGGGAGGGCTGCAGGCTAGAAGCTCAACTCTCCAGACTCACACTAGAGGAGCAGCAGCTCCTTGGTGGTGGCAGAGGTGAGATGAGGTCTCACTGCAGGGTACAGCAGGGAGCTGGTACAGCCCCTCCCAGGGGAGCAGCAGAGCCCTGACACAGGGTCCTGGTTTGAAAAGCAAAACTAGTGAGAGGCTCTAAGTCAGAAATACAATTTATTAGGAAAAAGGGAACAAAGAACTAAATATATATAATAGCACAAAAGAAGAACCACTGACAGAGTTAGAGATTCAACCTGACACTTGCTGGTGGTGGCAGATATGGCTCTGTCCGAGCCGTGCTCCTGCAGACTGATGTGGTTTCCCTCTGGAGGTCCAGTGCAGAGAAGGTCTCAGGTGTTCCTCTTGGAAGAGGGGATCTCCTTGCTGTCTGCACAACCCCACTTACATCCTTGATGGCATCGTTTGGCTCCTCCCTCTGGGCAGAGCATCTCACAACAGAACGCTGTGACCTTATCAGCCATGTGGCTAAAGAACAGCTCCTCCTGGAGGGACTTATCTCTGAGTCCCGAGATAAGGAAAGAAAGGGACTGCAGCTCGAGGTGGCAATGGAATACACCCCAATATCATAACCTAGGACACACAGCCCCAGCCAGGGAAAGGGACAACAAAACAATGGGGAGGTCCCAAAGCCAGGTACCAACTTAACCAACCCAGATAAAATGTCAGCAATAGAATTATGATGGCCAAAAAAGAGAAATCAGAATACTTCAAAAATTATTCTGCTCTCTTTCTGTGCCTCTGAAACTCCTCACTAGTGATAGGAAACCTTTTCCTAATTACAAGACCTTGGGTGAGACGACACTGCTCCAAATACCAGGAGTTTTGGGTTGCTGGACGAGGATCTTGCTGTGAGAAGTGTATTTTTCAGATGCCTTTGAAATCCCCTGCACAGCCCTCCACATCCCCATCCACGCTGTGCCCCCACACACAGTGATGTCAGATTTTTCCACCTCTGCTCTCACATTGTGTGGTTCCCCAGATATGAACTCAATCTCAGTGAGTGGGGATGAGGCATTGGCTTTGAAAGCACACCTGGGAGCTGAACTGATATTCTGAAGTAGATGCACATTTTCAGAACTCCAGATGATTCAGGACTAGGTTGTAAACACGTGCATATTTTTGCTGGAAATATTGACTTGCTGCTAATAGTCATTAGAAAGTCTAACCAGTGCAATCATGGCAGCTGCAGGTGATTACACAGTTACCAATGGGTTCTTAAATCTCCTCAAAATCAATGACTGATCTCTTGGAAATATATTTAAACAGCTGGGGAGGTGCATAAACAGCCAGAGGAATCATACAGAAGCCATCTGATATTTTTTGAAAATCAAATTAATTTGACCCCATCAAGACCATAGTAACAGGGATGTCAGAGAAGGAGCACTAATTTACCTTCCTTCCTATTCATCTATAGAATGTAGATGGAAGAGACAGGTGTTTTTAGTCCATCTTAAAAAACAGTTTATAAATAAAGCTTTATCAGTGCTCGGGGAGAAGAATCAAAACAACATTTTAATACCTTGTTTTCCTGCACACTCTACTCATGTGTTCAGCAGGACGTAGATTGCTAATAGCAGTAAAGATGGGCTGGTCTTTGCTGTTGTGTTTGAACAGGCTGTGCTGAATTTTACCCAAACCTGTCAATACAGCACACAATGTCACCATTCTGGAGCTCCTCCGAGACGTGAATCAGCAAGACATCCCCTCATCATTTACTGCAGCAGAGTATTTTGTCTGGTATGAACTCAATTCTGCTCCTGTTTATGCCTTGTTGGTTTTGCTTTCAGACCATTTCAGGCTCATTGCTGTTGCTGTTCCTGGTTCTGCTCTCAGTAACAGAGCAGCAGCATTAATTTGAACTGTGGTGTTTTGGTCTTCTCCATGTCTGAGGACATGCAGAAAGGCTGGAAGTTCAAAGAATGGAATCCCAACCTCCAAACAAATACAAGATCTGTATTGATGTTCTTCAGGGATTTTACAGCTGCAAAGAAGATGGGATGGTAAAGCATAATATAAAAAATGGCTTAATTTTGCCTGGTGCATCTTTTTTAAGACTTGAACCAGAAATATGTTGTAATTTTGATGTCTTTGTGGAGACAATGACAAAATGAGACATGAACTAGTAAGAACTGAGAAATTACTTGACTCACCTGCCTGGCTGGTTTTCAGACAAAGCCTTTAATGTTATGAGGAATGCATTGTTTCTGAAATACCATGTAATGATGCACGTAATTAATTGAAAATATATTTTGCAGAAACTAGGAAAATTACTTCTGATCTTACCTGAACCATGTTAAAACAACAATTAAATAGTAAGATTTCACCAGGTTTTACCTGTGTCTCTTTTGAGTTGGCCACATCTAGTAACATACCAGATGAGCCCTTTGATAAAAATGAGCTTTCCAGCTCAGTGTCACAGTACCCTTGGCTGTGCTCTAGCCCTCATTCCAGAAGAAAAATCTGAGTTTGGTGTTTTAAAAGTCACCTTCTCTCCATTGCATTAATCTGCTGAAGTTGGACAGCTGTAGTAAAACTCACTCCTACAACTGATCTCTCACACACACAGAAACACTGAGTCTGTCTCTCTCTCTCTCTCTCTACCTCCCTCACACTACTCTAGCTTATTTTGGCAAATAATAGGTTTTTCTTTACATTTAAATCTGTGTTTTAATGTTGGTTTACTCTCTCTCAAAAGAAGAAGCCTACAGTCTCCCTAGTCCTAATTCTTGTTCCATTTGCCTCTAAACTGCAGGGTAGATATTCAGTGTTATAATAAAGTGAAGCACTTAAGGAAAAATTCCTATCAAAAGTCTTTTTTTTAGAAGTAAAAGTTAATACACAATTTCGAGCTAAACACTGCAGTTGTATGCAAATAAATACACAATTTTGAGCTAAACACTGCAGTTGTGTGAAAATAATGCAACTATATGTCATTGTTAGGCACTTTTGACTGGATGATTCAAAATTTACTTCATTGCTTCAAAACATTTATTTAAGAAGATAAAAGATTTGATAAAAGATAATCCCATACCTTATAATCGGATGTCACCATAAAGTATCTTATAATAATGAAGCAAAGCGAATAATTTGCACTATTTTCTCTTGGTTTGAAAAAATTGGATTGTTTTTTAGGAGCTAAGGGAACAATAAATTTCAGTCCCAAATGAGCAGCACTGCAGAAAGCCTCCAACCCTTATGCAAACACCTACATGAGTCAGGGAAATAAGAGCCAAGCCAGTATCACCATAACATTCTCTGGCAGGGTGTGCTCCACCAGTTTAATGATTTTTAAATTCTGCTCAAGCCATTTTAAAATACCCCTAAAGTTCTGTTATAATTATTATTCCAATGACAACTGAAGTATTACAGCAGCAATCAACTAGTTTGCTCCTCCATTCTAAACTTGTGCTTTGGTTTTCCATAGACAGTTTCTTTCTTCAGAGAAGTGCTGGGTGCCTTAAGTTCTTCAATAAATTTGTAGATTTTTTTATTACATTTAGTAGCAAATACATTTATTGTAAAATATAATGTGGGTGCAACTAAATAAAGGCAGAGGCTGAATCTCTGCTACTTTCTTGTCAGCAAGGACAACATGGTGTCTGAAAAGCTCAGAGGTTAACACTCTAATAAAATTCAATTCAACCCCAGTGATTTGGTCTGATGCATTGTCTACTAGGTTTGGGTAACTCTATCCAGAAATAAATAGCCTATTTGTTGGAATAATAAGTATTCATATCAGTGTACTTGTGAATTGTTACATACAGACATGAAACTACATGTGAAAGACAAATTAGGGACTAAGGAAGGAAAATTCCTGCCTATTTTAATAATATTTTCAGGATTAAAACCCAAATAGGGAAAAGTAGCCTATTATTAGTAAAGTGATTGCCTACAAAATTAAAACTCAAATCCAGGTATTAGAACATTTATTATCCTTTTAACTCCTTCCAATAGCATCGGGATTAATTTTCCCCAACTGAAACAATTAAAAAATGAAATTAGAAAAAACCTCTCAGATTCATAATGGATTTCAGTGTGGCCAAATTTTCTTTGCAGGTCATTTGAATCCCTGTCTCACAGCTGGCTGCCCAGGTTGCACAGGAACACCGAATGGGTTCTGGCAGCTGGCTGCTGCTGGAATTCTGGATTCTGCACGCCTGCCTGCTGCATTCCTTCAGCCAGAGCTGGGCTGAGGCTGCAGCAGCTGCAGGCTTGCCAGTGCAGAGACATTTTGTGTAGGAAAGGGATTTTTCAGGTTTATGTGCACTGCCTATCTGCAGTTATGGCTGCTGGAGACACAGCCCAGCTCAGTGTGCTGATCATCAACCCATCTGTGGGGAAATACCATGTTCTGTTATTTAACTGGCAGCAAAGGTAAACACAACTGCTCACTGCTCTGCTGAATGACTGTGGCATAAAAGAATGTCCTCATGGTAGGAGATTCTAGCAGGCTCCATGTTGACTAATTCTATAATCAGTCTGTGACTTTTCATTCATTTTTCAGCAAGAGAACAGGTCAGTGTTAGGCCAAGAAAGTCAACAAGTCTTTTGTTGCTTTCAGTTCTTCACGGTCTTAGAATTTCTAAGCAGCTGTACAGGTACCAAACAGACTTTTTCCAGGGAAAGCTGAGGAAATAAGAATAATTGGGAAATTACTGAACTTCAGAAGGGATTTGATGCCCAATGTTTAAAAGATCTACCTAAATCTAACTTCACATATGATTTTTTCTGAGTTAGAAGTCATAAGAAACACAGGCATCTCTTTTATCCTAAAAATATAATTTTGTAATATCCTTGAATCATCAATATATGAAGCATCAGGAATGACCTGATCACTTCACAGTTCTCCACATAATAGAGAACATTTCCAACATAATTATTTCTTCTGCAGTATTTTCTCCTTTTGGACTTCACATCTAATTCACAAACCTTTCTTTTATACTGATATATTATCCTTGTTCATTTGAGAAAAACCTCATCCTGACTTGTTGCAGTCACTAACACTAGTCACTTACAGATGTTCATTAGTTTTCCTTCCCTTGCCATTTTTCTTGTCATTAAAAATACTGTCCATTGTTCTGCAGCAAAAAAGTACATTTAAGATTTTCATACACACATGGATACATGGTCACTGTGTGATTGCCTGATATGGAATACTATGAGGAATAAAAATATTTACAATCAGCCCTAACCCCTAGAAGAGATTTAAGGAAATGTGTGTGGGTGATCCAGTTACTACTGCAGGAGTCTGGAATGACTGTGTTATTTTGAATTTGTAAGGACTTTTTGTTGCTACCTTTCAAATTCAGAAGCTGTTTCACAGTGTAAAGTCTTTAAATTTAGGACAGGGTTTGTATTTTTTTTTAAACTGTTAGAAAACAGGAGTTGGAATGATCTCATGTTTCCATGTTAGGAAGTTTATTAAAAAAAAACCCCTTTTTCTCTTTATATTCCACTTTGTTTGATGAGTTCTTGTGGATGATCTTGACAAATCAGATTTTCTGCTCCAGAGCTTGCAACAGAGCTTGCAAAAATCCATTTATTGTAGAAAGAATTTAATATTTAATGTAGTTAGATTCAGCCCTGCACTGGGCCTTTCCCTTCTTACTCACTCTTTTCTTCCAGGTTCTCTTTACAGCTGTTCAAGACTGAATGAATAAGCACAAAGAAAATAGAAAAGTACCTTTTCCAAATGTGAAGTAATTGTTACAGCCTGGTTTCAGCTGCAGAGCCCTTGCAATGCCTTAGGATTTCTGCCCTGCTGCTGAATTTGGAGGGTTGGGATGAGTTTAGACATGGAACAGGTGAGTGAAGAGAATTCTTTGTGCTCATTTCGCCAGCCCTGACTCCACCTGGGCATCCAGGGCAATGACCTGCTTGGCTGCCATCAAATCTCAATTAGGGAATGGTCCCAGCAGCACCAGGGACTTCTGACCCTTGCTCACGCCTGAACTGTCAGCCCCAAAGGCAATGAATGGGCACTGACTGTGCTGTGGCAGCTCTGGGCACCTCTCTGCAGCCCCACGTGCATTTTGATATTCTCATTCCCATGGACCTGTGGAGATGCAGAATGAGCTGCCTTTATTTACTGGGTCCCTGGAGGAATTTGGGAATGAGCTCTATTAAGAAGTTGCTGATGTCTTGTGGGAAATCTCTGAAACACATTTGGTTTGGAATCGATTCTTTGTGTGCCCCATAGCATATTTTCCCTGTCTCTTTTCTTTTGCAGTAGAATCTTTATGAGGTAAGTTGTTGCTTTTTTGAGGGCAAGATTTCCATTACTGTCTCATCTCAGACTGAATTTCCATATTTAAGTATATGCTGTTTGAAGCAGCAATTAATGCAAACTCTATTCCCCAGAAAGAAGAAGTTGGGATTTTTTTTCTCAGGAAGGATGAACAAAAAATAAAGGAGAGTTATTTGCTCAAAAATTCTGTTAACTTGCCTGATGAGGGTGCAAGAGGGATATAAAAGAATGAGGAGAGGTCTTTTCCCCTCCTTCTATCCTAGCTGGTAATTTTTAGGCACATCTTTTGTTTCTCCTCAGGATGACCTGAGAGGGTTTCAAACCAAGGCCATGTCCTGCAGAATTAAATATGACAGAAGAATTGTCATCACTTATTTTGTTTTAGGTTTTTTTTACAACACAGATAACATACTGCACAGTAAGTACATTGGATATTCTGGGACTCCACCATCTCCCATTTCACTGCTGTCATCTCAGTTTTTCAGCAAAACAGTATTTTAATAAGAATGAGCCAAGAATATTGGCCAGGATCCAGGACAATACCTCAATCTATCTCCAATTCTGTGAATTCTTCAGCTTTCATGTGACTACAAACTCTGCAGGTGTAGTTAGACAAGCTCTGTCTGCAATTACACATGAGCAAATGTATTTTCCATAGATTATACTTTGCATTACTACCAGAAAATATTAGTTCTCTTCAGTGTAATGTGTGAGAGGAATCAGCTGGAATCACAGCAGCATTTATTTGTTGTCAGAACGTGGGGTTGGGGCAGTGGTTTGACAGCCACGGGCCTAGCCAGCTCTCCACAAGGGCTGGTTAGGAAAATCAAATCATTGATGTAATTCAATTACAGAATCAGTAAAACACAGTTAAATCTGGACTAAATCCTTACCACTGAACTTGCATTTCAGAGATGAAATTCTGTTGGTCTCTTCCAACCCAAGCCATCCAATAATTCTATGATAATGACAACAGAGGGACATAGAGAACTGCAATTTCTTAACTTTTGGTTAACAGTGACCACTGCAGTTGCTACTGCATGTACTTCAGAAAATGAAATTTTAATGAAAGAAAGTCTTCACTTGCAAAAATACACAAAAGAATAATGGTAATTTTTTAATGATGGAATTTATGTTTTTGGATTAGATCCAGTCCTAAATACAGCTGGATAATATCAGTGATTTGTATATAATTAAAGGTGAAAAATCTTGTCCTCCTCTGATGGTTATTAGAGCAAATCCCAGCTGGGACCAGGAGTAACAGCATTTGTCTCTTTGCAGCTGAGAAGTCTTATAAAGAACTGCTTTATCCTGCCTTGTAGGGAGTTTCATGAAGCTGAAGTGAAATCTCAAGTAGGTTTATGTTAGTTCAAAAATACTACACGATGTTTAAAGGTGCTTTACCAGGACTAAGCTGCTTCTGTTGCCTAATACTGTGCAATAGCTCCCATTGGAGCTACTACTAAACTAAGATAATTTTCTAAAAGAAATAAATAAAGAAATGCATAAAAGACATTAAAAGATATGAAGCTAAACAGTTTATTATTGTTGGAGAACTAGCTGTATATGTGATTGCACAGGATTGCCTGTTAGGGATTTATTCCTTCATTTTGAGGATGCTCAATACCCTAAATGTTAGTTTGTGTTTAATAACAAATTCCTAAAGCCACTGGGGGACCCATTTTCAGAGCTACTGCAGAGATTTTCTTCTCATTCTGGCTTTATAAGGATGCTGTTCAAATAGGGTGAAATATAGCAGTGCCAAATTCAGAAAATTCTTATTTTCCAAAAGTTACGTAAAATCCCTTTTTAGCCACTGCCTTCAGTTTTCACTGAGCACTTCTGCTTAAAATATTTACTGTTTTCAAACCATTACACTGCAAAATTTTGAATAATTCATTTGCAATTAAATTCATCTTTTAATTCCATTAAAAACAAAACAAGGTTAAGAGGTTCCAGTGACCAGAAATATTAATTTTGTTTATATATATATATGTCAGAGCCTTTCCAGAACAAAAGTGCAAGGACCTCATCCCCTATGAGCAACACCCAGGAGTTAACACAGGCACCTCAGTGCTACTAAGAACATAACCTAATTTAATATATTGAGAACTTTTCATTAATGGGCAGATTGCAGGAACAAAAATAGGCATGCAAATTTAGTGTAGCATTATAAAATATAAAGACTGTCAGAGAAAATTTCACCTTTGGTTTCAGAGCACAGAGGGGATGAGGAGGGTGAGGAAAGAAGCATTAAATTACTATCTCAATCTAGAGCACTTCATTCAGAAGCAGCAAGGCAAGACACAAGTGGCTTGTATTTTTCAAATAAGTGTTTTGGAGCAGGTCTTCACAGAAAAATAGTTTACAAATTTTCACTGATTATTTATGATAAATGGTAAATGTTTTTTATCTCAGCAGGAAACTCACTCTTAACACTTAGTGTAGCACAATGTAAAATAATATTACAGTTTTCTAACATTAACTTATCTTGATTATTTTAGTGATTTGATATTTTTATTGGTATGCTGGATTACAAAAAAAATGCAGTATAATTTAATTTTTACCATCATATGTGCAGAAAACACTGGAGGCATTAAAATGATGAAAGAAGTGTTATGCTAATCTCACAAAAAAGGATGCAAAAATGATTTATGTTACTTTCGTCTCCTATTTGCAGTTCATTAAGTTACTGTCTTCTTGTAATGACCAAGTGAAAATTAAAGTACTTCAGAGAAGAACTTTGGGTTCAAGCATCATTAGAGGAAGAGAAATGGGTTCTTTGATGAACTTGACTGCAGAAATCTATAGAGCACAACTTAATCAGACTGCACATTGATCTCTAATGCTAGAAGGCAGACTTATGATTGAACAAATCTTTTAAATGCATATTTTTCCTTTAAAAAGCAAGATATGATGCATGAGGATGATTTATTTTTAATATACTTCCAGTTTATAATGTAATATGATACCTTGCACTTGCTTTTTTTACTCATTGGAAACTGAAATCTAGAATAAAATAGGTACCTCTGAGGTTATGTATCTCCTTTTACTCTCTGTATTACGTAGGATCTGTGACTCTGGGAAATGGGATATTGTTTCTAACTAATGAACTCCCAATTCACTCAAAAAAGCATCATTTACATTCCTTTGAAACATGAAACATGAGCTACAATTAGATAACGGTAGATGGTAAAAATATCTTCAACCTATTTGCTGTCCTTTCTCCAAGAAGAGTTTTTTGGCAACTTAATGAGATGGCAGTTTGAATTCCAATCAGATATTTGAAATGCCTCTGATTTTGTAAGGTTACTGCAAGGCTGTAATTCATAAAATCTAATTCATAGAATCTGATCCTCTGGAAAGAGTAGTAAGAACTTGCATGCAACACTACAGTGCAGTGGAGTAGTGATTCTGCTCCAGCAGTTTCTACTAGTGTCCAAGAGAAAAAAAGCCTAAATCTAAATTTTAAAAGGAATACAAAAGGTTAGAATGGAAATCTAAAAGGTTAAAAGGAGGGTTTTTTCCCCCTTTCCCATTTAAATAACAAAGATTGATATCCCCTGTCTACCTAAAACTCTCTGTGCTAATAGGTCATTACTTATGTCTCATAATTAAGTTTTTATACACTTTCATTCCAGAAGGATACCATAGTATCATCCCTTTCTAAAAAGTGGAATTCTATGGCTGTATTCCACAATTTCCACTTGTTTGTTCCAATTACAAAAATATGATGTACTAAAACAGCAGTAGCAAATTTTAACATGTTTCCTTTCGGAGTTTGGGAGTCAACACTCTTGGAAAATCTTGGCACTACTTCAGTTCATGTTTTTTTGGCTTTGTTGGCTGCAAGTTCAGACATGGAAATAAAGCATCCTCCCCACATGTCACTGTAAAAGAGCTGTACAGGACAGGATGGAGCTTTCTGAGCCCCCAGGAGTTTGCTCTAGTTCCATGTCATCCATGAGGAAAAACCCTCCAGCACTTCGAGCTATTTCTGAAGTATATTTTCCCTTTTTTCCCCATGAAACTGTTGTTGCTGGTCAAATAAACTCACAGGGAATTAAAAAACTACTTCTAAAATTACCAACTTCGTTTTCACTTTCAGCTGCTCCTGCTTCTCCTGTTTTATCTGCTGCTGAACTTGCCTGTTCAACAGAGCAATCCCTTCTCAGCGTAAACCAATACTGCCCCAGCAGTATTGTATTAAATACAGCATGATGGAGATAATTTTTAATCAGGTTAGTGCTTTAATTGCTATAAATTAGATTTTATTTTTCTAAGCAAGCAAAGGGAATTATTTGGGCTGTTTAAAACAGGAACTCTTTAAACAGTCCAAGTCATTTAGTAAACAGATAAGTGTTTTCATCTTTGTTCTGAGGTGACAGTAACGTTATGCCTTGAGGAGCATTTTTCTGTGAAAATAGGTCTCACAAATGCCATGAAATTGAATTTAGTGCTCATTGACACCCAGCCTCCTAAAGTAAAAAAAAACCACTAAAATTAAGCATGAAAACAAAACAAAAAAAAAAGCAGAAGTAACCTACTCATAGGGAAAATTCAGTACATAAAGCAGTAATTCCTGCCTGCGAACCCCTGTTCTATCTTTCCATGGGATAAAGCCCTGTAAGCAGTGCATTATCCTCATGCCCAACAATTAGGATTCCATTGGCTGGATCTCTGCACCCCTACACCGTTTTTAATCATACCTGAGTTCAGAAAATGCACTTCCCAGAACAAATTTTTATGTCAGCCAAGCCACATTTAATGAGCAAAATGGTTTTATCTGGAATAATCTCAGAAGCTGCAATTTCTGACAACATGAAAACACTTTGCAAAAGGCACTGCTGATCTGCCAGTGACACATTTTACCCAGAAATATCCTACACTTAAACCTTTTTTGTCCAAATTAGATGTTGAAAAGAGATTTTTTTTCCCCTCAAAATGCTTATCCAAAGCTTGCCTAAATGTAAGACTAATAAAGCCTGCCCCTTCATTTCAAGATAAGGGCCACATAATGGATATGAAAAACAAATGTGTGATGGGTTTGTGTGACAGAAGGCATGACAAACACCTTGTCACAGCTTCATAGAGAAATCACATGGAAAGGTTTCACATGTGGATAATGGAAATCTTTATCTTTGGCAAGCAAGACTTTGTCTTCCAGCTAAAGTAACCCTAAGTCTCAGTTTTATGCCCTCTGTTTTGTTTTATAAATGGAAATAACAGATAACACTCTGAAGGTATAGAAAATGGGATACTCCAGCAGCTTTCTTTGCTCAAGACTGTTCTGGACCTAAATTTTATTTGGCACAGAGCACTGTAAACTGAACCTTTGGAATACAAACAGGATGGGGGAAGAGAAGACTTTAAAGCTCTAATATCATTCAAAGCCTGTAAAACAAAGTAAAAGGATGGAGACAAAGAGATTTATAAACTGAGAAATGACTCTTCAGGTGTTTAATCTTTGCCTGGATTCTGCTAATCAGTAGTGTTACCTGTGCTGCCCATCTTGTTTCCTCCACTCCCACCCCCTTTGGTTTTGGGGAGTCAGTAAAAAGATTCTGTGAAAACCCCTCAATAAACCCCTCAAATTATCCCTCAACTCCTCAAGTCTGAGGATGTGAAAACTTCAGGAAACTTCTCCTACTTTCTGTGTAAACCTCCTGACAGGCAGAAATGCTCACAAGAGACCCTCAGTGGAGTGATTTTCGGAGCTGTGCTATGGAGAGATTGCAGGGATGCTCTCAGGTGGGTGCTGGTGCTGGTGGGGAACTGGACCTGGGACCCAGAGTTAGCTGAGATCACACAGTTACTGAGGGGATTGCAAGGAGCTGATATTGAGGAGGCCCAGTGAGAAACTCTGGCAAGCTGAACACAGTTTTTGATTTTACTTTCACAACGATGCATCAAGGAGTATCTGGGGTATTTCATATCTGGGCTGAAAAGGATGTGTAATCAATAGACAGACTGTAAGAGTATATCATGATCCTCTTGTATGTTTAAATATTAAACCCTTCACTATCTTTAGAGCAGGAACTCTCTGCATTACAAGCCCTTTCTGTGATCCTGGGATTCCATTTCACTTCTGAGAGAGACAATGACAAAGCTTTCCTCTGTCCTTCCCTTCCTTCCATGCTCGTGGTGTGTTTAAAACTCTCTTACATTTCTGACTTATGTTTTCTTAACAGATTTTCTGACTGTTACTCATGATCAACTGAATTTGAAAGAATACAATATTTCTATTGTGTAATAAAAGAGGATAATTTTTATAGGTTTTATATATTAGGTAATCAGCTTCACAGATGATCAAAGATTAACTTTAAATGGATGCTGCTAAGAAAGATCTTCAGTCTTAAATCAGCTTTTCTGCTTTAAACCTTTCTCTTTAATCCTCAGCTTCAAGTAATTTTATCAATAGATACAATTGGAAAATCTTCTAAACTACAGAAGTATAATACAATCAGATGACCCTCAATGATATATTTTATTTTCTTGAAATAACCATAAGAGAGCATACTTTGTCTTCTTATAAGCTGCACTGTACATCAGCAACAACACAAAATTATTAATAAACAAAATCTGGATCTTTTAAAAAACAAACTGAACCAACCTATGGCCTTTTTCTCAGTTACATAATATTTCAGAGACATTTCTATGTCAGGATTTAAGGGCAGGCTGTACAGTTCCAGGAGCACCTCCCAGCACATGTGTGCAGTGACCATGTCCTGCCCTGTGCTCAATGCACCTGAACTGGAATAACCAGATCCACCAGTTACCTCATCTACAGCATAAATACTTATGCAGTGGCACAAATAGCATCCAAATGAAGGCTAAAAGATTTTTTTTCTGAGATGGTTTGCGTCGTCTGCTTTTTTCTGAGTAATCTTATTTTTCCTGTTTAATACCTAATTATCTTGCTTTAAACTAATGGTCTTCAGTACCATTACAGTTAGGGGAGAGCAAAGGGTACCTGCAGTGTACAATTTGCTCATCTATCTTTTTTGATCAAATTGCTTCTGGAAATGCCCACCTCTCTTCATGGATGCAGCCTCAGTGAAACTCAACAATTCCAATCACAGGAGCTGAATCCCACTTGGGAATCAGATTATTAACTCAGCTGTATTGGTATAAATCTGGAGTACTCTGAGTTGTGTTACTCAGTTTATGCTGATTCACCCAGGCCAATCCCAACCTCAGCACGCTCCAAATACCCAGCTTAGAAAGGAAACTTTAAAAGCAGATTTGATATGAAAACCCTGAGATCCTTGCCAATTGGTGCAGTATCATATCCAAAATAATGAATAATAACAACAGCAAAATGCTATCACTACTGCAAAAAAGTCCACATAAAATGAGAAAAACTGATCATAGGAAGTGTAGTGAAAGGAAAGAAAATAACCAGGAATTGGAAAAGATTTTATGCCAATTTAAATTACTTTTAGCCTTGCTGACAGCAAGTAAAAGGTAAACAGTTTTCAAATTAAAATGTCATCTTTAAACCTCAGTATTCTTGTTTATCAGATTGGAGGATCTGATTTTACTGGTATTTAAATTGGGTTTGCAGAGATATTACTCCCCTGTTTCCAATGCAGTTACTCCTGATTTGTAGAGTGTAAGAGAAAATACAATCCTACACTCTTTGTTTTGACAGTGTGCATATTTTTCCATGCAATTTAAATAATCAAATCCCTTCTTCTCCTTATTCATCGGTCACATCTCATGAAGTTGGCAAATACTTCACAACTCCAGTAAACAGCAGAAGAGGTGTTTGGAAGAAAAACTACACAAAATCATTAAAAAGACAGAGGATAAAAAACTGCCAGAGCTGCAGGGCAGCAGCAACATTATAGACAAACTCTACATTTGTATTCAGTAATAAAAATAAAACCAAATAAAAACTGACACACCTTGTGCTGTGGAGGCTCAACCTGCAAATCCTGCATTTCCTTGAACTACATCTGTTCTCCAGATTCCTTCATAGCCTTCTCATTTGAAACATCAACAAGAGGAGTGTGAAATATAAACACTGCCTTGACATTCTGCCCTCTCTTTGATGGTCCCACTTTCTCTAGTCTGGAACAAATCTCTTCTAGAACAACATATTTATTGCTGACAGAGCTTTCACCATATTCAATACAGAAAACTGCAAACTTGTCCTGTTCAAGCTCATAACATCAGTGTGGCTATTTTTACATGGGCTAAACATTAGATGGTGGGGATTGCGCATCAAGGTCACCAATTTTAGACCGGAATATTAGGAAAAAGTATAAAATGGGCAGAATGTGCTGCTCTAGAAATGCCTGTATTTCCAAGAAGACAGATTTGCAAGTGCCCCTCTCTGATCAGCGAATCAGTCAGTTGTTTACCAAAGAGAAGCTGAGCATAAAACAATGCATTCAGTGATAGGATGAGCAGAGAAGTGGAACAGGATCTTATGGGAATACTTTAAAACCACAGATTTCTGGCATTCCAGACAGCTGTGAGAAAATAGGTTTGGTTTGTGAATGTTTAACAAAGCTGAAGTCTGTCAGCTCAGTAATGTGACATGTTTAACCCAAACACTTCTAAACATTTGCACAGGGGATTTTTTAGCACTGTATTAATTCAATGAACAATGTAAATTTGTGGTGTCAGAGTAAAACTGTAGTTATATATCCATGGATTTACACCAGTACATGTTTATATTTAAGGGATTTCAAATAGGCTTAACTCATATTATGGGTTGATTTATTTTTTTTTCTGAATTAGTCAGGTACAACCTGTATTTTAGTAGTTCTTACCTGAATTTCACAGATTGAAATGGTTCCACCTCACTATGAACATACAGTACAGTCAGCACACTCCTCATTTCTTAACGGAGTACTGGGCAGAAATATCCTACAACATCTTTGGAAACATTTACATTCTCTTGACAGCACAACTTAATCCTGTTAACAAGAGGCTAGTGGCACAAAAGGCACAGTCTGTGGAAACACAGTGTTTCACAAGTCACCAAAGATGTTTGGTTGGTGTCAAATTATGTGTGGATGTTACAGGAACATTTCAGTTCTACTCATCTGTAATGCTAAAGCACAACTCTTTATTAATAGATAGCAATAAGATATTTCTGGGTCATGTCCTGGTGTTTCATTATTCATTTGAAAAATGCATTGAAATAAACACAATAATCTGTATAAGGAAGGAAAAAAGGTGGTTCTGGCCCTATATACACCATTATCACCATTATTACTTCTGCAAATCAAAATATGCTAGAGTTAATGGAGTTTATATTAATGTTGGACCCACCCTTTCAAAATCTACCCAGAGGACTAGTTCTCCAAAGAGATATTACCAATGGTGCCACATGTGTGTGGGAACCAGAGGCAAAGTAGAAAAGAATATGAATATATTTTTCAGAAATTTCAAGAGCACACAGACGTTGCTGCCCTCACCATCAAAAGCTGCTCATTCTTTTCATTTCCTAGTAAACAAATTGCCATTTTCACAAGTGCTGACATTTCAGCAACATCCATTGTTCTGAAATCATAGGTGTTTAGAAGAGTATTCATCAGTCATTTCCCAAATCCAAGGCCCAATCCCACAATCACAGGAAGGCTTGTGGGATGAGTCGCACATGTAAATTCAAAGCAGCTCCACTGTCCAACTAATTATTTTTCACAGCATGAACCAAGTGCATTTTGACAGGTACAAACATCCACCTCACCCAGGTGGTAGTGGAAGAGGAGGCCCATCAGAGGAATGCTGCCTCACAGGTAACAAAGGGTAACTCCCTTCCAAAGGAATATATCTGTCCTGATGGAATAAAAATTTCCTTGCAAAACTTACAGAAGTTAGTCCTAATGCAGAACTGTAAGAAACAGTTTCTGCAATTTACCCTCTGCAGGATGTAAATTGATTTGAAATCCTCTGCAAGTGTTTGGGCTATGAAAGGAAGAAAGGAGGGGAGATGAAACAAAAGAGAGGAGCAGCCTTGACTCTGGCAGTGAAGCATAAACACTGTTCCAATTAAGCTCTACACTCTGAATTTCTGTAGCGGTCCATGAAGCTGCTCTGTGCTTCACAGAAATGTTTGTGACAGACTGGGAGCCACACAGGCACCTTCCCATCCTCAGCACTGAGAGCCTGTCATGAATATGCACACAGCACAAATAAATGACAGTGTTCATCCTATAAAGGATGGTAACCCCATCCATCCCGTGCTCTTGCTGTGGGATTCCTGGTTCTGTGCATCCTTCTTAGCTCCTGCTCCACCTGAGGGCAGGTTCCATCCTTCCTCACCCGTTCCAGCAGGTATGATCCTACAGCCACATCCCAGATCCAGCCCCAGCTCTGCTCCCGCTGCCTCCTCGTCACCTGTCACACCAGCACCTGGAATACCTGGGGGATGACAGCTGTTCTTCTAAGATGGAGCTGACATTTATCCATCCAGACTTCCATGGAGACGCTGCAAAGCCATCTTGGTAAATTTTAAAATCTACCCTGTAAGTAATTAATACTTCATCATCATCATCATCATCTGCTTGTAAAATATGTAAATACTGTCATTTGCACCTTCCACAGTTCAGCCTAAAACCCTTCAGTGTCTTTAGATACCAACTGGGCACCTCTGGAAAAGCTGAAATGAGCCTGGGACAGAAAATTCCCTCTGAAGTAGAGCTGGCAGCTCTCTTCAGCTCCAGGTTTCTGTCTGCAAAACACTTTTAGGTTTATACTCTCAGGCCAGGGTAGATACCAAATAAACACCTTGATGCCTCCCATGCTTGTTGCCTCTATCTTGCAAATATGGTGTAGGAAAACCTGGGTCAAATTAGATGTAAAGTGCACTTTTCCAAATTACACACCGGATAAACAAGGGAAACTCCCACTTGCATCAAAAGCAGTTATGTTCACCTAAGCAAAGCTGTAATTTGGCTCTTCTGTTCCCAGATATTCATTTCTTAAGTAGCATCTTTCTAGAGAAAAATATTGGTTTGGAAAGCTGACAAAATAATAAAAATGCAAGGGGGGCTCACAGACAACATCCAACATATTTGAAAATATTAATTTCTCTCTAGTTCACAATCAGGCAGCTTATTTACATAAAAAGTGTAAACCAAGCAATGGACAAATGCAGGTTAAACAAAACAAAACAAACAAAAAAACCCAGAATAAAACCCAATTTAAACCAGAAAATTGCTAGCCATTTGAAAATCATATAAAATAGAACTGCATGATGAATCACCACAAAATTCCCATTTAGAAGAATGGACTTTTTCCCCTATCTTCTCATGGTACTCTGACTTTTTACCTCTGAAAGTGCTTTAATGAATTCTATAAACTACTTCCTTGGCAGAAAACTCTGTGAATGAATCACCAATGCTACAGAAAGGGGAAAAGACAATTTCAAGATGTTCAAAACAGCAGGATGAACACATTTGCAGCTGCTCAGGTGGAATACACACAGACAGAGTTGCTGGTTCCACAGCAGTCTGGTGCTGCGCATGGGACCAGTCTGTCCCAAAGGAGGACAGAGCAGCCTTGGTGACACTGTGACACATTTCTGAGCCATTCCTTGAACCAGGAGCTCTTTGGGATATTGTGCCTTACAATTTACACAGAGGAGCAGTAATGGACTGACCAAAGAAGTGTGGCGAATGGAAATTAAACAACAACAAACCCAAGTGCTACACTGACCAGAATTTGTTGTTTTAAAGAATTTATTCTAGGATGCAGGTTTTCAAGAGAGTGGGAAATGTCCAGGGGACAAAGGCTTGCTTTTCACTGATGACCCTGGATGTCACTGCTGGTTCCCCCTGGCAACAGCCAGAGAACAGCTGGGTTTCAATAGAGGAAAAATGCAGGGGGAGCAAGGACCAGTGTTGCCAGTGAGTTTAATTACCCACGTTCATGTTTGTACTAGCAAGTGCTTTCTGTGCTGCTGGACTTTTTATTGTTCAATCCATGGGGATGGTAACACCCTGTGCTGCTGTTGTTCTTTATGCAGTGTCTTTTTTAGTTACAGGAGGCTCTGGCATGGGGCAGCTGCCCCACTCCTTGTCCTGACCTTTGTTGCCATCTCCTCTCCAGAAGGCTGCCAAGACCACCATGCCATGGATCTGCCTTCCCTCAGCACCAATGTCTGGTATTAACCATCAGAATGGAGTAAAACATCCTGTATTTCGGGGAAATAACCAGGAATATTTATCAGGAAACCCAGGCAGGGATTGATAGCTGGTTTGGTAAGCAGGTACTGTGCTTTCCTTTCTTGCCCTCAAGAAATAGTTAAATTAATGATCCCATTTCCTGACAAACCAGGAAATTCTATTAATTTTACTGATGAATCCTAATACAGTGATCACTGCCAAGAATTTATTTTGGTGTTTGATGTGTGGTGAAGTGAATGTAATTTAAAACCGTAACATGGTAAGATATATAGTAACATAGAATTGGTTTATAAGTGCAATTTAAATGAATCACATGCTCAATCACCTGGAAAGATTAGTTATGGCCAGTCAAAAATAAAGGGATGAGACTGAAAACAACAGGGGTGTGGGTTGGAGGTAGCTGAGCTTCCCCATATTGGTTGTCACTGCTAATCCAGCCAGGAGCACACACTGGAATGCCTTTAAATCACTGTGCTTGTTGGGTGAAGACATTTTTCTTGGATATGAACATCTAAAGAAGGCGTTCAACCAATCTGTAAAAAAATCTGCTCGATAAAAATCACCAATTCTCCACAGCTCACAAGAATCTTGGTGATTTGCAATCTTTAAATCAATCAGCTTTAAGGAAAGCTGGAATTGTTTCTCCTAAACAATTCAGTCATGTGATGAAAAGGAAACAGGTGTAAGATGCAAGAGTCAGGGAAGAGATTGTACTTTTGTTTGATCTGAAAAGCCACACATCTCATCTGTTGAATTCATCCTCCTTTAGGAAACTTTAATCTGCACAGATGGTGAAACCCAGTAAATCTCTGCTACCAGCTGCAGACCGGAATTTTTAATGAAATGGGAGTTTAAAGGTTTTCACAGAAATCACTCCTATTATTTCCTGTGATGCCCAAATGACTTTGACTGTTATTTGACAATCCTGTGCTGTAAATACAACCTCTGTGTGGGCACAGTCACTGCCCAAGCACCATTTCAAAATGGTCTTAGTTTGCCAAATCCAAACATTGAAAGCTTTCCAGCCAAAGAGAAACAGGTCATCCACTTATAACCTGTTAATTGGACGCTTTATTTTACATTTCTCTGAGATTAAAAACAGTCTTGCCATGTTTCTAAACCAAAGTAAAGCCAGAGGATGAAACATAAAATAGGATTTGCAAACAAAGGTGACACTTGAAAGCCCCACAATCACCACCAGTTTTTTACCCTTGTAATGTAAAGATTTTGGCTGAAGAATGTAGACCATCACCTACATTTTTGGATAAAAATCAAAACAAAACACAGAAACAAGCCAAAAAAGGAAACCTGAACTAGAAGAGGAATTATAAAGTAACAGTTTGGAGCAGAGTTCCTTGCCAATACTAAGTCAACCTACAACAAAGTATGTGAATTAACAGTTTTAGAATCATAAAACCAGAGATATATAAATTTTACCTTGAAATTTAGGTTAATAATGTGATTTTTTATTAGCTGAGCATACCTTGGAGAATAGCAGTAATTTCTATTAGAGAATTCCTCCAGTACTTCTTTTTTACATGACATTAGAATTATAGTGCAATTAATCAGAGTCACTGAGCAGGACTTTACACACATGTGCAGGTGTTTCTCTTCCTAATGAAAGATGATGGATTTGCCTTTATGATGCTTTTTTTCTCTGCAACTCTGCCATTAAACAAGTTTTGCTTCAAGGGTTGCAGGACTATGACCTACTTTAGGAATATATTTAAGACAGAATTTTGCATTTATATTGAAATCCTAAAGTGTATGTATGGGAGCAACCACAAACATAAATTTAGTGTAAATTTAGTGAAGGTTCTGAATGAGCTATAACCCAAATCAGAAACACATTCACAATTGTGAAAGCAGTAAGAAGTTTACTGCCAGAAGGACCAAATCCTGTGATAATCCTCATGTTAAACAAAACTCTCTTCATTGGCGTTTCCTGCCCTGTGATGCAGGAACATGGAGAACAGAAAAAAAAACAGATAAAGGGAAAGAAATCTTAACATATACCCAAACTATTTTCTCAAAAAATACTTGAAACTCCTTTTTTTTCTTTTTCTTTTTTTTTTAAGAATTGATATATATGCCCCATTTCCAATTAATTAATTAAGGGCTTCTTGCTAATCAGTACAATAGAGTTCTAAATTGTTTCAAACTGAGGAAGGATAATGCAGAATGCCTGTTTGTGGGAGCAGAGTTTCAGGCTCTGCTTCTGCCTCACCATCACAGTTACCTCAGATATTGCAGGTAAACCAAGGTTTTGGGAATAAAAACTTATCTTGCCTTCCTGTGTCACACAATGAGCAAATTCAGACAGCAGTGAGAGTCACTATCCTTCATGTGACTCCAGTGGAGATGAACAAAGTTCGGTAAATTGTAATTGCTAAAAAAGGCTGTCTGGTTTTAGATAGCTCCTCATTACCAAAGCAGTGCTATTTGTGGAACAGAGATCCCCTGGCACTACAAATGTTGTAACTCATAATATTTGTCCCCTAACCTCTTCCTTGAAGTGGCTGCATGTTCTACCCTCAGACATTCTTGTCAGGAAAACTCTGTGAAGTGCTGGGGCAAGTGGAGGCAATGACACCATTGAATAGAAAAAAACCTAACCAAAACAAATTAAGAACCAAACCAACAAATTAAATGATGAAATGGACAATGGAAGTAGTAGCAAGAGGGGGGAAAATAAAGCCGGGAATGAAGGGGGATCCTTGTGGGGCTGGAGAGGAGGAAAGGACTGTCATCGAGAACCTCCACAGTGATTTGAAAAAAGACATTTTGCTGTTTTTATCCCAAGCAATTACTCAGGAACCATCTCCTGTTAAACCATATGTAAGACAAAGAAAGCCACCCAAAGCATTAACAATGAGAAGCAAAGATCTATTTGGTGGACAAAACCTCCCAGTGCTTGCAAGACAAGGCAGAAGCTTTTATTTAATGTTGTGGCTTGTTGAACACAGCTGATGCGTTGCTGTGCTTACAATAAACAGCTTTTGGGGTTTTCCAATGCCTCAGCTTTGCTTCAGTGTGTTTAACCACCTGCAAAAGCTGTTTATTGCCTTGTATACTTCCCTCCTCATGACCATTATCCTTTAAGTATGAGGCTTTTGGCGAGACTAAGCAGGGCAGGCTGCAAGGCACCATCAAAGCTGTGTGCAGCACAGATGAAATAAATCCATGTGAGGACTACAGACCATGGAAGTAGAAAGATAAGATATAATAATGCAGTGCAATGATTTCACAAGCACTCTGATGATTGTTTAAAATGCACCCTTGTTTACTGAGAGCCACTCTACAACCCCATCTGCAACTGCCAAAGGAAGATGTATGCATTCCAAGAAAATTATTAGGGATCGTGAGAGACAAAGACAGAATGGCTCCTAAAGAGCATTTGTGTGTATTTTACTTCAAAAGGCATTAGCTAATGTGCTTTAAAACAGCTGCAAACATAAAAGAGCAGAACACTAAGGAAGTATTTAAATGAGAAAATGTGATATTACAGAGAGCACTTTCTTTGCCAACAGAGAAGCACTACCTGCACTTGCAAGGAACCTTTTCTAAACAGATACAAAGACCATGTCAAGGCTTTATAGGATAAAAGAGTAGTTTTACTTCCTGCAACAGGCAGAGATAGAAAGATGGGGCATTCAATGCAAATCTTCTTCTTTTCATTCTGGAATTGCTGCTCCAATTCCCTTCTTGTTTGCAGCCAGTTTCTGTCTGTTCTAATTGGGAGCTGGTTCTCCTGCTCCCTACAGCAACATCATTCTTTTTCATAGCATTTGATGTGCAGAACTCCCCTCTCTGTCTTCTCATGCAATTAAAAAATGATTGCAGTCAGCCTAACAGTAATATTTATAAAGTTTGTTGTAATAATTTGACATACTCAATATTTCATCCAGCACCAGCTGGTTTATTCTCCCATTACATCCACCAGATGCTGTAATATTGTTCATAATTTCTATGTGGAATGTTCAGTCAAAGGCTGCTGAATTTTCCCACACCAGCACAGCTCTCTGTCTCCAGCAATCACCTCCACAGAACTATCAAACCTTCTGAAGATAACAGATGGTATCTCCCAGAGGCAGGAAGAAAAGTTCAAGTTTTTCACTCCTCCCAGTAGTTCCTGGGGAGGATTCTGGCTGTGCCCTTGCCCAGGCTGAGTCCCACAGACCTTACAGTGTCCTTGCACTGCAGGTTGGCTTTCAGAAGGCTTTGTGCTGCTTTACTTCCCTGACTGACATTTATCACAACTGTCAGGAAATCGCAGACCAACAAGCAAATGCTGCAGGATCTTCTAAAGCAAGAAGGAAAACTCCATATGGTGAGAGACTGTAAGATTTTTATCCAAGCAATGTAATATTTTTACTAATTTCTTAACTTCATTTTGCTTATGAGGATGAGTCCTCAGTGCTCCCTGAAAGATATTGAAAATCATCAGGGACTGAAAACTGAAAACTGGAAAGCAACTCTTTGAAATAAACATGAGGAAGGATGGACAAGGCCTTTGGCTGGGATCTGTTAGCCCAGCTTCAATGACATCTTTAACCTTCTAATGGATCTTCTGCCCGATGTCCAGAAAAGCAGATCCTGTTGATGTTTCTGATTGCATCCAGGAGTGCATTTCCCAGGACAGCACACCAACCTGTGAAAGGACACCATGGTCTGCACAACTGCAGCTGAGAGACAGGAACACGACTGGAAAGGTGCTCCTGCCAAACTGAGATCACATCCCATGCTCACAGCGAGTACAGTGCTGCTCGTGGAGTCAATCATTCTCCAGCTCAGGATCTTCCAGGAAATTTCCCATGGCAGACAAGTGAGCTTGTTTTATGGCACCAGACAGGATTAAATGTCAAGCAGAGTAATGAAGAAGCTGCAGAAGTATATTCTTGTGCCTGTTCAGGACTCATTTCATGGGTGATCTGTGTCAGAGACAACCAGAAACCGAGAAGACACAAAAATGCCCATCTGAGACCTCACATACTCCAAACTGATGCAATCTCATGGACAACTGAAGCAGTAAGGAAAGAAAGGTCCCGATACAGATTAAATTGTAGACCCTGAACTTGTTTTCCACTGTGCACAATCTACTAACAGCAAAGTCTGCAGTCTACCTCTGAAAAAAAACAGCACTTTTTTTCCATGATGAGGGTGAATAAACAAGTTACTTCAACCTGCTGGTTCCACTGCAAGTTCACTTACTAACACATCTCAGAACATGCAGAGCTGTAGAAGCATTAGAAATAGTAAACAATTATTTAAGTAGCAGTACTATGTTTCATATTTTATTCATTAAAGTTTTTGATGTTTGCATCAGACTTTTGACTTTCCAAAGCTACTCTACATCAAAAATCATTATTAAGACCTCTAAAAGTTTATCACAAGTCAGTTTACAGATGACATTGATATTGCTATCCATTCCTCCTGGACCATTTCTAACATTTCATTTTTTATATTCCTGCAGTGCTGAAATATGGTTCATACCAGTATCTGTCCTTTTAGTAATCACCAAGCAAAGCTTGGCAGTTGTCATATATTGCACTCTTGAGAAAAATGCTAGTAATACTCTGAATTGATTGAACAGCATGGAATCAGAACTAACTGGCAGAGAAACCATTTAACTCATTTCAATCCATAAATCTCTTTTCTCCTACCATGTTTTAGTTTAGAAGCTGCTGAATGTAGCTATTATCTTGTGATGCATAGAATGAACCAATTATTTATATGGATATTAATTTAAATAATACATTATTGTATTCATTAATGCCCCATATGAGTAGGCAGATGTGTGGATCTTGCTGATTAACTTCCATTTATGCACACTGAGCTATAGAATAACAGTCCTTGGCCAGCAGACATCAATTCCTTTTATTTCCCCAGGGGTCAACATCAGGTATAATGTCCTGGCTTGCCTTAAAAATAAAGTGGTTTTAAACATAACTGTACCTGCTTTAGGTAACAATTTCAGTCCTTGAGTGTGACCTAAAATAACTCATAAGACATAAGGGCACTGGTGTGGCAAGGTTTAATTACTTGCCAGGGATGCACTTGCTGTCTAAAGCAAATGCTGCTGCTCAACATGTTTTTAGGAGAAAAAAGGAAAAAAAGTATGGCCAAGAACTCTAGCTGAGTCTTAAAGAATTCTAGAAATGGGGCTTTTGAAATTAAGTCCACAGAGAACCAGGAGACCAAAGTCAGATGGGCTACAGAAAGACAGAGGAAGTGAACACAAATACACTACCTGCCAAGTCAAATCCTCAGTGAAGCCTTAACTATGAACAAAGAATTTTTATTAAGGCACCAAATTTCAATCTTTTTTCTCAGAGGAGAATTTTGATTTAACCATTTTGGAAGTCTCTCTAAGACAAATCACATCAAGAACAAATCCTGTTCTTGTAACATGATAGAAGGTCATCAGCAGAAGTATTTGCAAGCATGGTAAGAACTTCATCATTGATACAGCATCTTCCAGTCCATCAGTGCCTCTGAATTTTATCAATAATCAGACATTCGCTTCACTCTGATAGAAAAACCCAGCTGAATTTTTAGAACTGCTGAAGACATTGAATATTCTGAACCTCCTGCATTTGACTCACTGACAGTTTCTACATTCTTGAATTTCATGTTTTGTCATTCCGTAACTTAAAAATAACATGAAGTGTGTAAGCCTTTATGTATACAGTAGAACCATCAAAACTCTGAGTTTTGGCGTTTTTAGCTTTTTTTTTTTTTTAATCAAAACGAAAAACTTCCATGCATTTCCATTTAAAAAGCAAAATGTAAATATTGCCCTGAAATTTGGGCCAGAGTTTGAAGCATTGCTCCCCTCCAGTAATACCAACACCACCATTTCAGCATTTCTGTGATAAAGCCCACATCAATTCCAGTGGATTTGCACATGTGTCACCAGAACCTCCATGGGAAGTACAGACCAAATTGCTAGAATATCACGCTGTTTCCAGTGGACATCTCATTTGTCATGACAAGGGAAGATAAATAATTTTCAAATAACCTTTTGTTGGAGTCTCTGCTTGCTCTGATATTGTAATTCACAGTGCCTTTTCACCTGCATTGGTTTGGGTAAGAGACAACTGCCTGTATGGAACAAGCAATAAATACTTTAAAACACCCTTTAGGCATCCCAGCATAAGAAAAGCAACACAAAACCATTATGAATTAATGACTATCGCCAAGAGTGCTAAAAGGTTCAAGATGCTTTATGTATAAAATAATTTCAGAATTGAAATATCAATCCTTCAGCTGGATAAACAGAATTGATTAGTTCAGTGATTTGAGGACTATCTTTAAAATACACTACATTGTTATTCTGCCTTGGAGCTGACAGATAAAAGTAAATGCCTTAGAAAAATAAAATATAGATTTTTTTTTAATCTACTAACTCAATTTATTTTATATACCAAAACAGAGACCACCTACCTTTCTTCCCCCTGTGTTTAGGCGAAGAGGAGTTAGGAAGGGATCAAAAATCATATGGCTGGTTTCAATATTGACAGGTGACTGTCTTTTCCCAACAGAGCAAAGATTCCAAGCTGAGTTCACCAAACCCCAAAAGGAGGGCACTGCAAAATATAAGAAAGTGCAAGTTTAATGGAAGTCTGCAAAGACTGGAGCAGTACATGCCAGGCAGACGCCCAGGTAATTAAACTTGTCTGATTGTCTGCACAGGTAATTAAACTTGTCTGATTGTCTGCACACGCCCGTGGAGATTGAGGTGGCTCCCATGACCATCAAGGGAGACAGACCTAACCTCATTCTCCTGGTGCTCTGTCCACAGCCACCCTTCTATTTGGCCAAGGGCAAATCATTGCCCAGGCCATTCCCATTCCAGTGGAAATCCCAGCAGATGACAAAGCACCTGCTGTTTACTGGGCAGAAGTGGTTGTCAAGGACAAACCCATTATGGGATGCACCCTAATGCCTTATTTAAATTGCTACCAGAATTAAGGTGTTCTGGGTTGTTTTGAGGGGACAGAAGTCAGAAAACTTCAAATACAGGAAATAAATAGGGTGGCGGGAAGTAAGGGAGCATTTTCAAAAAATGCTGTCTAAATATGAAAAATGGAAAAGGTGATAAACTCTGCCCAGTTAAATAAAAAATAAAATAAGACATGGCAGAAGAAGATATCAAAGTACAATTTCCGAGGGCCTTAAAAACCATCAGTAACTTTATTAAGAGTATGAGAAGCAAGGACACTGGCTGACTGTGTTGGATGAGCTGGTGATCAGGTTGTAAGAGCAGTACAGGAAACATTATGTGTCAGTAAAGCTGTATGAGTTCTTTTCCTTACTGCTTACAAAATGGTGTAAAGAAATGTTCCCACAAAGGGGCTGTTTTATGAGGAATGTATCTGAGAAACTGTCTCAGAATCAAGCATCAGAAAAGTGACTATTAGTATAAACAGATAAAATGAACAAATTCATTCAGGTCAGACAGAACTCCAGGATGAATATCACAGTGATGTGAACAGCAAAAATCCTTGCTTAAAATCTGCACCAGGCTTGGAGAGACAAAAAGTTGTAAATGTGATCCAATTTTTATGGTGTTTATTTTTATAGATACTTGTTTTTCCCAAGGTATCTGCTACTGATCCCTGCCAATGACACGAGGTGGAGTCTAGGCAGGACAGTCAGGTTATTTCTGTTTTACTGCACCAAGCCTGTAAATTCCTCTTTGAAGGTTGCTCGACTTCTAAGAGCACAGATTCTCTGAATTTAAGTTTCTCCAGAGTTCATGAATTTAAATGAAAGGTGTCAACTTATCCATGCAGCACATCTTTGTTTATATTTTTAAGCCTTAGCACTGGCCCTGGCAATGGCATAAAAGACCATAAAAGATTGTATTTGTGCAGTGATTATTCTTGCCCTGTGTAATTACTGGTACCTCAGATAAAATCTCAAGCTACTTTATTGAGGCTGGGAATTGGAACCATAGAGAGAATCAGTAATCTATGTACATCAATAAAGCAGTCCATTAATTATTTCCACCTACTCAGCTTGAAGAAAATTATCATACCAATTCCTCTGGATAACCACATGACCTGCTCTGCCACTACATAAAAGCCAAAGGTAAAGTCATAAAGGCTTTGAGAGATAAATCAGGGACACCAAAGAAATGACAGAGTATAGAATGGCATTCATCTCACTAATTGGTCACAGAAATCTCCAGACTGCAGTAATATTAGACAGTATCACAATGGCTTCAAATTTGAGAACTGAAAGTGCTCCGATTTCTTTTTAAGCAGCAAAGCATTGGCAGCTGAAATATATCCTCCAGAGTAAGACAGCATTGCCATTATTCAAGAGATAGTAAGACAATTAAAAATTTTCAGCAATAAATCTTGAAACATATAAAAAATTAGCATTTTTTAAGAACTCCAGCAGCATCATATTCTATTCCATACTCATAATTCCATACTGGTTTGTTCAAATGTCATCTTCCCTCTGTATGAAGGATTCTCAATTTCAAGAAAGTTCAACCACTGAAGGGAAAATGAGGACTGGAATGATACTGTCTTTTAAAAAGTGGCTATTTTCTGCTACGACTTTAATAAAGACATGCAATACCCTCTCCAATTTACCTTTTGAATTATAGCTGCTTATTTATGCCTAATTAAACATTTTCTTAAATTAAGAGTTAAATTACCTGGGGAAAAGTATTTAGCAATCAAAATTAGTGACCTCTGGCCCTGCAAAGCTTTTGCTTATTTTTATCTACAAATTTGGGCTAGAAGTCTAGAACACAGTAGAACACTCCTTTCATTATAGTGATTAAACCAAACTAATTCACTTCTATAAATTATGCTAAGCTTGGAATAAAGAGTAGCTATACAACAGTACGTAATTACATTTTTCTCTGGCACCCTCTGGTGAGTTCACACATACTAAAGCTATACAATCAAACACTAATGCTTCTGAAAAATATAGGTCAGCTGCTATATACATATAAACAGCACACTGTTTCTATGAAAATGCAGCAGTGCATGAACATCTCTGGAGCTGCAAGGTAACTGCTCCACCTCGAAGAACATCTCAGCAGCACCAAACATCCTCCAGCAGTGCAGGGGGACACTGCTCAGAGGGGCAAGGCCAGGATGCAGAATCCTAAAATCTCTTGGAAGCACAAAGAGAAGAATCTACTCTGCAGTGTGTCACAGGAGGAACGTGGCTCTGGAACACTCCCGACAGCCCATTCCTGCCAGAGACTGGGACAGCTCAGATGGAATCAGCATCAATTCCTTCCAAGGGAGATGTGTAAAAGATAATGAATGTTGCCTTTTTGGCTGCCAAAATTCAATATAAGATAGTGCCTTGGAGGCTTAATTACTTGTGACCTTCACCCAGAAATACATCTTATTTTGTGGATACAGAATTTGATGGTCTTTCCAGCAGTAGAGGAATAAAATCACACCTGCCTTATGAAAAGACATTTAGGAAGAAAAGTGTTAAATGGTTACATCGAGATTGATTAGAAAATTTATAACTATGCACATAGAAAAGACTGCAAATGTTTCAAGAACTACCTTATGGACTCAAGGTTCTAAATCAACTCTGAAATTTATTATGACTATCAAATACACCAAGCAATAATAAAAAAAAAATTGCCCAAAGGCAAAATCTGTAGCTTCATAACCACTGAAAATATAAATTTCAATTCACCTCTGTGTCACAGGCTAATATTTCTAAAAATCAATGCACAGAATAATCCTGGAAACAGAACTAACTGAGCTAGTTCATGGTAATTCCTTAGACTTTGGAACTACCAACTCTTAACTGTTCCTACATAATATTAAGAAAAAAAAATCTTCTGACTTATGAGTCCACTTGATTTTTTAGGTTTAATTTGAATTAGCTGAATAAACCTACAGTTTCTTTGCACCTGTCCAAGGGGTGTTCAGAACAAACTGGTCCCATAAGCTGACCAGTACCTTCCATTAGTTCACCAGCCTGGTTTTAACACAAGCAAAAAATAAAGCACAAATTTTAAACACAAATTGTATTAACTGACCTGAATACATTTAGTGTTAGTTGACATGATTTCAGTTTGTCCTCTCAGTGAGAAAGAGAACACACTCTTATTCATGGCTACAATGTTCATTTTTCTATAAGAGCCTTGTGTGTTTCAGGTATCTGGCAATGTGATTTAGTTTTATTATTTATACATTTCTAGTAGAAGTAATATCCAGAAGGCTTAGTAAGTACAGATCAGCTCTATTTAGCATTCTTACTTCTGTTTAAACTTCTAACACAAAGCTACTGAAGTCAGTATCATAAATCCCATTAAAATTGCCATATACAAATTTATTACAGGTGTTTACTATTAAGAGGCTTTTTCAGTATGACCTGTCCAAAGAAAAGTGAACCTCAGACTTGCAAACAAAATTGTATTTTTCTGGTTTATTTAGCCACATTTCAGGACTGCCCCAGGCAGAGAGGAAATGGAATGGATTTTTGAGATTTTTGGGAAAAAGACAACTTTTTCTTTTAGAAAAGCTCTCCGTCTTGATCTGTGAGAATACATAAAATAACTTTTTCATCTGAGCTTCAAGAAAGGTATTTTAAGAAGTTCCTACCCTGCTTTTCAAACAGCTGTAGCAATGTTACTGAACTGGAGTGGTACACGTGGAAATAGAATCCCTCTTGGCCTGAAGTCATCTTAGCAGAAGAGCAGCAGGAATTTAGCAGCTATAAACTACATGTAGTGACTAAACTTGCTCCACTCTGCTTTTCTTCTTTAACAGAAGAGAATGAACACATTATGAGGAAAATGGAATGTATGTGTTTTAGAATAGCAGAAAGCTGAATGTGAATCACAAAACCATAGCAAAACAAATACTCTCATGGCTGGTATTAGCTGCATTATTTTCCTAAAGTCTGGACTGTACTACCCAAAGTTTCCTTGACTATTTAACTTTTGTGCAAGAGGAACAGGGCAAAGTCTGTGTCTCTCAGGCAGGCAATTGTCATTGGAGGCTTTGCCTCCATCAATAGTGATGCCTTTTCTTTGTTCTGCACTATTTGCTCTTGTCAGATGAAGTAACAGATATATCTATTATGCTGCCAAAGGAAACCAGCAGAGCAATAGAATGACAATTCCTGGACCACTTACAACCAGCCTACTACAAGAGGAGTATCAATTTAGTTTCTGTAGCATTAACTGTGGCCAATTTAATAGGAAAAAGAAGGAAAAGAAATTGTAATTTCTAGTTCTTCTGTTTCTAATCCCTGAATCTGGGCATCTCTGATCATCCCCTTAGATGCTGATAAAATCCATGATTTTCATCTGCCTGTTCTTCACTGTGCACATCCTGAAAAATTAACGCCAACACTGGCTTGTCCTTTTAACACTAACATGCAAACCTGTTACTTCTTCACATTAAGATATATCTGCTCTTTTCAAAATACCTTCAAGCTGACTACTAATTCTCCAGTCCTTGACTTCACAGGCAGTACAAAATTTTAAATGGTAATTGAGTCATCTTTTGGTGGGCTGAAAGGGAGAGCAGAGTATGATGTTGCCAGCAGCGTGCTGTTTGCTCAGCAGTAAAGTTTATGGAGTACTGCTTTATTCAGACAAATCATTAGGTTCAGTACAGGTGGTAGCTGGATGACACAGAGTCATGATGGACAGAAAATCCATACCCATTATCTGGCACCATCTTCTCGCTGTGAGAGATGTGAATTTACAGCTGCCTTCGGAGCTCTGGCCGACAGGGCCATTCAGCACGGAGCCTGTGTGCAGGGCAGAAAGCTCACAAGCAGGAAAGGTTGTCAGAAAGACCTATTAATATTTTTTTTTCTTTTTTTACTATTAAAACAGCTGACTTTTTTTTTTTTTTGACAATTACTAGCTGTCGGAACTCAAAATGTCCCTCAGACATTTTTGGAGGTTCCAGGCCCAGGTCAGAAGCATTTGAGACCCTGGCAGGCAGCTGGAAACAGCTGTGATTTTGGATTTGAACCATGGAATGATTTACCAACTTTGCAGGAAGAACAAGAAGTCACAAAAGTTTAGATATTATAGTAGAAGTAGTCACAAAGTAGAGGGAAGAATTTTTGAGTGCTGTACAGGGGGTTTTGGTTTTGTACATGGGGATCAGAGGGTTTAAGATGGAGGGATTTGGGCCTGTCCTGCCCTCCCTCTTTCTTCTTCCTTACCTCCATGTTCTGGGTGATGTTGGCACTCACAGATTGGTTTAGAGTAGAAAAGCACCATTTAATATAGGTAATAGGCATTGGGGAAAAACTGTAACATGTAACACGTAATGTACCATATAAAAGATAGAAAAGCACCATTTAATATAGGTAATGGGCATTGGGGAAAAACTGTACCCATGTAACACGTAATGTACCATATAAAAGACAGCAGCAGCCCTGGGCAGAGGGGGAGAGAAGAAGCAGTCGGGAGTCAGAGAGGATGTCAGGGTGTGTGTGTGCCTCTGCCTGAGCTGTGAGCAAACCACAGCAGCCCGAGGAGAAAATCTTTTAGGTAACTAGTAATAAACTCCTTAGAGACTGCTGAGCCTTTCTTTGGAAGCTCGGCTTGGAGGAGAGACTTTTCCACCACACGGAGCCACCTCACAACCAAGGGTGGGCTTTGGCAACTAGCCGGACTACAGGTGGGGGAACAAGACCATTCTCTAATGTCCCCTCACTGCAAGCACCACATTCTCTTTTGCTACCGTGAATTGCATGAGATCCTTATTCTGTTGTTTTTAAACTGAGTCTGTCCAAATCATCTGTAAGTCAATAGTGCAATATTTGCTGCTAGATTTGTAGCTCATTGACAAACACAGCCACTGCACACAAAAATCCTGGTGCAGCCCATTCATAACCATCTCTACTATTTCCATTTTGCAACACTCCTTGCTCCAGCACTTTCACATCATGGGTTGTCTGCTGATTTTCTGGATAATTTTTTTTTATTTTCAATGTCACCAAAAGTGTCTGAAACTTAGAAACTGATTTAGAAAGTGGTTCTCCTTCTTCTGTTAAAAGGCTGAAAGCCTAAGTGCCTCTTTAGTAGTCTAATCCAGATTTTGGGTAGACACTGTACTTTTCCCTTTGGATGATCTTTACAATTTCTATTTTAAATAGAACTCAAAAGGTTAAAGTAGGATTGCAAATTTATCAGCAGATTCAAACTATTTCTCCAGTGTTGATGTAGCTCATTTTATGCTAAGACAGAAACTTTTACCACCTGCAAGGCATTTGCACAGAGCTGAACCCCTGACAATCTTTTACTGTTTTACAGGTTCTGATTAGCACATGGGGTCAGGAAATACTTGGTGTCAACTTAGCATTTCATTTGCTGCTGCTAACACTCCTATCAAAGCATGGTCAAGGACAAATATTAACTGCAAGCAACAGGTTCTGAACTGGTGAGAGCTCTGGTTAAATTAATGGAGTTATGCTGACTTTATTAAGAGTTGAGGGTTTGATTCTCCACTGTTTTCTGTTTCAAAAACATAACCAACTTAGCCTTAACCTCTAATATTTTTTAGATGAGTAACTGAATCCTCAGATGGCACTACTTGCTGAACATAGAGCATAAATAGCATTTCTCCTTATGTAGCTCTTGACTGACCCAGTTTCTCTGTTCTTCTGAGAAATTCTGGCTGCTATCTCTTCCTTTCATGTATTGTGCTGCATTCTCTAGTCCTCACTTGTCCTCAAGAGACTTGATGCCAAGTACAGGTCCCAGAAGAATGACACCACTTCCAATTCAGCCTCCACTGCTTTCACCTTGTGGATGGAGGGACTGGATGGTTATGAAACCTTTGATTTCCTTGTTTTTCACATACTCTAGGTGACAGGAATAGCATCAAAAAGCCAATCTATTCAGGTGGAATACAGTCAAGTGTGACCTGCACATGCCTTTCTCTCCCACCAAAACAGGTTTCTGAATGTTCTACAATTCTAAATTACTTTCCAGCAAAACTTCCCTCAAACTCATGTTGTGGACTCCTGAACTCAGGCTCTTGGCTGTGACCAAAAGCTGCAATTGACATCTTCATTTCTCTCCTTCTGGTAAGATGAAAAAAAAATAAATATATAAAACAGCATTCTCTTCTGCCTTTTCTCTGTAATGTCATTTATCTTGCTTGTGATAAGAATCTTGTGATTCTTATGACAGCTTGTAATACTTCCAGAACTTGCGTTTCAAAGCACTTTTGAAATCTCCTTTTGTATGCCAGGGTCTGGCCTCAATTCACCCAGCTGAAAAGTAGCCAAGGGCTTTGCAGAGCAGCAGAGATTTATTTCAGAAGAGTTAAAGGTGGAATAAGCAGTGTCAGACTGCTTCCCTTCCCTTTCAGTAGTTTTTAAGATTGGGTTTAGCTCTTCCAAAGCCTCCTGGGTGAGGTGCTGGCCACAGGTAGGACAGGAGGGGATATAATTCCAAAGCACCATTCTCTCAGCTTCTACTGAGGAAGGTTTATCAGCTTCTGAGAATCAAGTCCCTCAATGGCAGAAAGAAAAAAACTTTGGAAACCTTCATGGTCCTTGTTCTCTTCCCAGAGGCACAGAAAGCACAAGGAATACGAGGCACAATCAGGGCTATTCATGGGAACTGAGGGTGAGATCTGTGTTTTACACACAGAAAAACACAGACCGCAGTAGGAATGTTCTTTAGAACCAAGACAGAAATTAATTTAGCATTTATCCTTTTCAGACTAGTAGAAACTCTGCTGTGGCAATCCATGTATCTGATTAAAGTAATTATTTTAAAAATTGAGGGTGTTGGAAACACATGGATACACCATTTATTGTTATTGCTCAGTAACTTGGATGATACTAAAGATGTCATCAAGGAAGGGATAAGAAATTAAACTTGTTCTACCACTGTGCCCTAATTAAACAGTTTAGTGCAGAGATCAGCATAAATAAGGAATTAGCAAACAATGCTGTGAGTAGAGGATGATTTGTAATAGCAGCACATTGATGCACTGGGCTTAGATACTATAATTTGACTGGCAGCACTTTATTAAGTTTTGGCAGCATTTAAGCAGACTGGGAATGCTGTGATGAAGCTCAAGCACATTAATCCAAGCTCCAGCTCTTGTTAATACTGATGAGTGAAGGCAGTTAATTGAATTATGTATGAAGTACTGATGATTAAATATTTCACTTCTTGCTATAGAATTAACTCTGCTTTATTAACAGTCACTGTTGTCTCTAATAGTGAATGTCAGAGGGACCTCTTCTCATTCATTTACTTTCATTTTTCTAACCATCTGCTCAGGTTGCTTATCTATGTACACATCTATTCCTCCTTGTACTGGCCTTTGAAAAAAGCATCTTTGCTTCTCACAAATGGTTGTGTGATAGTATAAAAGTTCTATTTCCTTACAGAACAAGTTTCACTGAAACTCTTAAATTAATTTTTATCATTGACAATAGGATTCTACAGATTTCATAGACACAGACTTTTGGTATTGTTCTTTATGCAAGAAGCTTCAGAAATTTGCATTTTCCTATGCCCTTTGTACCATGGTAGAAGTTACTTAAGTAAAAGGTTTAAATTCAACACATAACTCTACAAACTAAAATATAAATGCTTAATTCATTTTGTTAACTTGAGTGAATTCCAAGAATCTCTATTTCAGTTGCTTCCCCCTTTTATATCTCTCGCCCCTCCTGCAGTCCTTCCTTGCTGTCCAGTGGTGGAATTCACTTTCTTACATCTGGACGTGAGATCAGGTGTTAGCAGAGTAACAAATGCCCACACTGCCAAGGCCATCTCGTGATTACAGTGTGGGGGAGTGGGGGGAGGACATATTACAGTAACATAACTATATATCCACAAAACTTTCCTTAGCATATATATAATGTTCACCCCTTAATTGTGAGATCCAACCATCTCATTACTCATCTATAACACTTAGGATCTGAAGGTACAGCAAGGCCTCCAGTATTGCTTTCATATGACTTTTCCCCTGGTATTCTTTTAATTACGGTGTTTTAAAACAAAATTTCAAGTGTGCAAATACTGTTATCCGAAACCCTGCTTCATGATATAAGTTTCAAGGTAGGGTTAGTCTTGATTTTTCTTCTACTCAAATATGATGCCAGACTAAAATCCTGTCTGAGACTGAGGATGTTCATTAACAGAAAACAGAAGGCACCTCTCTGGAACCCCTGATTCTCTCTCTATGTTGAAGGATGAGTTCAAGTAACTCTGAACAAGGGCCAAGGGCAAAGACAGGAACTAAAGCTAGAAACTTATTTGCTGTTCAAGTTAGAATCTGATCCAATTGCCATTGCAAAGTTACTTTGTTTTGCTTTGGTAGATCTTTAGAGGAGAGCAGGGCTCCCTGAAGACAAACTGGATGATTCCGTAACTTCCTTTGGAAAGTGCAATCCCTGATGATTAGGGGTTGAGACTCTCAACACCAGACACCACTGGCTAAAGCCATGTAAAAATGGAAAAAAATGGTTACCAGCAGAGACTGGAGGGGTGCACATCCACAGAAGGTCCAGCTGTGTTGGAACTCTGATGGCTGAAAACATTGAGCTGTCTGAATTTAAGCCTGCCAACCCTCAAGTAAACACCTCATTTGACCATAGACTTTGGAAAAGGCTTCAAAAATTGAGTGACAGCACAAAAACTGTGGGTGTAGTTTGGATAGTACTGTGTGATATCATAGGGTAAAAAAACTTAGATTTGGGATTTTAGTATATGGTGATAGATGGGAGCCAAGATGGAGAATTTTGGGTGTGGGTTAGTTGTCTTTTTCGCACCTTCTTCTTTTTTTTTCTTCATGAATCTGGGTGGTTTTCTCCAACTGGGTGAAAGATGTCCGCATTGAAGGTTTCGAGTGGTCATAATTGGGTTAGAAGCATAAATAATAGAGATGTCAACTGTTTATTGGATAATTGGGACTTAAATAGCCTTGAACAGACACCATTTTAGGTCACTTTCTCAGCTTGTTAGAGAGAGCTCACATCTTGTGAATTTGAAATAGATAAGGATAATAAACTTCAGAGTGAGACTTCAAAAACAACGTCTCCTGAGTTTTATTCACCCTGACCTTGGAGCAAGAAAGAGCCTGGCATTCCGACACAGCTGGAATTTTGAACTGCCTATGAAAATATTGATTTGGGAGTCCCAGGCTGTGGAACGGATGGGGAGGAGGCTGACAGCCATCTGTGGAGGAAGCTCTGCTTGTTTCTCAGGGGTTCCAGAGATCAGGGCGTGCTGCTGAGGGTGCCAGCTGGCCTGCTGCCACGAGGCTTCTCCGTGCCACCAAACAGCCTCTGGGAAGCCTGCCCATGGAATCACAGCACACATTCCAGACAAGAATCGCTTGGTATTTCTTCACCAGGAAAGCTGATGAGTGGTAGATTTTCTTTCAAAAGCTCAGACTTCCAGGGCTTCTCCTGACTGGTGGTGGTGGGGGTATGGCTGTGTGACTCTCAGAGAGTCACTGCAGCAGAACTGCAAGTGTTTACTTATAACTTTTGTCTTTGCTCCCATCTTCTTGGCTTGTCCACATGAACACTTCCCATGACCTATTCCAGAGACCACAGCTGAAGAATACCCGATTTACATAATTTTCCATATTCTTGAATCACTTCTGTTCCTTGCGAACATGCGACCTTTCTGTTCTCTCAGTTAAACAGAACTTTATATTCTAAAGAGAAATGGTATCCTCTTCTTTCTTGAAGCAAGAACTAACCTTGAGGTTCCCTATTGTTTGTTTACAGTAACATTTAACACTCTGAATGGCAATACTGTGCAGAGCTGAGGAATTAAAACCTCAAACATGGAGGATGTTGATTATTGCTTTACAACTGACATGCTTTGGGATGCTTCATAACAAGGAAATCTTACTTCATTTTATTCAGTTAATTATAATCAGTTTAAAAATGGAGATTAGAACAGAAGCTACATACCAGTCTTACATAATTACACATAATGTGTACCTACAAACACATTTTGTAATTCTTCCTGATCAAATTTTAACTTTTTATTACTCATTACTATCATTTTGGTTGTGGAAGAAATTCCACACACCCAGATTATTCTCTACACCCTTTATACTGGGGCAAAGCTAAGGTAAAAATGGTGAGAAGAGGCTCAGTCCTGGATCCACTAAATTTAGAACAAGAAATACCTACAGAAGACGGTGAACTCAGTAGGTGATTCATTTCCTGTTGAAGATGATTCCTAAAAGCTCAAGTATCTCCAGAAGGTCACTCCCACCTTCAGAAAATATACACAACAACTTATTTTTAGAAGTATGTAGAAATGCCTTGCCCACACAGTAAATTGGACATATGTTCTTGGATTCAGCTGCCAGTTTTGTTGAAGAATTCTGGTCTCACTGTTTTTATGAAATAGAATTTTGCATTTATTTTGTTCAAAGCAAAACCCAATTCTGGATAAAACCACTGCTCATGGACCTTGCAATGAGAACTAAGTCTAAGCCTAAGCTGACACTCCTATGCTTGGTTGTGGGTTGCTGTTCCTCCTTGAAGTACATTTTTAACTTTAGATACTGCAACTGGAAAGGATGCTGGATTGAGCACGTGCTAAGTGGCATTGCTAAATCAGAGTGCAACTCTTCTGCTGCTATACTTTGCACAATATGGAAATGTTGTTCCTCTATTCCAAACATCCTCTTCCTTTGCTGATTGGCCTCAGTAGCTTCCTGTGTCTGCACAGAACACTGCACGTTCACCAGGCCATAAATGAGGGAATGAAATACCCAAACTGCTGTGATCTTTTATCAAATTCATTACCTGCAGTAGCTTCCATACTAGAAAAAAGTTCACATGTGTAAAACTGGGATGTATTTTTTGTAGGTGAAAGTATAATCAGGCTGGTCCAAGGGTTCAATGATTGGTGTTGTATTTGAAATTTAAAATAAGCCCAAATCCCCAGTTCAGCTATCATCGAAAACATTGGTTTGGAAAAAATACTCTATATTATTTGCAAATAAAATCACAAGAGTATTCTGAAGGTGTATGAAGAAACTAGAGCTGAGCATTGTGTACAGTGTAGTACCTGGGGTGGTAAAATTAAAAAAAAAAAAAAAGAAAAAAAGAGCAGAATAAAAATTCTTGAGGAACAATAAGAAATGGGGTAAAAAGGTCAGAGAGACATTGAAAACTACCAAGCTGATCCACCTTCTGCATCTACAAATAAGACAATAGCTTTTTCCCAATATTCGCTGGCTGATATTAATTTGGAATTAAATCTTATATCCTGATTTCCTGTGGCTTTTTTCTAGAAAACTGATTTTTAAAAACCCAAATCTTATCAGTCACATGTTCACAAAAAATATTCAATGTTAAAAACCATTAAAAATGCAAAAATAAAGGGACAGACTTCCAAAAAAACAATGCTGGGGGAAAAAAAAAAGGTTTTCCATCCCAATAGTTATTTCAATTCTTAAAAGCAATTAAAAAAACCAAAAATCCAAACTGAAATTATTTGTGCATCTTCATGCAAAGACCTTGGCATTCAAGGAGCACTTTATCCATCTTCACACATCATAAAATTCCACTAATTAAGTTCTCTCTTGTAAAATAATTCATATTTGCTGTTCTTCAACCGCTAGATTAATTTTTACCACACATATATTATTTCCTGGTATTACAGAAGGCATAGATGCTGTAGATAAATGTTTTGTATATCAAACATTTCAATCTTAAATGTGAAGAATCTCTATAGTTGTAAGTATATATACAAATATAAATGTGTCTTTATGAAGCTCAATTGGAGAGCCATATGGGAAGGAAGATGGTTTTAAAAAAGAGGCTTGAAAAACCCAAAACCCCAATATCAGCATGAAGACAACAATGACATTGTTGGCCAGTAATTTGCATTTTAAAGCACCTGAATAAAGTTTGCAGATCTGGCATCAATCTCAACAAGGCACCATAACGCAGACTGCTAGACTGTGGAGGCCCATGAGCCTAGCAGGGAAGGATCGATGGCCATGCCCTGGAAGGGTAACTGTAGGCTTCAGGTATTCCCCACCAGTTAAAGAGAGGAAAAGGCTTCCCCCGTGGTGCTCTGTGGCACCGTGTTAATTGATCCCAGTTCTGCCTTCCCCTTTGGCCAGTTGACTTTACCTACCTGTTTTACCATGTTTGCACCCCAGTTATACAAAGTTCTCTGTTCCCTGTTTCCCCACTGGTCCTTGTATCCCCACCTACCCACCCAGGCATTCCCCTTTGCCCTGCCTATGTACCGCCCCATTCCCTCAGATCACTGGTCCCTGTGATGCTGTGCTCCGCCACCTCCCTTTCCTAAAAAACCTGGCCCCTCTTTTGTTCCCCGTCTTCTATCCCCGGACTCCCCTGGCTGCAATAAACCCTGCTGGAATGCCATATAGAAGACCCTTCCTGCTTTTTTTTCACTGAGCTGTCCATGGTGTGTGCAGAGTGTGGCTGTCCATGTCCTGCCTGAACGCCTGCCAGTGGAGATGCTTTTGGGAAGGTAGTGGCAATTCACCATCTACTCACGCTGCTATCCTAAAACCAGTTCGGAAAGTGAAAACTACAGAAAAAAAAATAATTCTGTATTTCAATCCACACTTTCTAAATTCAAATGTATTGTCTGTGAAACCAAGAAAGTTTCTTTTTCTTCTGTATTTCATAATATTTACATTCTGGAGCTCCTTCATGTCTTTGTGTTTACAATCTAATGGTGTTTTAGGCACAGTTTTAATGCAAAAACTATGCAAATGAAAAGTGTTAATTATGAGAAACAGATACCAATAACTGTAAATATTAATGACTTGATGTAACAAGCTGGGAGAGTTTCTGAGTCATCTTCTACAGCGATTACTTCCTTAAGCAAATATTTGAGCCTGCCCAGATGTAATTTATTAATGTATTAATTGAGAGAAGGCTGTGAAAAGACTAGTTCCAGAATCAGCAACAAAGGACAAATAATGGTAAGGCAGACAAACCTGTGAATAGATAGGAGAAGAGCTTCATGTCTTTTAATTCAATGAAATTTTTGCCACTTTAATTAGTACTTTTCCTCTGGCCTTTCCAGAATTCCAATGTGGTTTCCCTGAGAGGTGTAGGAATTGTGTCCTGCCTCTACACACAGTGTAGTGAGTGGAAAAAACACAGACCCTGTTTTAAGTCAACAGAATCACTTTATTGAGCACATACCAGTATTTGTATGTTTTTTCAGTGTACAAGTTTAGGATCAAGCTATGGAGCCACAGTGATTAGGAGACTAAGCAATCGCTCAAAGAAATGGCAGAGTAGATGTTTCTTGCTCTTTTATCTTGGACACTCTCACAAATACCACACAACCTCCACAGTCCAGTGTTCTGGGCTGCTTAATTGAAGCAGACTCACATGGGTTTTTATGGCTGCAGATGACCTTTGGTATGCACTTTCTTATGGGAAAAAGGTGCTTATTAAGGGTAAGAGGAGCAGCTGCTTCAGCACACAACTTTTATGTCACAGCTCAACAAATATGTAATTTTCATCTTTTTTTCCCCTCTTGGTTACTCTTTTGTTTACTAAACCAGGCACAGAAGTTGCATGAAGAATCATGTAAAATAAGCTGGGAGAAAGTATTTAAAATTCTATCTAAATATGAATTTTCTCTGGACAATGTTATTAACTGGGAAAGTAAATCCAGGTCTGTGGGAGTGAGAATGACATGACCATTGCCCTGAGACAGTTCAATGGCAGGACTTCCACGGGTTGCACCAGGCTCTGGGTGAGGCACCACCTTCTCCTTACTGCACTCTCTAAAACTAAACCAACACAAGTCCTGCCACCAAGCAGCGAGCCCATAAACATAAAATTACAATGAGCAATAAAACCTTGAGAGACTAGTTTCGCTATTAGTTTAATTTATACTCCTGTTAACCAATTTTAAATGCACATTAAAATATTAAGTAATTCTGAAGATGTCAGTGTGTGGATAATAGAGCCTGCTAAGGTCATGCAATATAAGTGTTTCAGCCATAGCCCATTAGATTTTAGTAATTTGTTCTTTATTTTAGGAAAGTCTAATCTGAAGGAAGAAAAACCATTTGAAGATGTCCAACTGCAGGATAGAAAAAGCAAAATGGAATCTGAACTCCCTCTGGGAAATGCCCTGACATACACTCATGGAAGGGAATTCCGTAGCCATGACCTATGTAGCCCAGTTTGGAAATACGAAGAGTTGACTCCATAATCTGAGATGTTCTCTCCAATGTCATATGCTATATGAGTCATACAGAACAGCTAAATCCCACAGTTCTAAATTGGGACTAAAGCTGGGAATTAGCTATCACTCCCAGCTGCAGCCTGATACAGCTTTAACTGCACCTGACTGAGATTTGGAGGAGCAGCTCCTCTCACAGCTGAGCATCCTGTTCATCCTGTACCTGTTACTGCTGTGGTAACACCAGCACTATCCCAATGCACAAGTTTGATCCTCCCATTCAGCCCCTCTCCTCCATGAGAAGCAAAGGATACAGTTTGAAAACGTGATTTCCTCAAAAAGCACATTATTAATGGAATTGCAGTGCGAACACTGAGATGAGATGGAGGCTCACTGCACAGCTGTGGAAATAAATAATTTCACTGCAGTTAAAAAACTTGGAGAGAGATGGTTTTAAATAAAACCATTGTAAAGGGAATATAATCTTGTAAATATTGATTTTTAATTTTTTTTTTAAAGACTCAGCTTCTGATGGCCTTTATTCAAGGGCTGTAGCATTTGTCTCAACAAGCAAATCCCACTGTTTCCAGTGTGACCTATTTTCAGACAGATGTAATAACCTAGGATTTTCAAACTGGCAGCAGCTCTTGCTTTTGTAGCAACTACTTCAACCAGACTTGTATCCTAATTATTCTAGTGTAGGAACCACGATGCCTGGATTTCAGAGACTTAACTAAACCCAACTTGACCAATTTCATAAGCAAGGAGGAAAAATCTGATCTCTTCATCTATCGATTGAAATGTCATTGTTTTGCTGCAAGTACTTTCAGCCTTTGGGTTTCATTTGAAGTGGAACAAGTTGCTGTGGAATGGGGCTGTTCCTTGGCCTGGACATATCCACCCTCCTTCCTGCTTTGCCTCCGAAGTTCTAGGATGAGATAGTGCCAAAATGTCACTGCAGATAATAATTTGTACCATTCCTCAGCTCTATGAATGCAGTGGCAGCTCTGGTAAATGCCCGTCCAAGAGATGCCAGGCCCCCAGTGCCATCCTGCTGCTTCTCTCCGGGGGCAGCTGCACTGCTTCATGCAGTCAGCCAAAGCACAGGGCTGATTCAAAGGATCTGCAGGAACCTTTTTTTCTTCTTTAATCAACAGCACAGGGACGCCAGGCAGACCAGCCTGATGGCACAGGCATATTTAAACTGGCTGTGTGATTCTCTCCCAGCCTCCAACTGCTCTCTTGAACTCAGCCTATCCATTTTCCCATTTATTCAGCATCTCATTTAATATTTGTAAAATGACCTCTCAGAATAAAGACCTTCATTCTTCAACAAAACCCTCATGACAAACTCATAGATTAAAGACACAGGAAGAATAAATTAGAGGAGGTCATAAAAGGGTCCTAAAGAACGACCTCTGTGTTGGGGTGGAACATCTGCTACGTGCTCTGGTGTCAAATGAACAACTTCCAGTGTGAGCTGGTTATTTTGTGCTCCATCCCTGAGTATTTTTATCAGTCATACAGGTTCTGAAAGGCTGCAGGCCAGGCTGTTGTCTACAAGCACTTATGAATTACAGACACACCACTTGCACTGCTGTAGTTAACGACCTGTCAGGTTTCCCATTATGATGTTATGCTGTTATTTTCAGGGTTTATGTCCTGGCTATAAAGTTGGCGACTGCTTGGTCTGGAAACACTGATGCATTTTTTTGGTATGCTTTATAAATAAAAAATGAACAAGTGCCCTAATATAAAATCAGCCTCTATTCAGAAAGGTAAAAGGTGACAATTTTAAGTAATATTTTCAGTGCTAGGGAAAAAAAAAAATCAATAAGATTCGGGGAGGTTCCTTTTTTGGGCAGAGTCATTAACCATAATAATGCAATTTACAGCTCACAGGGGCAGCAGGTATCCAGAAATGCATTAAGTAGGTGACTGTATTTTGTGGTGAGTTCTGAGAGGATAAATCCTTCACAGACCACAAAAAGTATGTGCCCAGATATGCGATGATGGGCTGATGGTATAGAATGGTACAGAATATCTGTATTTTAATCTGTGTAAGTAACAGCATGTAAACTTATCCAAATAATAATTCCACAACCTCATGGTGAGCATGGATTTTACTCCTGAGTATGTTCAATGCATTCACGGTTCAGTGAATGCAAAAGTGACCTTTTCAGAGAGCTGTTATGATAGGAGGAAATTTTCACTAAGTACAAATGATCAGTTGGAGACTATCAAGTCTCCAGCAATTCTGTATTTGAGGAGGCTGAGGAATCCTACACATACACATTCATGGAGTTTGAGAAATAAAGTCAGCAGGTTACTGAAGAAATGCTGTGATCAAATAACCCTGTGAATCCATATTTACAAGTAAAATCATAGCTGTCTATTAGGAAAGTACTTGCATACCATAGGATGTATCCACCTTTAGGTAACAGTCTCATTTCCTTTTCTTTTTGATTTTTTAATTAAGAAGGGGACAGGATTTGACAGAGAGGTTTTTTGTTAGTACCAGTGAAGCTTCAGTGGCAATAACCAACAGGCAGAGTTACTCTGTGTAACCATACACAGAGCAGTGGTGTGATCTTTATTTTAACCACAGATGAGGGTGTAGCTGTAGTGACCATATTTTCCTCTGTATGATGTGGCAAATTCTACACTAAATTGCACTAATGATATGTACAAATTAAAAGCTGCACACTGTGTTTATATAAAGTCCCCACTGGTGCTGGGTCCATCACCAGTGTAATCGGAATCATCTTCCTGAAGTCACTATAATATCCTGATGTGAACAGTCTCAGTGAAAGAGAAGCTGAATTCCTATCTGACAGTCACAACTGTAACTGTAGTAATCTTGAAATTCTTCATCAAGGTATTTTACAAGAGTAATTTTTCTAAGTGGGATAATGACAAGAGTAGCAGTGGGCAACATCTTAATGCCACTCATTTTTATCCCAAACCCCAATTCTTGCTAGTCCAGCTAAGGCAGTGCACAGGGATGATCCTTCTTTTCTAAAGCAAAAGCTTAAGAGGATGTGCTCATCATGTAATGATGAACCCTTCTAAGAGCACACAGGTGGCTTGCTGGCTTTTCACTTCAAGGTTTTCTAGAGGCTGTAAACACACAGTGTGTAGGACAGCACGTTTTGGATACTGCTCTCTGAATATATGCCCTAATAGTTTTCACCTCTTGAACTACTTCCCAGCTAGAAGCCATCATCCATGCAGGTTTTGGGAGCTACAGTTGTACAAAAAATTCCTGGTACTTAATTGCTCTTTGTGCTTATAAGCCATATTTAGTGTCACTGCAAGGTAACTATCCACTTCAGGACAGTGGGAAAGAGGATTTTCAACTTCATCAGAAAGTATCTGGAGTACTCCTACACCAAGAATGTTATCTAACCTAGCAGCAAGTGTGGGGACAATAATTGACAAGGATCTGCAAGGCACTGCCTTCAAGGTTTTCCTTATTTGCACTTTCCTGACCCAGAAGAGGGACACTGCTCAGGTCCTGGCAGGGGAACCTGCGGGTGCAGCAGGACAGGCCCTGGACAGCTGGTGGCACAGCAAGGTCCAACCTGGCACTTCATGTGTTGGTTACAACAAGGGAAACCTTGACCTTTGCAGTGCCTGGTGGGGCTAGGAACAGGCAAGAAAACAATTGGAATCATTTGGTCACGTCAGGATAACAAAGCAAGGGCCAGGATACACCTGCTACATGCAATTTTTCTTTTGTGGATACAAATTGTAACTGAGAAGGAAAAGCCACAGCTAAGAAAGATAATTAGGGATCTGAGACCACATTAGCAAAGAACTGTGTTTCAGTCACAAGTTTGTGAAGGTTTAAAATTTTAGGTTTCCAGAGCTCTTTACTGCTGTTAGTTCACTTTGCTGGCTCCCTAAAACTTTTTTTTTTCCTTTCATGGAAGGACTGAATTAGATATTCCACACTAGAAAAACTCTATGTAGTAAGCGTTTGTAACGATATATTTTTTTATTATTATGCAAATCACCATGCATAAAGGAAATTATTCCTTCTTCATACTTGAACATTCCCTGAAGTTTAATTTGGAAGCTAATTTGCATTCAATTAACATTTTAAAGTTCTACTTACTTTCTACTTTGTTTGCCTACATGATTTAAATCATAAGAGCAATTCTTTGCTTGTAGAACAGGTGAGAGATGGAGAGTGGTTTCTGTTCCAGCAGCAGATACACAAATCCAGCCTGGATGAACTTTCCCTGCTGCACTTGAGAACTCTGCATCTCTCTTTCAAGGCTAGGCACCAAGACAGACCTGAGCCACAGTTCCTGGGCTGAGAGAACCTGCCAGCTCTCAATGCTGCCTTCTCTTGGAGCACAGAAAGAAGTGAATTTGGGAAACACACTGTGAGGGATCTCATCTCTGCCTGTATCCTTCCCTTCTGTGAGATACACATCACTGACTGCAGCTCAGTGGCTTATAGCAGGAAAAAACCTGTATCCAGATGGACATTAGAAAGGAATTAAAATTATTTTTTTATAAAATCTATCTGAGAATATAGGGAGTCTGGATTTGGGGAACATAGTGAAATATGGCTTGATTTTATGAACTGTTCAATGGCAAATCTGTACAGGATCCAGTGTGTTTTTAGGACTTGGCTTAAATGCTTCCAAAACAGACTAAGCAGAAAAACTTATGAATGGCACATTCTAACCCAGGCATATTGTGATACACTCCTAACTGCATTCTTACACAGCTCTCCATGGAAGAAGTAAGAGTTCAAAGAGTGACAGTGACTTTACTTTGAAGTAGGTGAAAAGTATTCACCCAGCTAAAGCTGTGACAGACAAACCACAGCAACTCCTCCTGGAGTCTTTTACAATTATATTGCCCCTAATTAATCATCTCTGCAGCTGGATTCATGTCACTCCTACCAGCTGAGATGCCAGGTCTGAACTGCAGTGACAGGCTGCTGGACAAACACTCCTTTCTAATATCTTTGGGGGTGTTCATTCCAGCCCTGGGTCAGGATGAACAGCTGTGGGAAGAAAACATCCTGGCAGATGGCTGTAGCTGTTTGCTTCAGTGCACATCAGCAGCTCCAGCAATGCTCCTCAGGCTGCCTGGCAGCTCTCACCTCTCAGGTGCTAATTAGCATCTCACGTGAGATCTGATACAGGACTGCCACCAACACAGATAAACTTCATATGCACCAACAGATCCTTTGGGATGTGTTAGTCTGAGAGCACAGCCACAAATGCAGCCTTGAAAGACTTTAAATATGGTTTTCAAAGGCTCCCAAATCTAGGAGAAAAAAAACCCAGTCGTTTGTACTGTAAAGTCTCATGGGATTTTTCTCTTCTGCTGAGGCTGACATTGCATGTTGCAGAGTTGAATTTGAAAGAAAGGTACCCCCAAATTCCCTTTGCTTTCTTCAAGGTTGCTTCAGTGCTGTTCATTACAACTTTCTGGACCAGTTCTTGAGAATGTGTGCTGGGTTAGTCAGATATTCAACACCTTGGTTATTCAGGTTTCCCTCAGAAAGGAGGTGTGCCGCCACATCACTCTAAGAGGTCTTCCTTCCCAAAAGTTTCTGAGTCATCACTGTTTCCTCATTCATCTTCCAAGGATGTTCCTAAGCCTAAAAGTCTCACAGTATTAGGCTAGAACACCACAAGCATGAACTGATCACAGGTTTCTTTACGTTCTGACAATTATATTAATTTTCTCAGTAACTTTAAATTTAGGCCTGTTTAGCAAATATTTTTTTTTCATTAATTTTCTGCTGGGCATCTCCCTGAGTTATGCAACTCAGGAAGGCTGAAATCAGGTGATTATATTCTCCAGGTTTCTTCCCCTGCTGTCACTATGAGGAACTAAACATGCACAATACACTGGAGCGTCTCTGACAGCCCAAACCAATCTCAAGTACATCTGAAAAGCTACTTTATGCTACATCAATATGTAATTAAGCTCCAGGCCTGTAGATTTTCACAACCATTTCAGTGCCAGAAATGTGTGGGCTGAAATACTTCATCTCATTTGCACTAGATTTCTTAACAAGACAATCAGCATTTTGGGAATTTCAGATGACTGTCAGGCTGTAACAGTTCTCACAACAGTGAAAGTAGCTGATGATAGGTCAAATCTACAGATCCTCAGGAATAGCTCACACAACAGCCAATATTTTCTACTGTTATGAGAAAATAAGGATCACGTAGCAGTTTTCTTGATACATTCATGATAAAACTTGAAGCACTACTTTACCTTATAAGATATAGCTAATATACATCAATTAATGCAAATTAATCTCAATCACACTGAAAGGATACTGCACAGAATGCTTTTAGCTGCCTCTTGATTATTTATCATTTACTAAATCTAATTTATCATTTAAACCATAGTAAATTTATCATTTACTAAATCTACTAAATTTACATTTACAATGAAGCCCAGTTATTTAGTTTTTTCACTCATACTTTGTTTACTAAACAAAAATCAGTGACAATTGCATGCAGTGGGTTCCTGTCCTCATCTACTCAAAAATCTAATTTAAATTTGCAGAAATGCTATTACCTAGAAGTGCTACGACAGATAAATGATTTCATCCAGTTAGCAGTTATACTTTTCAGTCCCTTTCCCTTTTCTACACACAGAACTACACATTCACAAAGCAGCATCATGTTGGTTTTACTGAGAGAAACCAGGAATGTCATTAAAGTGATTTCTGCCCTGAAAAACAGCCATGGTTTTTGGATGATGGATTAACAGAAACCTTTCTGCACTTCACAATAATGTGATGTTGAGCACTTGTCAACTAAAAATCTTTGCAATGAAAACAAATCAACCCAAAATATTTTCCCCAAATCCAACTATACTAATTCCAGTGAAAAAAAAAAAATTAAGGAAGTCTAAAATTTTAAAATTACACTTACCAGGAACAAAGCTTCCCTGGACCACCTCCTTATAAGCCCACCAGCCTTCATGGATTTTTGGTGAATTTTGTTGAGCTAGAAAGAAATAATCAAAGAAACTATAAAATTAGGGCCAAACACAGGATTTAAGTAGCTAAACTTTAGGAACTTTAAACAGGTTACTATCCTCTACAGAAGAGTGACTCAAATTCCTAGGTGATCTTTATTCAATCTATAGAATCATGCTATGCACATGTATCTTGAAGAACTTTGTCCCTGTTCACCACACAGTAAAATATACTCCGCTTTGGAAGATTTGATCATGAAACTCAGCAGCTCTGGTAGAAAATGAGGATTTAGAGCACTACCTCTGGCTTCTGTGCCACCTATAAAGTCAATATGGGTTCAAAATACAGAGAAAAAGAGTGCTCTGTAGTCAATACCTGAGTCCAGTGATCTCTCTCCTTTCCTGAGTTTTCCAATGATCTCTCACTTTGCATGCAAAGAAGTGGCAGAGTGAACCACAGCCAATAATATCTGTGTCTGCCACTGCTTCACACCATCCCACGAGCTTTGAGTTCCAAAACCAGGCCAGAAAGGCACAGCCCACAGCATCCCCAACACTGCTCAGGTTCCCGTGCTGAAGCAGGAATTTGGTTTTTTCCATTTTCTCTGTTGGTGTTGGTGGTTTTTCACAAACAGAATGGGACTGATGGGATAACTTCCCTGAGATTTTATTGCAGCATCAACCTCATGATATGGCTGAGACAATAGAAAGATGGCAATAGCTCACATCTTGACAGCTGCAGCCAAAGATTTATTTGTTACAGAGCACTTGAAAAACTTCCTAGCCAATAGCATATTGCTAAAGCTTCCAGACAACTGTTCTAGCCAATCACTAAAAGCACATGTACACCTACTTCACACAATGCTTGCTTGTATGCTCTCTATTAACAATACACAAATACTTCATTATTAAACTTAAAACCTTCTACAGTCTTGCTAAGCATTTTTTTCTACAGTCTTAAAGTCTATCTTAGCCAAGCCTAAAACTCTAAGCTATTGTTTCATGTCCTTGCTTACTGTATTATTGTAACTTTTTCTACTTTCAGACTTTGCAGCTGCAGCAAAACAAACGTTCAGCTGATCTTCATAAGAGAGAAGAGCTGATATACCAATATGTTCTGCCTTCACCTGTGGTTTGCTTGGTATGTTCCTATCCAGAGCAACTCTCCCTGGGCTGCAGAAAGCTCAGTTACCTTGTGCATCATTTGACTTAGATTTTGAGGTTGTTTTCTTTTCAAGATATTTTCAATCTCTTTCACTAGGGCCAATTGGTTTTTTTAACATAAATTTGCAGTCACAGAAGATGCTGGATTTAGCAGCTTTTTTGCTGCAGTTTAAATTCTAAATCACATATTATTTATGAAAAACACAACTACCCTGGGAAAAGTTCCAGCAGCGTAATAGAAATTGTTGCTGTCATTAAAAATTATGAAGAGGATGTGAAATTCAGGGTAAAAGGGATACAAGATAAAGACCATTACATACTGTTCTATCAGGTTACAAAACAGTATTTATGATTTAACTGACTGTATATTGCAGAAACAAAAGTAAAACTTATGTTAATTAAATGTACTTTAATGAAATGTACTGACAGAAGGACCAGCACACTGCCTTACCAAAAGCCAGCCATGCCAGTGGGATGGGCTACATGTGGATGCAGATTTCTCCTTGCAGGACTGATGTTGTTCCATTAACTGGGTAGTCATGTGTTACACTGAAGGGACTGTTCCACCCTGCACCCTTTACAGTCTGCAGATGAAAATGTCCTCATATTTTAGTTTTTATAACATTGCCTGGAGAACTCCAACTGTGTATGGCTTAGTTGTGCTAGACTGCACTGTACAACCATTTGGAAAATGGCAAATCCCAATGCACAATCAAAATATGTGAGCAGAAAATTGTTCCTATCCAGTCTGAACTGCATTTTTTTTTGTTTTTTATCTCAACACTTGCTTTCATGTCCTCAGCAGGAGAAGTTCTTAAAGATTTCAAAATGGCAGCAGGAAAGGATACTAAGGAGTCCCAACAAAGTACAGCCATAATTCTTCTACTTCAAATTTCCCATGAAATTACACTGCATTAAAGTGCATCTTGTAGTCAGACACACAGCTCAAATCAGTTCAGCCAGGAAGAGGCAGATGCATTTTAGACGTAGCTCAAAAAATCATATATATATAGAAAAGGAGAGATAAAAGCAAGCTAAGAATTTGGGTAGGATGGGTATTTTCAAATGCAGCTGTGTAGTATCAGCATTCATCAAAATGTATACAATTGAAAAATATATTGCTTTTTCCCACTCTGGGGCAATCTGAATGATACATGCCAGGTCCAGAAGTGAAGTATAATCCATTATTTGGAGTTTATATTAAACCAAAATCGAAATATGATGGCTCTGCAGTTCTGCTTCAGTGGGTTACCCCAATATTTACAATGGCTAGCTCCAAAAGGAATAGCAGGAAAAAAATATTTTGATGACATTTCTTCCTATCTGCTTCATTAGTATGGAACAGGCTGCATGAAATGAGCAAGAAAACTAGATTATCAAAGCTCTGTACTAAATAATTGGATGCCAGTGCAGTTGCTTCAGCTATCAGACAAGAGCATGACCTGGCATCACTCCACACATTCCTCAGATATCAGATCCTTATCTCTCAATTCACATGAAAATGAAACACAGAAAGTACAACACCAAACTAAGATGTTGTGCCCAAGCTATATCTGTGGTAGAGCAAGAGCAATCCTAGCAGCACTGCTGATATACACAGAACTGAATTAATGGAGGAAACCAAGAGGCAAGGCAGGTGGGGTTGTGAGGGGGCAGTTCAGTGACAATCTCCAGTGCTGTGCTCTTTCCTGAACCCTGACACCTCAGTGTTGTATAGCAGTCCAGGCAAAACATCCTGAAAGGTAATGCAGAGAGTGACTGAACACAGATTTCTACTCTGCAGTGCAGGTGAAATCCAGCTTGGTGCCAAAGATTTACTTGGATGAAGTCTACAGGGACGTTACTTAAAAAGGGAAAAGATTTATAAAGCTCTCATTTCTCTGAATGCAGAAGGAAGAGGTCTGGTAAGGCCAAGGAGAAAGTTTGTCTTCCAGAAACTTCTCCTAAACCATCACTCCAATCTGTTTTATGCAAGTGGGCAAGAGGACTAACAAAAGGAGGAAAAAGCTGTTCCCTGTTTTTGAAACATAATCAGACCCATACCTGGATTAGTAATGGTACAAGGGAATATAAAATTAGAATGAACAGCCATATGGACAATCCTTGCTGGGAATCCTATCTGGGACACTCACACCTGATGCACACACAACACAGGCTCTCTGCAATTGGTGTATTAATGCCCATCTGACAGAATGGCTCTGTGCCTCAGTAAACAGGTTCAACCTTATGGCTCAAGGATTGTTGCCAAGGAAATGGATTCTTCCTATGTGCCATCTCCTGATACATGAAAATAGCAAAATTCTCTCAGCATCCTTCTGCTTTCAGTTAAACTACTGTACCTCTTCCTGCAATTCTCCCACCCAAGGACCACATGAAGAGACGTGGTCTCTCTGTGTGGCCTCTGACACCGCTGTGGTCCCACCAGAACACTGCAGCTCCTCCATGGCAGCTTCTTGCTGGCAGGGGGAGACAAAAGGTCTAGAAAGCAATCCTGTATTCCTGAAGAGGGTTAAATATCTTAAAAAACAAAAAAAAACTTCCACCTGTGGTACCTCCAAGGCTCCTGCTTTTACCACTAAAACCCAGAATATGATTTTTGCTTCCTAGAAAAGTTGGTTTTCCAAGGCATGAAAATAAACAAGCCCCTCTGAACAGACACTGCAAAAGGAGCTCTGCAACAACCATTTTTAGCAGCAGCACTGTATTCTGCCATTAACAGGAACAGTCCAAAATGACAAAGTTGTCCAAGTGCTCGAGGATACTGAATGACCTCCATTTGTGCAGTGTTTCCTCCTCTAGCACTGCAATCTCTGGTATCTGAGATTAGTAGCTCTGCTGATACAACACCCATTATGTCAGATCTCTTTCAATCAAGCTGCTGCAGAGGAGACAGGATATTTATTTGGTGCTTATATGACATGTGTTGCTTTCATTCTGTCAGATTACTTTAGGTATGTCTCATTGTGGAGCATAAAATTACAGGCTAAAATCTACAAGTTGTTGGGCATTCTTGTTTCCCAGTGGTTTCCACGTACAGGGAAACAGCTTCATAGAGGATCATAAAAACGCACAGGAAATGCAAACAGCAAAGGTGCCAATGGCCCATAAAGTCAGCAGTTACCTCTCCCTAGCTTAGAGGCTAAAGTGAGTAGCCTCATGTTTCAAAAAAGAAAAGCTATTACTGCGTGAGTAAATGTATTTTAAAATTATCAGATAGCATTGTGTTGGATACCAGGTACCACAATGCAGATGCTGGAATACCTGCACAGCATTTGCAGTGCCAAGAAGTCTTTATCTTGCTGGAGTGCTGACATTGACATAATATCAAATGCTGCAGCGAATACAGAACGCCCCTCAGTAAATATGCTTATTTGCAAGATATAAAAAAGCCACTCTACAATTACTTATTTACATTCTATACTTACATGAATCATAGAAACACTTTTATCTGATGGCACCGTTTATGTCATTCACATCTGAGGCCAAGCCAAGAGTTGAACCCTGCCAGATCAGAATTCTCCATTCACTTCACTGCCACTTCACACAGATGAAAATGCTAAGCAGGGGAGAATCAGGCTTGCAGCACTTAGGAAAAGATCTTTTTCCACCTGGATTTTATTGATCTGAACTCTTCTGATTGCTGTATCAATTATTCTGCAGTTTATCTCATCTTGCGTCATAGAAGTCTTGCTTGTGATAACCTGACTGGTATTGCCCTGGCAGTAAATATATGACAACATTTTTATCATTGTTTCCCCTTCTGCATAGTTATGAGATTAAAAATAAAACCAGTGCAACTATGAGCCATTAGTTTCATAATAAATTTAGTGTAACACATTAAGTCATTGCTAATGCTTCAGTAGGAAACTCACAGAAAAATGGCAGAGGGTCTGCTACAAGAAATAGAAATCCTCAAATCTGTGATTACAATGATGAACACTTCAAGTGAAAGATATATTTACATGGTATTAGATGCTGGTGTGATCTTCACTTAGAAACCTTATCCTGCTTCTCTCACAGCCAGCATAAGCCTATTGCTTTAGCTATTTAATGCTACTTGATTTTCCATCAGAGTTCCACAGATCACTCTGAGCAGCTTCATCATGCTCAAGGTGTCTTAATCAGTCACTGACAAGTAATCCAAGACAGCAGTGCCTAATGGCAGAGATTAAAATTAGAGGAATTTCCCTGCAGTGTTTCAGAAGGTCATGAGTCCTGCCAGACTACAGTTCCTACCAGAAATGTAGTCCTGCAGAAAACAGGACAAGGCAGTTTAAAACAAGATAAAAATAAAAGCTGTAAGAAAAATTTTAACTGTTTTTGCTGAACTCCACTTCCACAATCTTATGCAACACCTGCTTTGTAATTATTTTAAGTAGTTCTGATTACTGAATTTTACATGGATATTTTGTGCACTGTTAAACCCAAGGGTAGGTTACCTAAAATTTGGAGGGAAGATAGACTTAATCTAAAATATAACTTTCAACACCTTCAGTCATACAAGTACCAGCTTTTGGCCCACACCAACAAACTCCTCTTAGAGCAAATGGATACACATGTACAAAGTGGACCTAGCAGCAGGGGAACTAAGCGGATGCAATAAGCTGAAGATTCAGCCCTCTGTAATTAATATTTAGTTTGCTTAAAACAAGTCTGTACATAATTGCAGCTGTATTTAAGATGTTTTTATGCAGCCTTTTTTATATTAAAAGACCTTAACAACAGAAATTTCAGGCAGTAAATAAAGCATCATTTATAGATGAGTAGCTACAGGACAAGAAAGGTTGGCCTGCTTATGAATCTCACAGCCTACATTGTGCATACGCTGAGGGAGGAAAAACAAAACACAGGATTATAAAGGCACCAATAAATAAAATGCTTTCATCAGCTAGGCCAGATTTTTTTCTTTTTTCCTTTTTTTCTGGATAACATTTTGCTCAGAAAACATGCAAATGCTCTTTCATTAAGTTAATACCTTCCAATTCCATAAATCCTTCTTCCTCCATCCCCATGTGTAAAAGCTCTCACTGCTGCTGTGAATTCCAAGCAGTATTCAACACAAGAAAAGCGGATGTGACCTGATTTTATCACATCTGAGGGCAAAAGTAAGGCACTACCATTAGAACTCTGCTCTGGCACAGAGACTTGACTATTCTGTCTGTTTTCTATTTATGGTGATTTTGTTTTCTGATAAGATTCCAATTATAAACCTTGGCCAAAGGGTTAGTTTCACACTAGGCTCATACAGATGCAGGGAGCAGTGACAACGTGGTCTTACACCATAACAAAGCAAACTGTTGCACCTACTGGTTCCCTGCAGCTGGTTTTTGAGGAGGGTAGAAATAAAATTACTTAACAACTTCTTCTGACCTCTGAATATTATCAAATGTGTTGAAATAAGCTTATCTGTAAGCAGGAATAATGCCCAATGATGTTGATGAAGAACACCCAACTGGACATTAAACTCGCCACCACTCACTCAATTTGTAGAATATCAAACATCCCTATAAAGCTGCTTTCCTTTTAATGTGAATAAAACACGTGTCCAGGACTGAGACCACATAATGTAAAAGATGGTGTGTGCCCTCTACAAGAACTTTATGGAGTACTAAGGAAGCATTACACAATGTTATTTGCTTCATTTTTTAAAATAATACATGCTTTGTGTTCTTCTTTGGCAAAATTTTACTTCTGAAACAACTGAGAGACGGGGAACTTCTGTATTGCTGTCTGGGGAAGTTGAGCAGCTCTGAGTGAAAGAACACCAAAGCTTTTACCCAGAAATTACTACCAACTAGGGATGTAAGCCTCTGTTTCCTCAGGAACCATTAATATCTATGGGGTTCATATTACTTTTGAAGGAGATATTGCTCTCTTTCTTCTCTGGCACAAGAGTCAAAATTTCTCCAGAGCTGAAGTACTGTAAGAAATAAAAGCAATTAAATTATTGCTGGGGAAAAAAATTACAGCTGTATAGCAGCAACTGGAACATAGTATTGATTGCAAGGAATGGGGGATTCAGCATCTTTCACCTCAGTCACTGATGGCACACTCAGGGCTTCAGGGAACCCAAACCACACTAATGCAATTTGGCTGTCTTGGTGTTTCCCAGAGTCTCTGATGGGACCATCAGCACACCCAGCAGCCTATTCGTGTTAATTCCTCTCCCTTGAGTTGTTTAATTATGTCTAGATATAAAGTCTGAAAAGCTCTATAATGCAATAACAAGCAGCAAGGTACCTTGTGATACCAACTTCACAGCATCACACTGCATAACCCTCCACTCCCACCAATTATCAATTTCAGCATGGTTTGGGGACACTCAGCAACTTCAAAGAAATGGCCTCAATATCCTTGATGCTTTAAAGTTCAATGCATTATTAATGCTAAATTAATAGGGCTTCCTCTAAAAGGAAACCACTAAGTTCCTTCCTGAGCAGCACATACCAGTATTGATGTCTCATTGGGTTTCTGCCCCAGCTGCTCTCTGCACTCTCTAAACACAAAGTTACTCATCAGGAGTAGCACAAACAATTGGGGACTGTCCTATTAGCTGCCACAGATACTTTTTTTGTATGTTTTCCCAAATCTCTCGCTTTAGGAAAGAGAAATTACTTCTTTGTCAGTCTTCCCATGAAAGGATTGTGTCCCGAATTTAAGCATTCATCACTGTTTAGGCAGACTCAAGGGGTAAAATTCAGTCTTCCAATAAACCTCAAAAATAATGGTATGGCATCAGTATCAGGTACTTGATCCTAGAAAATACACATAGCCTCAAATCCACAGAATACTACAGCACATGGGATCTTGCAGCACATAACATGATATGGAAACATTTCAAAGAGATTTGTATTACACAGGGAATTCAAAATGCTTAAGCAATACTATTATGACCATTTCCCATGGTTTTGACTAGGGACATAACTGAAAAAGGGGAAAAGGTGCCTCCAGTGTCCCTTGAGGACTCAGCAGAACTAGGAGTGGCAGTTTGTGGGTCTTGTATTAAACTTTACTCAATTTGAGTCAACACAAACTGATGCCCATGCCTGACACAGGCAAAGTCCTTTTCTCCTGGCTGACACCCAAGCAAAAGCAATGTGACAAACAAGACCATCCTTCAAAAGCTCATGGCAAAGGGGAGGCAGAATTATTTTGATTATATTGACCTGGATTCAGAGTCTCAGATTTTCAGTCATCCTGCGGCTGATAGGGCACTAATCCAGATCATCTCACAGCTCACTGGACAACCTAAATCCTCTGCACTTAAACTTGATGTCCTGGAGTTTTCTGAGATCACCAAGTCAAAAAAAAAAAAGTTTTTCTGACCATATGAGCGGGACCAATCTGATTTTTATTTATGGCTCAACATATGCTACAGATGAGTTGAAGAATTCCTGTAAAGACTGTACATGTGTTAGCCCTGTCCCTGGGGAGGCTTTTGCCTGGCAGTCAGTCCAGGGAGAGGAAACTTCCCCGATGTGGCTGTGACCCCCAACTGGCCGGTGGGGCAAAAAAATGCCTGGATGCCCAGAAAAAATGGAGGAGACTTGGCAAATAAAACCAGCTAACTGCGACACAAACACAGTGTCTCCTGTACTCGCCTCCTTCCCCATTTTTCAGCCTTTCCCACTCATGCCTTGGATTTACAGATGAAGAAAAGGTTGGAGGTACAAATTAAAAAGCCAAAGAAAGGGTGGAAAGGCACGCAGAAGTCAGTAATGTTGCTGACAGGAGAAGTCAGACTCCAGTTATTTCCTTTCCTTTAATCTTCAAATTAGAATATACTGAATTTTATGCATAATATCTCAGCCAGCCTCAGAAATCTTCAAGTCCACTTGAAATAACCTCCTGAATGCTAGGCAAACAACTCAGGAGATTATCAGTTTCTAAAAAAGTATTTGGAATACTGAAATTAATCTATAATAAACAAAATATTGCTTGTGTCAACACAAAATAAGGAAGTTTGACATTAAAACAGATATTAAAATTGTCAGGAGACACTGAACTCGTTCATTTTGGTTCTGTCCTTGGCACAAATATCTGCTGAGCTGTTCAGGAAACTCTACAGTGACCACCAGGAAAACCCAGCGAGGGCTGATGAATCCTGCACACAAGCAAAGTCCATCATCCCTGGCTGGGTGATTATACAATTATGCAACAAATATTACTATTGATTCTGTAAATTTTATTTTGAGACCTGTTAGGCAGATTCTTAGGGTCAAACCTGAATGACAGAAGGATCTCACACTAGGGTCATTTATCCAGTTTTCAACTTCAGGACAGTTTCACTGCAACCAGCAGGAGGCAAAGCCAGGTTTTCCCTCAGCTGCACAGAACGGGAAGGTGTTGTGGTCATAGGGTAGAGCAAATGTAAAATACAAGTGACTTGGGAGATCCCATTATTGTGCTGGAGAACAAACAGTTTAACCAAGACTGCAGCTACTTCAAACTATTCTGTCAGACTTTTGGCCAAATCCCTTCTGTGCCTGTCTCCAGCTCCCAAAGTTAGATCATGTCTTCTTTCCCTGCCTCTCCAATTCATGTGTTTTTATGGTCTTCTTATTGGCACAGCATAAGGAACTTGAGTCTATAACTCTCAGTAATGCCAGCAACCAGTATAACTCCCAGAGTTTTCTTGTCCAAGTGATGATTAATCAGATTTAACAAGACTGATGCAGCACTCTGCCGAACACGACACTTTGATAAATGCTGCTCTCACAGCAGCTTACACCAGGGGCATTCCAAAGCACTCAGACTGTAAGGAATTCTCCTGATGATTTCAAATATGCACTGAGTACCAGTACAGAACAAAAAGGTTTTGCATCATAACCTTTCTTTCTGAGGAGGGATTTCTTTAACTGTGATTTTCTCAACCCTCAACTGGGTTGAAGAAGATCTGAAGAATGTGGCACTGGATTTGTGCTGCTGCTGCCCATCTCTGCTGGTTGGGTGCAAGGCTATGCCAGGAGCACATTCACACAATGGTGATGATATTTATTCTATCTCATTATTTTCTGTCCTTAGAAAGAAAGCCTGAGTGAGTGGGAGATGTCAGACCACTGCACAAAGCAAACTCAGGTACTAATGAAATAAGTAGTATCTGTTTACTCCCAAAGAACCAGGAGACTACCCCAAAATAATAAACTTTGGGCCCAGGCTTTCTTAAAAGATGCTTTTCTTCAATGGCAATCTGGTAATGCTCAATATTTATCCTAGCAGTTGTAAGGCAATATTTATTCTAACAGTCTTTGCAGGGATAACAGTAGATTGGATTTGAGTGGAAAGGAGATCTACACCCTTCCCTCTCCCCTATCCCAAAAACAGCTCACAGCAAAAGAACAATTTTTCTTCTTTGGGCAGTATTTAATTCAATTGTTCAACTTTTTAGTGTATTTGGCATAAGTAAAATGACACTTTGGCCTGACTGGCATTTAGCAAACTCTACCTTTACCACATAAGCATGTCAATATAGTCTTTCCTTTAATTCCTTAAGTAGCTATTTTACATCAAAGAGTAAAAGGGGAAAAAAAAGTAAGGTTCTGTGGGCCATCAAGCTACATTACTGAGTATTAAAACAAACTCCCAAAGATTAGACATTCCATTTTGTAAATTAAATTGATAATCTAAAAGTGGTCACTAATCACTTTTCATCAGACATCTTTAAAGAATTTTCAATATACAATTATAGACATGTCACAGATCAGAGGCTAAGCACACATTAAAATGTTAGGCATTCCCCATCCTGTTGCTATTAAACACAGCAGGAATCCACAGATAACTCTGCTGGAATTTGAGTAAATGTCAAGGTGTTCTGGAAGGTCAGCAAATTTCAACTGTCTCAAAAAGCACAACAATTTTAAAATCCTACCCCTGCTGATCTCAAGTGCCAGTCTTCCTGCTCTCCCCTGAACAACTTTTCATTCACCTCAGCTATACAAAAAGTGACAAGAAATGCTAAAGACAGACTAACTAAGAAAAAGAAATTAACCCTAGACTCCAAAAGCCTGCTTAATAATAGCATTATTTTCTGTTCATCTGCATTTGGCAACATTCTTGAATTTAATGTGGCATCATCTGCACTGGTACTGTGTTGAAATGTGGTAGACAGTGATAAATTACATGAGGGACATAAAATGGTCTATTTCCTTAGGTTAATTGTCATCCTAAACAGGCATTTATATCGTTCATTGTATATTCATCATCATCCTTCTCCCCAGAACTGTTTCTCAATGAAGTCAGAGTCTTGTGGGGACACCCAGAGGGGCACAATCAATCCATGTGAAGTCAGTCAATAGAAAATAGTACTGTACCAGCAGGGTTGGTGTCACAACTCCAAACACGATTTCAACCATAAATCAGCATAAATGAGGTCAGAATCCACTTAAAATGTTAACAGAGACATCTGTATTGAGTTTAAATAAAGTAATAAAAACTGGTGTAATTTACCCTATTTTGAGTATCAGCTAGCTCCAAGCTGCCCTGCCTCGCATAAATCTGCATTAAGAATAATACAAGATTTGGACCTGTGAGCCTCCAGACCCTCAAGGCAGCTTTTTCATTACTTTATAGTATGTCCAGGCAATTATCGCTGTGCAATGCAGTGCAAAGCATGACCATTCTGATTTGGCAGTGAACTGTGAGTCAGCCGTCTCTGACCTACCCTGAGAGGTTTGTACACCCTGAGCAACAGCGTCTCTTTATTTCTATATAATGAGTAGTAGAAAATATTTTGAGATATTAGACTAAAAGGTATTGTAAAAGTAGAAAGTACTGCTTTAATAGCTTATATTTCTCCAGGCTTTGAAATAAGAACCACAGTCATTCCTAATGGATAAGAACAGAACATCCTAATGGATGCTTTACTTACCTCCTACACACGCTGCTATCCTTTTATAAAAGGCTAATATAGAAATTTGTTAATACTTTTCCATGCATGGGTAGAGCTGGATGGTCTGTGATCCTCAATACACAAATTAATCAGCACTTTAGGGGCTGGATGAAGCCCCTAAGTTACATATGGTCCACAGTCACAGTAACAGTACCCTACAGTAACATGACGAAATGAGATGAATTTTAGTGTTTGCTCTTTCCTCTAAAGAAGGTCTCAAAAAGACCTGTCTGCACTTCATGAAGGAAAAGGTTTCCAACCTTCATTCTAAATCACAGTGAACAAGAAGACTGCTCTCCTCACAAGGCTGTGATATCTCTGCTGAGCAGGACACAAAAACTGTCTTGTTAAGGGACTGATCTTCTTTCTCCTCTACTTCATCTGGTCAAATCCACAATGACTTCAACAGAACACGATCTGAACCCAGATCTGCACCCAACAATTATGGAAGAACCTAATGGTTCCTAGGTCAGATGATCTGCTAGAACTTCAGCTGAGGGTTGTAGTTGGAAGTAGAAAAGCTGGGTAAAAGAGGGGACTGGCTTTGTTTTATGCTTTTCCTTAAGATGGCTCTTTGAGGTTTTTTCCCTGACGCTGTCACTCAGACTGAGCTTACACTGAAAGGGCTGCTGAGACCCTCAGTGCAGAAAAAAACCCTCAAAGGCTCATTAATTGAAGCCAACCAGCAGTGCCATGAAAGGCCACGTCAGCCAGACTTCCTGGCACTTCAAGGTACAAGTATAATGGATTTTTAGCACACGACTCAAACTCCCAAAATGTTTCAGTTTCATTCCCTGAATGAAAGAGGTGCTTTCTGAAGAGGTGGTGTCCCTTTTATTCAGATGTGCAAATGAAAGTCCGAGTCAGAGAAAGATTCACTACCTTTAAGTAGACAATTGATAGCCCCAATAAACATTTTTACAGGATTTAGACTGGTAGGTCATTTGATACATATAAAATATTTCTCCCATTGACCTGTTTCAGCTGTAAATACTTAGCCCATCTCCAAATCAGGCCTTGGAGGAAACTAGGAACACACAATTAGTGACCACCATCAGAAAATCTGGTTAAAGTGTGTTGCCAAGCAACACAAATTCTGCCAGAGACAGTGATAAAATTCTATTCTCTAGATAAGCCTTAAATTACTTTGTGACTATCTTTTCCTCTTCCTGCAATCTGTTGCTTTATTCACTGCATCCCACCAACCTCTGCATTAAAACAATAATGTGCCCAATTAGTGTCTTTACCCACACAACTTTTGCAATGCAATTTTTAAAGTGTTAAGATAACTTTAGTTGTGAAGTGTACAAATTCCTCACTTGCTTCTCCTCTCATTTTTAAAGAAAACTTTAAAAAAAACCCCTTTATCAAATAGCCTAATTTAGTACCTACCAAGGTGATTACAAAATGAAGTCCTTCCAGTCTTTGGCCCGCACTTCTCAAACTAATTTTCTCCCCTTTTTCTGCTTCTACCATTCCATAGCTTCTTATTTGGGCACAATCTCCTCCACAGCAGATGTCTGCTCATCTGCCCACCCCAGCACAATTGTCCTCACCCAGCCATTCCCAGTTATAGCAGATCCCAAATTCTAGTCTAAAGCCCTTCATTTGATAAGACGTAGGCTTTGGAACTTATTTTGAGCTTACCAAAGAAATCTGTTTCCCTCAGATGCCGACTCCATTTTTATCACACTCATATATGCAAATCTATGCATATGTGTGATGTGGTGTGCATCTGTGGGCATGATATTTGCAACCACAATAATGTGAATCTGATTTATATGAAAGAACAACAGCAGATGAGATTCAGCAGCCTGGGAAAAACCCAGGAGATGAGACAGGAGTGCTCCCTTTAAGAGCTGGTTACAGAAGAGCTCCTGGGAGTAGGAGAGGGGATATGCCTGGGGAAGTGAGTGCCTAGGCCAGCAGTTACAGCAATGAAAGGACACTTGAGGAGCATGGACAGAACCAGGGGACACAGGTTTTGAGCTGAACACCTGCTTTTTCAGCTTTTTTTTATTCAAAGCTGCCCCATCTCCACTTATCCCACGTCCTGGATTCAGGTGGAAACAAGTTTGGGAACTGCACTAGTAAGCAGCAAAATGTTGGAAAAAAGAACACAAAAATAGGCAGCAAAGAGAGATCCTTTATTTTAAGCATTCCTGCCGTAACAGGTAGAGGTTTAGGAATCTCCTGAGCCGGAGGTTCCAGTGCATTAACCTAGAAATAACAGAGTAATAATCCTCACTGCTCTCACCTCCAGGAAGAGGCAGTCACTAGCTAGGACAACTCAGGTGTATATTTAGAAAGATCAGTGGAGCTATGCTGACTTACTGTGCAGAATATCATTTAGGCTGTAGTAGCATCCAAAAGCTCCAATTAGGAGGAGAGTTCCATGCTGTCAGGCACCAGATGAATACCCACAGTCAGGCATGCCCTATTCCAGGGAGACAGGCCAGGCTGCCTTCATGTGCTTCTAATTGGGCTCTCCTTGAAACTCATCCCGATTCTGCAGCATTTGCAGATTGCAGCTGTTTGTGTACTTCACTGGACTGGAACATGAGAATTACTATAGTGCATCCCTTGTGGAATGTAGGCCTTGCCAGTAGACTAAAGGATAGAACCCAGGCCTAATGGTAAATTATAAAACATACCTTCGTCCTCCAGGCTCCAAATATTTGACAGGATCATCAATTTCTGTCTACCATAAAAAAAAATTATCTCAGCCCTGCAGGCTCAATAAACAGGACATTCATGATTCAGACATCTTGAACTGCTTATGGGAAGTTGATAGCTCCATCCAGATCTTTCTTGACATTCTGACCTTCCTCTCCTTTTTGGGAGGAAACCATGGAAAAAGAATAAAAAGAAGATATGACGTACATCCATCTTCCTCATTTTTTGTTCTGAATTTGAAATGAACTGAAATCAGCCCTTTCTGAAATAGCCTTTTCTAATGCTTTTTCCATTGGGATATTAACATGTTATTTTAAACACCTTGAATAATTGCCTTCAACAATGCAGAAATTCTGAGCAACTAAATATGACATGAGGTCCATAATGCCACTTAAAACTAAACAACTCTATGAGAGGGATCATTAAACTCATCATAGACATATTAAAAAAAAACAACCTGTTTTGAGGTTGATAAAAGAACAAAAGCAAAGTCAAGGTCCCAAGTTCTAATAAATTCTACCCTGTAGATAACAAGCGGATGATTCTCTTGGGGACAGTGGGAACTAAAACCAACTGTTGCCTTTCTTCAGGAACAGGGATGTTAGGTAAGGCACAAGCGAAAGGAGGCCACATAAAACACTTGCAATATTTCAGCCTCACCGAACTTGTACCTGGGAAGGCTTTTACTGGCAAGCATCCGACTCTGCCAGCTCTTTGTTACATAGTGCATTTTATTCCACAGCTGAAGACCTTCAAAATAACAAAACCATGCAAAGGAAAAGCAGATTGACTTTTTGGCAGGAAGTCAATGTGCAAATACTAATGAAATAATCTCAGTAAGCAGTCAGACTCTCCAAAGGTCAACAGCAACACAGTGGAGAACTTCAGCATTTAAGTTATTAACAATTCTGTCTTGAAGGATTCTGGCAGCCTCTGTGCTCTAATGTAAGGATTAAAAAAAAAATAATCAAGATTTGATGACTGAACAGTCAGGGTCTCTACATCTCTATTTCTGTGACTCTTCAGCAAAGATATTGTCTTGTTCCTTTGGGAGCTACCAATCCAATTCCTAACTATTTAGAACCAGAACCAAAAGCAATTAGGAAAGTGGACTGTCGTCAATGCTCTTTCTCACTTGTTTCTGGCGAAGTACAATATGGAACACCCAACTTCAGTGCTATCTTCCATTACCTGCATTCTCCCTATTAATCTGTATCTTGTTCTTTTATCTATTTCTCCACTCTTCTTCAACCTTCACAACCAAATATTCTTCATTTCTCAGTAAGGGGGATCCCTCACTGATCTCCCTATGTCCTTCTTCTCTCCTAACTCAGAACTGAGGATTGGGTTGCAAGCAATGACAGACAAGGGTGAGGAGAAAATTATGCTCAGGAATGAAAGTCAGTGACCTCAAACTGCCCAAGCTTTGAAATACGTTAGGTGAAAGTCACTTGCTGCCCCACAGTCCAGTTTTCGTGGAGTGAAAGTTAGTGGTGACAGCTTCAGTGGTTTTGTTGGGATCAGAAGCAAGACTCCTAGAGGAATTAAGGACAGTTTAAATATTCCAGTTACTCAGTGAAGCACCTTCAATTCTGATTTTTACTACTTGAAATTATGGAGCACTTATACATTTCCTATGCTGCACCTTTAGGAAACAGGATCAATCCTGCTGTGGTACTGACAAAAACCTCATCACTGGCATATCAATAATTAACAATTAATATCAACTAATTCTGTATTAATCCTGCTTAGGGACACAATTTCTATTAACTGTTCATGAAGGAACACTTTACTCCACTCTTTACTATCCCACTCTTCATTTTATCAATGCTGGGGACTTAAAAAAAAATCTTGTTTTCTTGTTGCTACTTTAGATGGCTCCTTCATATTGCAAATCTCCCTGAGTATATTGTAAATTGCCAGGAAAAAATGTGCATATAAGGTAGACAATCCTTGTCTATGCTCAGAAATTTTACTGGAGAGATTTAGATTGGTTTAATTGGATTCACTTCAGCATCTTCCAAATAAACAAACTAAATTAATACAAACCAGGCTAAATTCATCCTAGGCCTGCCTATTTTGTAGGCCTTTATTGAAAGTGGTATTTAATTTAAAATATAATTTTGTTCAGCCTTTGCTTTCAGAACATTAGAAAACAGAAAAACATAAACAACAAATGCAGAATTCTATGATAGATTACTTGATTTTTACTCCTTGCTATGCGTAGTTCAAACACAAAAGGGTTGTTTTTGTTCTGTAAAAATGGCAGGGGTAGATTTCATTTCCACTTTATGCACTACTACATTTGAGCTTCCTTATCCCTAATACAGGTCAGCTATGAAATGAATGTGAACTAAATCCTAACTCTCCATGAACCATGGAATCAACAATAACTTAACCTTTCTGATCCAGCACTTTTAGTAAAGAAAATAAAAGCTTCAGAGGAACAAGAAGGGAGCACCAAGTTTCTGGTTATACTGATGTGTTTGGGATTGCCAGTCACACCCCATTAGCTCCAAATCAGAGCAAACAAGAAGACAAAATGAGAATTCTTATCTGCTAGCTGGGTTTCTGCATCTCTCCCCATCAATTTAGAAACATATTGAAAGTGAATTCCACACTGGCATGAAGCCCTTTTGACTCACACAGTAGAGTGAGCCTCTTCAGCAAAGACACATCCAGGGTCAGACAGCCTCAATGGAACATCTCTGTATTTCATCTCTTCAAAGTGCCACAGCTGGGGACAGAACAGCAAGAAGAGCTCAGCATTACAGAGAAAGTGACCTCAAGGCAACGGAAAAGCAGCTCAGGTGACACGGAAATGGAGGTGGGCCACTAAAAGCTACAGATATATAGGTTTTATGTCAAGCATGAAGTCATTTAGGTAAAAGGGAAGAGCTGTTGACTATGACACTACCAAAGCACAAATACAGCAAATATAGAAGAAACAAAGACATTTTGCTCAATCTGTGAGAATTTGCTTTTGTTCTTTTATCAGTCTCAAAAGAGGGTTTTTCAAAAAGATGTCTTAGATGAGTTTAATGATCTCTTTTACATAATTGTTTAGTTATAGTGGCAGTATGGATCTCATATCACATTTAGGGGCTCAACATTTCTGCATTGTTGAAGACAATTAGGCAAGGTGTTTAAAATAACATGTCAATATCCCAATGAAAAAAGAAGCAGAAAAGGCTGTTTCAGAAAGAGCTGATTTGAGAGCAGATTCACTACTAGTGGCCACTAGGAAAATGTAAATTCATTTGAGATGCAGAAGGAAAAACGAGGGAGATGGATATACATACCTGGCTAAGTTAGAATCCTTTCACCAATGTATTTATAGTATTTATAGCTCCAAATCCACTGATAGTGAAAACTGCGTAGGAATAGCACAGTAAGTTCCAGGCTTCTAAGCAATCGCTACAGTAACATAATCTGTTTCCCAACATCTTTGCAGTCCTTGGAGAGGTGTAGATGCAGATTTAATGAGCAATGCCTACCATCTGTTAATACTGCCTCTAAGAGCAACTGAGAAAAAAAAAAGGAATACCAAAAGTGCATGAGATGGCAGAAGCTTTGGAAAAATGGACCATCGATAATCAGGTTTTCTATGTATGACTGCTAGAAAAAACAAATCCCCAAAAATGAGCAGATTATGTTTTTATTTTGCAAGAGTTACACTGTTTAAGGCAGTCTTGAACCTGGATTTAACCAGGCAATAAACATTCAGGTTCACAGAGCTAGTGAGCACATCAGGCTCACCAAAATGCCTGAAAAAAGACCTCATCTCAGGACCTGAACCTGCAGGATCCAAGCTCTGGGCTCACTCCCTTGTTAATGAACTAGAACAGCTTTTTTGAGTTATGCTGATTTACATAAAGTATAGCCTATACAAGAAAGTAAGACAGTATTTTCTCATAGCTGATAGGACAAAAACTTCATTTTCTTAATCCAGTAATATACATTTCAATCTTTTATTATTAATTTCTTCATCAAGAAAGCTTGCCAGAAATTCATTTAAGTGCTTTGGGTTTACTTCCACGGTCCCAGTTTTATTTGAACACAGTACTGAGGAGGAAAAGACATAACTGGAGGTCCATAGTTTGCAAGATGAGGTATCTTTGGCCTACTTTGTCCTACGAAGCTTTGTGACAAGAACAGATGTAAAAGCGCCTTGCAGTCCTTAATCAAGACATACTATTAACTGAGATAACCAGAAGGCAAAAGAATAAGCCAAGTCACCAGAGCTCAGAAACAAAGATGGTTGCATGAGATAAAGGGTTTATTTTAATCCCAGGAATTCCCTGGCAGAGTTTAAGTCAATTATAGTGTTAAAGGCACATTACCTTGCTGTATGCTAGTATAAAGATGTACAATACATTCGTAGCAATTTAATAATCATCAAATGTTATTAAATATTGACCCTTTGAATCAGAAATGCATTATTTTTCAGTAATTTTAATGGGTTATTAATTTACGCAAGTTACAAAGCGAGATTACTTCCATTTTCAACGCACATTATTTCAAGTACAGTTAAAATAAAAAGCTATACTTTCTTCTGTTTCCTAACTTCTGCAGAGAAACAAAGGCAAAAAATCCCTGCTTGTTTCATCACAGAAAGACAGGAATCAAAACCACATTCAGAGCAAGACGTAATTAGGTGATAATTCAACCATGTTTCCTCTTAAGGAGACAGTCACATTGAACTTCATTTAAACACCAAACCTTCTTGTTTAGAGATAGACTAACATTATTTATTCAATCAAAACAAAATTAAAACACCCCATCTGTATGTTATACAGACATTGTGTATGCCCACACCACTCTGGCAGGCACCAGGTACTCAGCCCCTTTCATCAAAGGAAATAATTTTTGAAAGACTGTATTTTGTATTTTTCTAGAGCTCAAAATCAAATTCTTCTTTAATTTGACTTTTAGCATGGGGCATGGCACCAAACTGCAAACACATGAAAGCCAAAAAAAAATTCCAATAGACAGTTTTTCATATAGAGGTGGTAAATAGGGCCCAAAACACACACACAAGGTACTCCATATCCTTCTCCTTGCCCCATGTAAAGACATTCCTACAGATTAAATATCCCCCAAACTCTCCCAGCCACAACCAGAGTCTGGTTTCTTCCACAGCCTATTCCCTCTGCCCTAGCTTTAGTCTCACCTATACAGTACTGATGAAGACCTATTAAAAGTCTTATTTACAGACCCCTGCTGAAACCCCAAACCACTGCTCTGTAGTGTCCAAAATTACCTCATGTCACAGTAGACAGATGACTCGTTTCATTATTTTCTTCCTCTCTGTTTTTGAGGTTTTTAAAATTTGTACATTGTTTTTTACCTGGAGATTTTTTTTTTATACCTGCAGAGAAATTAAGTACTGAAAATAAGTCCAGACATTCTGTCTCACTGTGCTAGATCTCTGCAAAAAGCTGTGGGTCCTGACACTCCAAATACTCTGCTAGTTAAGGAAAATGTAATTCTGCAAAAGCTTGAACAGCCATTTTGACTTTGGCCACATCCTCAAATGTCAGTAAAACCCACCTGGGGTGACAACCACCCCTGTTAATGGCAGACAGACTGAAGGGACATAGGGGCTGTTTTAACAGTTAGGGAGAGTTGTACCACAAAGTAAAACCAACATTTAATTTCTGTACTTCTTATTTTAGCTTCTACTAATGCCAGCTCATATCTAAACAATGCAACGCTTTCTTCATCCACATGGTACACATCCTTAGTCTGCTATAGAATAGGGGAAATAAAAAAGCATAAAGTTCACTTCCATTCAAGAATAGCCAAGATCAGCCTCAAAGAGCAATAAATAATAAGATACTGCTAACACCAAACATGAAGAAAGACAGTTAAAACCGTTACAAATCCATATCTCTCAGTTACTTAACAATCTGCAGGTTCAGTCAATTTAAAAGATCTGGGAAGAGGGGTTTAGTGGATTAGTAACAACAGACCATTAATCTCTGCAGCCTCAATTTTAATCCAGCAATAACCAAAGTGATTGAAAATCATTCTGACACGTGACCAGTAAAGCTCCTGAGCATGGTCCTCTCCCACACCTTAATCCCCACTGCAGAGGTCATGGCACCTTTCTGATGGCACTATTTACCAAGGGACCTCTGCTTCATGTTTAACTCAACTCCAGGCCAACATTTATGGCTGAGCAATTCCTCTGCACACTACCTCCCTGAATTAACAGCTGATTTTAAAGATTTTATTTTGCATTTCATTTCAGCCTATATTAGCAAAGCTTTCTTTCTTTCCTGGAAAAAATGTTCAAAATAAAGTTGTCGAAAACAAATACTAATTTTCTACATAAGATTTTAAATAAACATGTAGGAATTGATGACTGTCATCCTAGGCAAATGCCAGGAGATTATTTCTGTACAGTTTATATAAGATCAGGAAAAGTTACATACAAAAAACCTGAGTTTTAAAAATAATGCACTAGTATTAAATAGAAGAATGCTTTATTTCAAAGATAATAACTTCTGGAATATTCAGTGACTAGAATAAATTCTTAAATGACCAGTAATGTGATTATATTAAGCGATCCAGACACATTTCATCATTTAGTCCTCCACAACAGTTATCAGCACATCGGTAAAGAAGCCATTGAAAGGGACACATTGCAAAAAGGATTTGAATTCAGCTGTTGCTTCCTGTGGCTTGAAGTCTGAGCCACAGGTTCCTTTACAGGAGCATTAAAAGAAAGATGCTGACTACCTTGCAATCAGAAACACTCTTTTATTACTGCAGAGTAAATAAATATTTAAAAACATAAAAACACAGCAGATGCAGAAGGTCCCAGTTACATAGAGCAGGGAACTAAAAAAGGGAGTTCTGAGAGTTACTTGCTGCTGTTTTTGAAGCTTTAAGTAGCACCAAAGTAGGACAAGGACTGGAGGAGATAAAGGAGAAAGTCTGCAAGCTGTGTGCCCTTTGGTAGATATAATCCAAATACATAAATATGATGTAAATGCATTGCAGAGACGCCCGGCTTTTTTTATAAATAGTACAAAACTTTTTTGTGTGTGGTAGAAATGAATTCATAGTACTATAAATGAGCCTTACCTCATTTAAAACATGAGGAATTTTTCTGCTGACACAGCCTGACTATGCCACCAGCAGTGGAGAGGACGTGTTTGCCTTGCTTGGTCCCAACGCAGAGCAACAGATCCTCAAATATTCTGGTTTTCCCCCCCAAGAGAGTTTTCTCTCAGTCTGACTAAACTCTGCTCATCCAGTCTAAACTCTGCCAGCCGCCTGCACAGAATTAGCATGAAGTGTCCCAAACATCTCTGTAGGCACCACCTGATCCAAAGGTGAGTCCCCATTCCATTGAATGTCCTCTTTATATCAGGACTTGAGGTCAAATCAAGAGAAAATTAGTATTTGTGCTGGGAAGAAAGTGGTACAGAAACTCACATATAAAATGCATTGCATACTACAATTCATCTCTTGTAATTTCAGTTTTTAGTCTTCTGGTTGTGTTTACTATTGTGGAAGATAGTGTTTGTTTCTTTTAGGGCATCCATACAGTGAAAATTAACAAAATACAATCCACTTTATATGAAATCTGCATGTTTATCTTGCTGTGTTCATCACCCTAGAAAAGCCTGCATATTTGCTTTACCTCATAAATAACTGGGTAAGGATTATTTTACCCAGATAAAAAACTATTTTCTATACAACTGTATAATTTAAAGAGAGATTATGAAAACTTTCGCTCATCTTAGCTGGGCTTTTCCTAGGATTTTGTATTATTCATGTATTATACCACTACTACTCTTTGCTTCAGCAAAGCACTTCAGCACATCCTTAATCGAAGTTGTTTTATACAATTACATGTTAAGACTCAGATTCAGCAGAACACTTAAATCTATCTTTAAAGTTTTGCATTTTGCTGAATCTGGCTGTTATATATCAAAATAAAACATAAAGAGGATAACTCAGTTTTTAGCTTTTATACTTACCTAATAAAATAAATCCTATTATTTATTACTGTATTTTCCATCATGTCTCACAGTGAGCTAAATACCTGTGACTAGAGCAAAGGTACAATTACAAACTGGCAAAGATGAATTGTTAACAACTTGGAGAGAGTGCTAGGGGGGCTACTGAAGATAAAAATTATGCATCTGCAGATAACCTGAAATTCCAGTTGGAATTACTGCCACACAGTACCCTCAGAATTGTATGGGCAAGAGGAGACTGTGGAATCCTTATACATTACTTTGTTTTCTAGCAGGTACAAAAACCAGTATGACAATAAGATAATGCTTATAAATATGAATGTGAACAAAAACATACCCCAGAACACCACAAATGTTGAATTCAGGTGATTATAATGTGAAATAAAAAATGGGAGGAGTTCTGACATGATGGGCAAAATGCCCTGGGGTGAGGTTTCACCCTCAAAACAAATTCACATACTGTGAATTGGAACACGTATGTGTTCAGAGTATATCCAAGAATTCCAGCAGTACAGAAAGGAACCTGTTGGGCTGCTGAGAGAAAATTTCAGAGAGAAAATTTAGGACCAAAATCTATGGTGCCCTTTACTGTGCGTTGTCACCTACACCCACACTGAGGGGATGTGAAACACGAGGCAGCAAAGTGCTGCATTTGGAGGAACCCACTCGTTACTCACAGCCCAAATAGAACCAGAAAAAGGCCAACTGAGTGAATCTTAGTAATTTAAACAGAATTTAAATAACCATTTATGGAGGAACCTTGTCTGGATCTGAATTTTTCCTTAATATCATGCTAACTCCTGGAAACCAATTTAATTCTAATTGATTTAATTCTTATGTATACCATAACTGTATCTCACTGCATGTATGATGAGGAGAAAAAACACCTTGTAATAGAAAGGCAAAGAGAGAAGGAGGATGCAGGCCGTGAGGGGACACACCAGGGCCTTTATGTGACCCTGCACTCACTGAGGGGATCCAGCCCCACACCCTGACCAAAAACACATTTCTGCTTGTCTTACAAGGCAGAAATAAGAGTGAAAACGGACTGCAGCTACTCCAAGTCTTGCTGACTGAATTTCCACGTGACATTTTACCTCAGCTCCATCTGTGAAAGCGTGGCCAACACTGTGTATTCCCTGCAAGCTGCTCCAAGTTCTGACACCAAAATTCTTTTTATATGTTTTTTCTTTTTAATTGAAATGTAATGCAAAGCTCTTTCATTCATACCTTTCATTCTTAGAAAAATCAAGACAAGCAGTCCCATTCAGAGAACTCTCCTGTCAGTAAATGTTTACACACGCCCCAGCTGTAGGATTGAAACCTGCATAGGGTCAGTAAAAATCCTTCCCTTTCCAGCAGTGGGGACAACCATAGGGTCACTCAAACACCTTTCCATTCCAGCAGCAGTGCTTCCTTTCCAAAATTGTCGCTTCCCATGTGGGAACTCCAAGCTGTGTGGCATTCCACTGATGTAGAAACAAACAGCTCGCTCTGCATAAAATTTCACTCCCAGGAACACTACTGAAGTATTGTGATCCTTTTTTACCAGCAGGTATAAATTTGCAGCACTATTTTTTCCTGAGGTTTCTTTACTCTGCCATGATGGTAAATGCAAGTTAATTCTCTTTCTAGCAGCCCAAGAATGTCATATTGCCAAATAAACTTCAGCTGTGGCAGCAGGAACTCTTCCTAACCTGCTCCCTCAGCTTCCCAAACACCATCCCACTGGGAATGTAGGGTTTGCTGGAGGACATAGTCACTTCAAACACTTGTTTTCCATGGTCACACATACAAAAGATCCTTCACTGGCACTCATTATCTTTTTCTTTTAGCATTAATAATCCATAGGAGTCCTGCTGGCAAAGCAAAAAAATCCTCTTAGGATTATTCCCGAAGCAGAACAGGGCTGTATAGTAGTTAACAGCAGGAAGGAACTTAAAATTGGAAACAACCCACAAAACTGACAAGAGGATGATTTTTCAGAAACCACATTTCCCTCTAAATTCATCTACTCAAATGCTATTTCCAAAACATAGAGATGTCAACACATTTAGAGATGAAAAAAAAGGATAACATTGCTTAGCTGCCTCCTCCATGCATGTGCTTAGAAGCCCCTTTGGTTGAGTCAGTGCACGATTCTTCCCATTCTATACTTAAAGTTTGACCAAGTTAAGGACTAATGACAAAGGGAGGGAAAAAGACTGTATGTTTATTTTATTATTTTTCTAAAAGTTACATCCTTATTAGTTATTTGTGGTTTACAGCTGGCTGTGGTATTTTTCTGGCAACAGTATCAGAAAAGTTAAAAGCTGTGGGGCATTTAAATTTTGGTATCTAGTTCAATTGGATTACAATGAACAAAGTGAAGAGGTTTGAAAACTGGGTATCTACATCACTGACATTTGGAAAAGAATAGCAGCAATAACCAGTTTCTTTCCACCAGTTTATTGGATGGAAAATAGCTCAGCATAATACGTGCAAAAACTACTCATAAACCTTCCAGTCTACTACCTTAACATAGGCACTAAAGTGCTGGAACAGCACACATATTTTTATCTTATCTGGTCATGCTCTAGTTGTAAAACTAATAATGAAAATAAATAAAATTATAAAATATACAAGAGATGCACAAAAAAAAAAAAAAAAAGGTAAAAGCAGACATTTACAGCAGACTACAAAGGCTATTTCCATAGAATTTTCAAGCAGAAACCTCTTTAGACCTTTTAAGAAGTTTAAAAGTTACCAGAAATCCTCTACATGTTACACCTTCCTATAGGCCTAGTGCCCACTTTCATATATATATATATATGTGTGGGTGTGTGGGTGTGTGGGTGTGTGGGTGTGTGGGTGTGTGTGTATATATATGCATGCTGTGAATAATTCCTTCCCCTAGAATATTACATATCTTACTTTAAAAAGTGACAGAAAAAGCTATTTCTGTGACTCTAATTGAGGATAATTAACACAGTTTCAACATTTTTGTCCTAACATAATGAACCATTCACTGTTCTAATGTTGGACATTAGAGCTTTGATATTCTTCTCTTCTACAAGAGTACTTCTGTTTGAATTATCTCAGATTGTGTGATGATATGAGAAGAAGTTATCAGACCTTACAGACCATGTAATCCCAGTTCTGGCATAATTTAGAGTTCCTATAGGGCATCTCTGTGTTATGCCAGGTAATAAGAGCTCAGAGACTGCAGAAGCTGCAAGACAGAAAATCAAGCATGAATGTACTCCAAATCCACCTCTAGTCCTCAGTGCCAGAGATGCCATATCAGATGCTCAATACATAGTGAAATTCCTGGACAGATGAGGGGGTTTTCACACCATCTCAGTTGGTTACCATACAGGATTTATGGCACTTGCGTGTTGCCAAATAGGCCACGGAAGTTGCAACTTAAAAGGGATTTGGCCCCATGTGCCCTGACAATATGGCAAAGGATGAAAACACTTCCAAATAACAGACAGCTTTCACCCATGTAAGCCAAACCAATAAGAGATAGTAAATCAATTCATAGGAAGGCACAAATATGTTGATCATGCCAGTTTTAGAAATCATTTTCTTGATGCATTAACAGAAAAATGTACATGAAACCTTCTTAATCAATACTCAAAACAACTTTATTTTCTTATTTAAACCAAGAATCCTAGCTTTGTTTTTTCTTGAAATTGATTGTTAATATTTAAATTCACAAAAAACTTTCCTTAAGGTTCATACAAATGATTGTGTAAGAGAGGTGACAGCCACCTGAGAACATTGAGAACACTGATGCTAATTCATATTCGGTGGTATTATTACTCAGGAAGGAAATTCTGGACATCATACAGCAACTACTATTTTCTTTGTATGAAAACAATATAATTCCTGTGCCAGGAGTATCTGCATCTTCAAAGGAACAACATCCAGTGAGGGCTTATTCCAGCATTCTGTCTGCAGGACATCTTCACTTCCTCTGCTCTGTGCTCCTTCTATGCTGAACACTATTATTAAAAGGACAAAACCTCAAAAGTCATAACACAAATAATGACTATTTTTCTCAGAAACTACAATTCAAAGGACTTAATATGACTTTGAAGGAAAGCAAGGGCTTTCCTTTCTGTCTGAAGGACAGAAATGGTTTTTGTGGTCCTTCAGCCTGTTTGTATTTCTCGTTTGCATCTGCAGAAACAAGCAATTCCAAGTAGCAAAAGCCTTAATTCAGTATGGCAAGAAAATAAAAATATTCTGTTCCCAAAGTTCACAGACAATTTATTTCCCAAACACATGGAAGAGCCAGTAATGAAAAAAAAGCAAAACAATTTCTAAATCTCAGTATAATTTCTTCCAAAACAGTCAATCTCTCACACACACAAGCAACTGATTCATAAAAAAATTTAAGTATAAAATATTTTGAAAATATATATACACCTATTTTTAATAGATTAAATTACTTTTCATATACTAAGTCTCCAAGAAATTCATGAATTTAAAAGACACCAAAAAGTCAACTGTATACCGTCATCATTACTTATTTTAAATAAAAAACCAGCACAAGTGCTACATTCAGCATAATTTATACTTAAATATTTTATAAATATACAGCAAAAGACATAACACTGAACCTGTGTTTAATAAGTTTATTAATAATGATTAAAAACTTAATAGTGTTCAATTCAGTGAATGACATTATCCCTTTGAAGAGCAGCCCCTAATAGGTCCTAATCCAAATAACCACTGGAATTAGCAGGAGAAAGATCACAGGTTTAAATAGACACTGAATCAAGCATTTGCTAATGTTCAGGAAAGATCCGTGTACAGCAAACCTGTCTGGAGTCTTCACTGCTGAAACAGCTTAATGAATAAGAAAGGGAAAAAAAAATAGGAAATACTGCCACATTCCTCAATCCACATTCCAGTAATTTGCAACACCAGTGCTCAACTAGTCGGTTTTTAAAGTAACATGTTGAATGAATGACCAGTGCTGAAGTGCTAAAATACATTTGCAATCCTGTGCTGAGGCAATCCCTTAACAGGCTTCATGACAGCTCCTACTTGCACTGTTATCCAGACATTCCAGCTAGATAATTTGCTACAAAACCCAGTGTAAAAAGGATAGCAGAGGCAACATACAGAGCATTAGTGCCAGTCAGATATCTACAAATCTTAATCCTTTTTACTAAGACGACAGATAGTGAGGATTCTTGAAAAAAACCAAAAACCCCCAGGAAAAAGAAAAAAGGAAAACAAGGCTGAAGCATGTATACACCCTCTATGTGGTCAAAATTATCTGAAACCACAGCTTTAACCATGAGGCAGAAGCATTTCACCATTCACTTAGTCCCTTTATTCCCTCCAAAAAGAAAAAAAAAAAAAAAGAATAAAAAAGAGAAAAAGCAAGCAGCCATGGTGTGAGTGTGCACAGTATCAGGAATTAGTGCTAGAGGGAGATGGAGAGCGATGGGAGCCCTGCAGGACTGATCCCACTGGCTCAGAAGCCTGAGCTCCCCTGTCTGAGGAGGAAAGGAGGGCAGGAGCTCAGGGAACGCTGACAGCTAAATGCACGGCCACAGCAGCTGCACAGAATGGGACAGCTTCTTTCTGTCTCAGGATGTTAGTGTCACCATGGCCAGGAGAGCAATCAGCTGCAGTTTGCTATTCTCACTGTGGTACTTTCAAAAGTACCTGATTTGAGGAGCACTGGACAGGTGGCACATTACACTGGGCTAAACAGCCAAGTGTGAGATTTCAACGACAAGAGGCAGCAGGTTTTGCTGTTCTAAAAAGCCAGAGAGCGAATTTTTCTGCTGGTACCGATGGGCAGGAGTGGAAGGTCAGCCCGGCGTGCTGGCAGTGTCACCGGGTGCCTGGTGGCAGATGGTGCCAGTCTGCAGGGATAAAAGGAAGGCTGACGCACACCGGGGGCTGACAGCGATGCTGTTTGCTCGGGAATAAAGGAGCTTTGGGCTAGGTGCAGGCAGGACAAATGACCAGGGATGCTGAGCCCCCAGCGTTCCTGTGTGCCCAGCCCAGGGCTGGCAGGGTGGATAAACCGGGAGGTGATGCAGGCAGCGCAGTGGGGCTCCCAGCTGCCAGGGGGATGCTGCAGGTGCTACTGCCTGGGGGCTGTGCTGGGACACAGCCCAGCCAAGCTCTACATGGTCCCAGGAGAGCTTTGGAGCTGCCTCCTCCTACGGACATCCAGGCTGAACACTGAGATGGCCACCACCAGCAGTGCCATGCCTGTGCTGCTCCTGCTCCCATTCTGGATTATGCAATGGCTGGAGGGCAGGGGCAGCCTGTGGGAAGTGGAGCAGAGGGAGATGCAGGCAGCCCTCACCCCCATGGGCTTCCCTCAAGTGTCCCAAATAGAAAACTGGCCACCTGCCTCCTGCAACGTAATTATTCCAGCATGACCAACAGGACAAATTGACAAGGGAGCTAGGGCTTTTGCAGTCAAAGAGAGTGTTTTCTCCAATAATAAATTGTTCCAATCCTTTACGCTAGACCTAGCCGTGCCTATTCATTAATTGGACAAGCTCTGGTGACAACTGAAACGACCTGACTTTCTACGTATTGAAGGGAAAGCGATCTTTGCAAGCTTAAAATAAAGCTGTAAATCCCAGCCAGCACAGAGCTCCCTGAATGGGGCTTTTTTTTAAAGAAAAAAAATAATTTTCAGAGCACAGACACAATAAAGCTAATTTTAAAAGCAGAGACACTTTACTGTTATCCCTCCCTTTGCAGACACTGCACTGTGGCACCAGAACATAACAACTCCATCAACAAACCACAAACCCTTCAGGATCTGCACATCAGCCAAGTTTAAGAACTTCAAGAGATATGAGATTCTGGGATCATGGCAATGTTGCAAATAATTATCACAATCAGGTACACTGGGAATTACAAGCATATCTTTTATCAGTACACCGTATTGTCTATTGCAACCAATGAATGATAATTAAGACTCACGTATTGGAATTAAGGGGGAGAGGAAAGTGATGAGAGTCGGTTTCTGTCACAACCCACTCACAGTACATCATTCATGGATTTTTCAACTACAGTTTTGATCTGTTTAACTGTTCCCCTTGCCCCTTAATAAGGGGACACCCGGGAACCCTGTGCGGTATCTCCCCCGCTCCCTCGCCCTTTCTGTGCTTGCTGCATACCTGAAATGCAGACGATGAAATTCGCTTGCAGAAGAAAAAGCACCTCCCAAACAATTTCCATCCTCCGATTCTCATGCCAAGTGCATCCCTCGGCGAAAAAAAATAACAAAGATCAATATCGCAGTTCGAACGATCCCAGCAAATTTCCTTTCGGACTTGCAGACTGTATTCCCCAGATGTGCTGACAACACATGTCCGAGCTCTCTCTCCACACGGCTGAAGTGAGATCCCTTCCCTTCCTTCGCCCTCCAAAAAAGACCACGAAGCCAACTGCCAACACCGGGCTCTTCCTCCTCGAGCGAGCAAAAATTCCACCAGATTTCCCAACACGACATAGACAACAAACCCAACCGATCCGATATCCGGAGAGTCTCAATTCCAGGGGCGGCCAGGCGCGAATTAAGCCCAAAACTCTTGGCACGTCTCAGCGGGGCAGTGCCGGCATGCCGGGCAAGGAGGCGGCGGAGGGAGGGGGATTCCCCCTCCTGTTGCTGCTGCTAGGGAAGGAGCGGAGAGAGATTAACGCCGGCCGCAAGCGCCGCCATCCGCGCCGCGCCCGCAGCGCGCAGCCCGGCCCGGCCCGGCCCGGCCCCGCCGCAATCCCGGCGCAAAGCCGACTGCAGGGGTCGGGCTTGCCCCGCGCACCGAGCACCGAGCACCGAGCAGGGATGGATGATGCACCCCGCAGCCCCCGCCGGGAGAACGGGCACACGGCAGCGGAGGAGCGGTGTGGGGGTGTGTGTGTGGGTGTGTGTGTGTCCCGGTGCGAACGGCACCAGTGCGCAGTCCGCATCAAGCGCGCACCGCCCGGCGGCTTGGCTGAGCACGCCGGTGTTTTTTAAAAACTTATTTAAACAAGAAGGAAAAGAGATTCAGACCCGAAGTTCCGTCGGGTTGGTGGCGGAGGAAGGGCACACCGGGAGGTTCGCACCGAGAGTTAGCGAAGTGCCCCCCGCGCTGCAGTGCGTATCTGATGGCATCCCCGGGTACAACAGTTCTGCATCACTTCCACTCCCGCCCCCGGCCAAACCAAAAAAAAAAAAAAAAAAAAAAAAAAAAAGCAGCGGAGTTTTGGGGCAATCCCTCACTTACCCCCAATTATCCTCCTGGTTTTTATCTCTCCCAGCTCACGGACGTGCCGCTCCAGCCTACAGTCCCAAAACCAAACCGAGGTCAAGCTGCGAGCCGCCGGCTGCCACCGCCTGCCTCCAGCTCAGCTCTCGGGAAGCACCATCGCTGCTCGGAGCTCGCCCTGCCCGCCCGGACCGCGGCTCCTCCGCCACGTCCCCGGGCTGCCGCCGGTGCTGCGGGGGCCGCGAGCGGCAGCCGCGGGCACGGCGGGGCTGCGGCGGCGGCGCGCACGGGCGCGGCGGGGGCGCGCTCCGCCGCGGGGGCGGTGCCTGCGCGGGCGGCGGGGCCGGGCCGGACCGGGGCCGCGCTGCACCGGGACCGGGACCGGGACCGGGCCGAACCGGGCCGGCCGGAGCGGGGAGCGCGGGGAGGCACGCCCCACCGACTGCCCACGGGGCGCCCGGCTCGCTCCTGCATCATTCCAGAGGATGATGCTCACTTGTGTTTAAATGTGCGGCCGGTTTGATTCTGCTCTCCCCCGCTACCCCAGGCATAAAAAAATAAAAAAATAAAAAATAAAAAGAGGCGCACCTGGCGCGGGGAGAGCCTGGTTCCCTGGCTGCGCATGTGGGAGTGGGCACAGCAAGGCAGCGCTGGCCCCGGGCCGCCGCGCCCGGCGGGATGCTCGGGATGCTCGGGATGGAGAAGGGAGGGACGGGGGCCCAGGGCAGGTGTGAGAAGGTGCAGCCGCTTCCACTGCGGATGCCTTCTATGATCACGACAAGGGGGAGGGAGAAAGATGCTTTGGATATCAAACCGATCTCCCAGCTCTTGGCAGGTGTGCGGAGGTCATATTACAAACCCTCCAGCGGGGGATGCGTGCAGAATAGGTTGAAAACAGATTGGTTTGTAAACCGTTCTCAAACCTGGGCATACCTGGGGCAAACAAGGGCATACTTGTAAGATGCACCTTTGTGTGGATTCTAGCAAAAGGAAGATGTCTGGATCTCTGAACGGGGAAGGAAACCATCTTGAAGACAAACTACAGGGCTATGTTATTTTCCATAGTCTCTGAGAAATGTGTGGAACTCCCAGGTTTCAAATTTACCTGATGGCATTTAATTGTGGCAGATCAAGAAACCCTTGAGTGCTTCAGAGCAAATAGATGGGACAAAATCATCACTGTTTTGAAAGGAAGAATTAGACTGTAGGCACTTAATAGTCAGTGTTATTCTCGTGTTCATTTTGCTGGTTCCCAGGGCAGTGCAAGTGCTATTTGAACTGCAGCAGTCTCTGCTGATGTTTACTCCATCTCTTCTTATGGCTTAAAAAGACACTCAGGATTCTATCAAATCAATTGCTATTATCTGCCCAGTGAGAACAGTGAGGCTGGACATGAAGCATTGTCATTCAGGGCTTATGGACAAGAATTCCCATATGTATTGATGGACTTTTGTTAAGCAGTGGGGCTGTGCAACAGGAGGGAATCCTTTCCCTGATGGGTTTGCAGAGTGCTGATTATCATTTTAATATTTAAGTTTTAAGTATGCAATTCTCTTCTTTAGGCCTTATTAAAACCCAGATTAATATCTCCTGTTCTGGGATTATAGAAGGTACGAGTGGCATGATCTATCTCTAGTCTAGATGTATGTAAGTATGTTTACTAAACTCCTTTACTCAAACAGATCAATGTTTTCCATGGATTTGCCTGTGAATTCTCTTTTGGGTTTTCTCAAATAATTTGTTACAATACCATCCCAATCTAGAACATAATAAACCCCTACAGAGACCTTGTCTTTTATATGTACACAGTCATCCCTGTTCCCAAACTAGTTTCCTTGAAATTATGGCATTACCTGTGGGGAAATAAATGTCTCAAGCAAGTGAGATGACCTGTTGTAAAAGGGTGTGTTGACCACTAGGTCAGCAAAGAACTGAATGGATGATGAGAGAATGCTAAATGCTAAGGGCAAGCTCATGTTTAATTCCTACTCATGATCAGTTGGACTTTAATATGAATTTAATGGCAGAAAAAAATTAGGTAGTTGATGTTGGCTACTAGCAGATAGCCAAAATCCCCAAATATATTAAATTTTGTGCATGTTTTCAGTAAGCTTATCATCCCCATGCAAACCTCATAATTATTTCAGTGACATGTGATAAATAAGTGGTTCATGACTCAGACTGAAAAATCTGTGAGGGATCAAAGGCAACTTGAAAGTTTCCTTCACCTGGAAAATATAGTAGTGAACTTCCTCTCCACCTAAAACACTCCTTGCCACCATGAAGAAAACAGCTTTGTAATCTGTGGCAGTATTGCTCTGTGAAACACCAAAGAGAATATATTCTATATTTCTGGCATGTTACACAGAAATCATCCATTTTAGAACCTCCACCACTGGACAAGTCACTTCATCAATATCAATGTCAATGCAAAAGTAAAGGTCGAGATTAGGAGGGATATCTTTAAGATGTCAGTCAGAGTTCTCCTTGAAAATTCTGCCTGCAGCTGCTGTTCTGTCTGAGCTGAACAGTTCAGACACATAAAACAAACAAGAATTGACCAACAAGTTTAAGTTACTCCCATTTGTTTCAGTTGTTTTCCCCTGTGCAAGGCATTCTTACATAGACTCACTGGTTACTTTCCCCCAGAGATCCAGGAGCAAGTGGAGGGCTTCATAATTTATGGATGTAGTTGGGAATTACTTTGAAATTACAGTATTGTGGGGAAGGCTCTGTAACGATTTAACTGAGCTGTAGTGACAGGAATTGGTAAAGAAGGGGACTGGAAGACCGGGGCAAGGAGGCAGGTCTTGTTATCCCAGCCATGTGTATTAATAGTGCTCCAGTAAGTGAAATATTTCTGTATTTAGTCTGTTTGGGGACAAAAAGAAAAAGGCAGTAGAGGATTTATAATAGCAACCATTTTCAGTGTGATTCATGCATCCAAATCCTCTGGTTCTTGTTCAACACTCCTGTGGTTTTTTTGTCCCACCTATTAATGTGTCATGGTCCAGCAAACAGTGAAGTCATCCTTTTAGACAGCCTTCTGCAAGGGAATTAGTAACATATTTTTGTTGCTAGATTAGTTATAAAGAGTTGAAACATTAATCTTTTGATCTGCATCCTGTCTTGTGCTGGTTGATCATGTCCACAGTAGTACAGCACAGGAGAACACCAAAGCCTGGACTAGGAACATCTTCAGGATGAGAGACTTCCTAAGTGCAGCAGGAAATTCTGGAATTAACATGGCAATTCCTTGCAAATTCCTATCAGTTCTTATCAGTTTAAAAAGGAATGACTGGGAGCTCAAACCTGTTGAAATGTCTACAGTCAAGGCCATTGCTCCTGATTTTTCTGCACTGAGAAACAGTCCAGATGTGAGAACATGAAATGTGCATGGAAGAGTGTATTTTTTCTGTCTGCTTAAGATATACTTGTAAAATATCTGTACTGTGTATAGAACTTATATTTGCTTTAACAGAGATAAATCTGAATTTCAGATTTCAACAATACATTTCCATTCAAGTTTTAATTTTAAGTTGAAATACTCATTTTATTTGTGAGGCTGCTTTCAAAAAATCAAATATTGCACAGGGACAACTGGAACAGCTGGGGTGGAACTGCCTGCATAGATGAGATGCAGAAGGGCAGCCCCACTACAGTATTTTCTGGTGTGATAATTAATTACCTTTTTCTTTAGCAGAATTGTCAAATATGAGCCTTTAGATGCTGCAGGAAGCAAAGCTGTCACATGCATTCTATTTGCATCACAGAAAAAGATTTCAATGAATATGCCTTGTAGAATACAAGTCCTTCATTCTAGAATCTGTTTCCTATAGACATTTAAATCACAGATGGTACTAATGAGCTTCTAGCACAAGACTTATTGTTATATGGGAAAATAAAACTGAAAAGATCTCTGTTCTTTCTCTCTTTTTTTTTTTTTTTTTTTTCCGCACCCAGAAAATAACTCAGCTTTGCAGAACTAACCTGGCTCTTGGCGCCAGGGCATTTGCACTCTGCTCGGCTGAGGCAGTTTTTTCACCTGTGCTTTATTTCTTCTGCCTGCATCCAAATCCTCTGGGGTAATGGGTTCAGAAGTAAAAAGTCCAGCACAGCTGAACCCCAAATCATTTGACACTGTAAGAAATACAGCTTCCACTGCTGAAATCAGAGAACCTGTGCCTTTGATCTGTTTTTCCCTGACAAACACTTGGTGAATGTTCTGCCTTCTGGCAGTGTTAGGTCTTAGTGCTGGAGTTTCCCTGTGGAAGCAGAGATGAGCTGTGTTTGTGTGAGCTGCTTCACCTCCAGAGGGGTGCATGATGCTGACTGGGGTTCACTGAGGTGGGTGATCATTAGGGTGTGCTGCAGTTTGGGAATCACCACCTGGCTGGAGTATGCTGGCCTCCAAGAAGGGGAAATTTGTTCCCCCCTGGAGATGCTTACCCTCATATTGACCTCTGTTTTGGGTCAGGAGGTCTCCCTTGTGCCATCATTCAATCTTCAGGCCATGCCATGCAGAGGGCCTCACTCAGCAGCAGTTCAGACTCCGGAAACCTCCCTGTGTGCATGGATCCATGGGCTGTGCCATGACCCAAGGCTAATTCAGACCACCTGCTCTTCTTGCCTCTCTCTTGATCCTTTCTCCAAGATGCTTTGCCCTCACATTTTACTTTTAAAACAGTTTATGCTGCCAACTCAGATATTTCAAGTAGGGCCCTTCCTCACCTTTGAGTTCACTACAGTCAGGTTTCTTTCCTCAACACAGTTGTTGATAAAAGGTCCCTTTTTGTCTGCATCATGACCAAGACCATGATAATATTTATAAACCATTAAGTACATGGTTACACAACACTTATCATTGGTCTGTTAAGATTTTGTACCACTTTTGTCAGCTCTGACTGCAAGAGAGTCAGACTGTGCTGTCTCACCTGGTGTAGAACAATTCAGGGGAATGTCCCAAGCAAAGAAAGGACAAACACAGCCCCCAAAAAAGTGTTAACCCTTCTTGTCTGGCTTAGGGTCTACGACTGCCATTCCCAGTGATTAATCCAACAATTGTACTGAGCCCAAAGGAGGTTTAATGAGAGACTCCCTCTGCCTTCCTTCTGGACTGCAAGGCTGGAATTCTGGGGCAATTCTTAGGTATCAGAAGGCATGAAATACCATGTGGACTGTGTTCTCTACTTACATAATAAATAGCTAGCCAAGAAACATCCTTTTAAAATGGTGAGATTTCTCTAGGGGAAGGATGAGGTCAGATGAGCTGGGGCTGTAATGTAAGTTTCTAACAAGAAAATTGAAAAGCAGGTGAGGGAAACTGCCTTTCAAGATTCTCCTTTATTATTTCCCTTTCTTCCCAGAATTTCATATCAGGACAAGACCCACACAACACTTCAAGAGTCTTGCAAGTCTGCTACAGTGTAAAATGTACTGCTCTGCTCAGGTGGATTGTACTCAGTGTATCTGTATAGGTTAATGAAATCTAATCCTCCACTCTTGATAAAATCCATTTAGCAGTGACCAGATGCTTCCTTTGGAATCCCATCTCTGCTGCATCTCCCCTTCACTCCTATCTGCCAGTCAAGAAGGTTTCTCAGGGAAGGTTTCCTGTTTATCCTGTTGACTTTTGCAGCCCTGCTGCTTTTGGATCACTTCAAAAAAGAATTGCTGCAAAATGCAATAAAAAGGATTATCTCTGGGACCTGATTGTCTATGTGTTTTGGATTGCTTTATTCTGGGAGCAAGCTCCCTAGAGTGTATTTGATAATTTTAAACAGGATTACCAACTATATATGATGTTGTTGGGAAATATTTCCTGGCTAGCTGAAGCTCTTATACCAGTATTATCTTTTCAGTCCAAATATGTGAATGTCTGCCCTGGAGTTTTTAACTGCAAATTTCACTAGGTAAATTACTATGATAACAACATATTGGGGTATTTGGGCAGACTTCTGGCCAAATGCAAACTTAAATGAGAAGAAATAACTAGCTGTGATTGGTGTTTATGGAATTTTAGGTTGTGAAATGACTGTGGAGCCAAGATGCACCCACCAAAATGCTGGTGCTGCAAAGCACTTGATCATGATATTGAGTTCTTTGCTGAATTATAGCCTGTGGCTAAAGAAATTTCAAATCGAAACTTTACCTTGATTGACAGATATAGATTGATAAGTTACATAGAGAAACCTTTATTATTATGTTTTCATTCAAAAAATGTTCTGGAATTAGTCAAGAGTAATAAAAATGCCATAATTGACAGGCCTAGAAGATAATCCTTGATTAGAATAGTCCTCCAAGGCATAGCTTTCGGTATAAGTCAAATTTTAAAAATGGAGGCTTTGTGTTACTGAGAAATGTGTGTTTTTAACAAGAAAAGTAGAGCTGAATCCCATCCTGCAAAGCAGCCTGAGATATGTGCAGTCCAAGGCTGTAGCAGCCCTGGCTGGTTAGAAATGCATCCCACAATTGTGCTGCCTCAAAAGGCAGAGCTCATCTGCACACCAGAGACAGTGGAACACCAATGGATGCTTGAGAGTACTTCAGTGAGGAGGAAAGAGAAAAAAAAAAAAAAAGATAAAGAAAATCCAGTTGCTGTTTCTCTTTCTTCTGGAAAAATGGTGCTGCTGTGATCCCTGACCTTTTATTAACAAGCCAGTCCCTTGCAGAGGACAGTGATTCATTGCAGGGCACCTTATCTGCATTTGAGCACCCTCACCCCCAAGGCATTCCTTTGGCAGCTGCTGGAGCTACTGATGGCAAGAGATTCTCTGCACCAGTTATGAAGTGCTGCTTTATCCTATCTGCAATATAAAAGACCCTTTAATGAGATTTAGAAAACTATGGATAAAGCCTAGTTTGACTTTTGTAATAAAGCATACATTGACATCTCTAACTAATGTGCATTGTTGCAGTGTAAGCCTATAGAGAAGAAAGGGTGCATTATTTGAATTATGAATTGATGAAAGGCATATGATCCTGTATTTGAAGGTAATAGAAAGGCAGAAATCTTCCATAGGAGTAAAAAAAAGAATAAAAAATGTCTTTCTTGATCTTGTCAATTGCCAATCAAATTGAGGAAAAAATCCTGCTTTAAATCAAATGTTGGACAGTCAATGAGAGGTGAGAAATATTCTTTATATGGAGTGGGTAAATGGCTCCACTCTGATTACTCTTTCAGACAAAGTTTGTTGTGCTGTTATTAACTATGATTTTTGAATTGTCTCAGTGGGAAGTAATCAAACAGCTAAGAGACCATTTTTTAAAAAAACTCTCAGGAAATGCTCAGTATCAATAGAGAGTCCTTTCAAGATATAACCAAAATAAATTATATACTGTGTCTGAGTGGTTACAGTTTGAAGGGAGACTTTTAATCTCGTAAATATAAGGTTGCTTTCTTTTATTTTTGTGAAATCTGGAGTTCCTTGAGCTCTGGATGACTTTCATTTCTACCCACACCTGTGTATATTGCTTCAGAATCAAGTGTCGGATAGAAACACAAATGCCTGCTGACCCTGTGTGTGGCTAATAGCTTTGGTATTTCCCAATCTTGATTTACAAATGATCAGGAGGTATGCAAATTATGTAAATGCCTTTGCTGTTTGCTCCTTAGCCCAGGCTATTTTTCCTTTGTTCCTCATCACAGCTGGTTAATTGTCACTATCCAATCTGGATGGTTCTCTTTAAACTCTCCACACATAATTAGGATTTCTAGTACAGTTCTATTAAATATTTTATCAGCCATAAGGCATACATGCATTTTTTTAGTGCTGATGACCTGTGATGCATTATCAAAAACTACACCTGAACTGAAGGATCTGGGAATAACTCATAATATAAAGGTCCAGCCACACTTCTCCACTCTCCTACTTGGGTTCTATTCCATGAACCTGTTTTTTCAGGGGAAAACCAAAACATGCCAATAGAGCAAGAGCTGGGACTTAGTCCAGTTTTCCAGCTTGGCTGTGGGAAGGCTGTTCTCGCTGTGAAGTGTGCCCTTTTGGCATTAGGATGTGTTGACTAGAGAATGGGTATGACACATTGTCAGCCAGAATGATAATCCAGCAGCATCCCACTTTTTCCACATTGTCCTCTCCCACACTTCTACTTCCTGTGGTTTCTTAACATGGATGCTCAAATTCCAGGGGTCTTGGTAATGAGTAAAAATCACTAAAAACCATTTTTTGATCATTTTACCTCAGATCCATTACCTGTCCCAGTAATTCAGCCACAAGGTCAGTTTGTAGAGTTTTCCTTTCACCAAAACTATGAAGGCTTGAAATGCAACTACCCTAACCTCATATTTGTTATTCTAATCCCCTTACTGCTTGTCAAAGAATATCCTCTTAGAGATCCCATTTTCAACACCTGCAATTTATTTTCTGTTTATTTTGCCATGTTACATAGACTAATGTAGCCTGACAAGGTGAATTTTTATTGTCTTCTGTACCTGTAAGGCTTTTCAGGATTTCATTTTGATGATTCACATCTTTTCATAATACAGCACCAAATTCTTAAATTTACTAGGCAAATTTATGTGATGCAAGTGGAATCACACAGTGCACAGTCTGTTTAAAGTGATCTGAGAAGTGTTCTGGGGAATCCTCCTGACTGAGAGAAAATCTCTGCCATCAGAAAGCTGCAGGAAGCTGTTTGCAGCCACCCTTTCTCCTGTTTCTAAAAAGGTGAGGAGAGGGGTTAAATCTGGAGGGGACAAGGCATGAGGCCATGGGATAGTGCTAATGGAGCAATATTCCCACTTTGCTATGAGCAACAGGCAAAATTGATTCTTTCTGCACTAGTGAGGATGTGGGAGGTGCAGTTTACTCTGTGTTACCACTCTCCTCCAGCTCCAAATGTTTACCCTGTTTACTTTTCTCCTGTTCTCATTATAATACATTCCTTTTTGTGGTTTATTCTGTGTTTTGATTTAGGGATCTCCTTGGGCACCTTCTGCTCTTGCAAGTAATCCTTATTCATAAAGAGCTCAGTTACAGGCAATAGGGCCTTAAATCTAATTTTTTTTGCATCTCTGCTTGTATTTATGAAGAACTATTCTTGTGAATGAAGCATTAGCTTGTGGTAAACAATGGTAAATAATGCCAACAGCTACAGTGTGGTTACAGCTACAGCAGTCAAAAGACCTGAAAACTCATTTCTCTGTCAGGCACTGTCACTTCTAATATGGAAAACTGAGTAAGTCCATAATATTTGAAAACATTTCTCCTCTTAGCAGATGATGAATTCTCAAAGTGATGCTTAATTAGTCTTGTTACTTTTAAATAAACTAAGGAAACATATTAAGGAACTGCAAAAGGAGGATAAATCTGGGTATCAAAAACTCTTAGTAGCCGGGAAGCAGATAAAACAAAATCCCACTGCTTTACCTTTGTGCAACAAAATGCTTTAATCCCATTTGAACTGTACACACAGTATTGATACAGCTCTGTTTGGGTAAAAGGAGACAGTGCAGCTAAGAAAGCATGTGACTGGAAGACCATAAAAAATACATTTATTCCATATTTTTGCTTAAAAAAGTACTGATGAAAATTGATGGTTTTGGTAACTTTTGATGTGACATAATAACAGAAGCATATTGTCATGAAACTGTAGCCACTTTCAATAGATAGATAGATAGATATCTAATAATTAATGTTTTCTTCCTCTCCTACAGTAAGATGAGAGGGTTGCCTGGGTAATTACTGGCTGCCTTCTCTCCATTTCTGGCCTTGTGAAGTCTGCCAAGTTCAGGTGACAAGCAACTGAAGAATGGAACAAGCTATGTCATTATATTAACAATATAGATCATGAAGCTGTCTAGGAGAGAAAAAATATAACATACAGGTGGTGGTTTGTTTTTTTTTTTCCCTCTTTTACTGTAGATTGTTCTCCCATTCCCAATAAATAGACATGTGAACAAAGCCCCTGAATCAGTCTTACACTGATTAAAAAAAAACACCAACAAAACAGTTGGGTCTTCTTTATTTTTTAATTTTTTTTTTCTTAAGTTTTTAGTTTTATATTTGCAGTTCTTTCCTTGCCTGGGATAGAGTCAAGATTCTTTGGAAAAGAGCAGGAGAAGATCTTTCTGAAGGAAAAAAAACTACCAGAAAATGTCCACATGCACTGTTGTTCCCTTCCTTTTCACAGCCAAGGGAACTGAATTCCTTCAGTGTTTTTAATTTGCTCCTCCTGGGGCTGACTCAGGAGGATAAACAGGGAGGTCACAAGGGTTTTCTGCTGAACTGATGCTGTGGTACCTGCAGGAGATGTTTGATGTGTAAACACAGTGGGTCAACACAACTGAACTTAGAGATAACAAAAAGATGGGAGAAATAATAAAAATATCATGGCAAATACCAATGAGGAAAAGGAGCAGTTTAAAATAAACAGGAATCCAAGAGGGGCTTAATAATTGCATGAGATATATTAAGTTGTGGTGTTGCTTTTCCTTTCTAAGAGGTGTCCTGCCTTCTGGGATTAGCCTGGAAAAGATGCACTGCATTGAGCTGCTTGCACTGACAAGCACATGGCTTAGATGGGCTGCTGTAAATAGTCATACAAAGTTTTCCCTTTGAGCAGTGAATTTCACTTACCTTAAAGAAATAATATGTGAGATCTTTAGCTTGAATGAAACTTAGTTCTTCTGGAATCTTCAGCATTGCTGCTCTCGCTCATCTATCTGAGGACCATTCCTGGCAATCTCTTTCTTCCTTTTCCAGCTCATTTTATTTAAAATTTATTTTAAAACCTGTTGAAGTGTCAGCTTCTGTAACAAATCCTAGAGGCACATCACTTTGACAGAATGTCTTGCCTACACAATGATGTGGAGTAAGGACATTTTCTTTGTTCTTAGTTTCTTTTCATCTGAGGCAAAAAATCCCCAAAACACCCAACAAAAAACCTTGAGGTTAACAAGAGATCTTGAAAGAGAAGTGTGAAATCTTTCTCTTTCTCTGGTTTGTTAGTTTTCCTCTACCATGCTGAGAATAAGCTAATCAAGAACCTGAGCCAACAAGACCAGTATGATAAGTGTCCACCAAGTCATTAGGAATAGAAAGGATTTGTTTTTTTTCAATCCCTTTTCTCTGTGGTTTACTTCTAGTTTAATAGTACAGATTTTAAGGAAGCTTTTTGTGAGATCAAGAAGGAACTTTTTGTCTTCTTATTTTTTTCCCTCCTTTTTCTTTTTTTCCTTTTAGACTGCCACCTTTAAATTACACTTAGAGGCTTCTGATCTCTGCAGTGTACACTACAGTGGCTTGTGACACTGCTTTCTGTCGTGATATTGTGGTCATTTCACACGTGATAGTCCCTCCAGCCAGCTGGTGCAAAGTCTTCTTCAGCTTACAGTGTTTGGGAACTGGAGGTCCTGACTCTAAATGCAGGGATGATTCCAGCATGCAGAAAGCAATTACCAGCCCTGGAACCTGTCCAGAGCAGCAAGGCTGACAATGCTCCTTTTTGCAGCCCTGCCCTGGCAATGCTAATAACCCAAAGCTACTTGTTAATATATCTGCTGGGAGACCTGCATTCTAATAAGCACTTCACAGTCATATACTTACTCTTCTCAGTTTTCATTTGAATATGTATGAATTCACATAACATCGGCCAGAGCAGGTTGAACAGTGAATTTGCAAATAGACATGCAGTGTGGAAACTACAGAATGCTTGCCTTAGTAAAATTGTAGCAGGTAAATCATGAGTGCTGTAGTCTATAATCTGCACTATTATCATAATTGCTATCTGCATTATCTTTTTGGATGGCGATGAAAATATTTTATATAACCAAATTAAATAACCAGTGTTTGTTGTACTATGTTTAGTACTTTGATACCTTTTAAGTATGCTGTAAAGAATAACTCAAGTGGAATTTAGATCAGTGATTGCTTGTAAAATGTCTGAGATGAAATGTTGGAAGATTGAGTGTAAAGATACTTTGTGAATGTAAGACCTTGAAACCAAATACAAGGTCATTGAAGAGCATTGCTAATTGGATAATAGGATTATTATTACAATCTTTTGAAAAACTGTTGCGAAATAAGTCTCTTTGTTCTCTGGGTGTTTTCTGTGATTAAATGATTTATGGCTAATTATCCTCTAAGCCTCTCCTGCTCTAAACCATCTCTTTGTCTTAATGCTGCTGTGGTTTTCCACCCTGGGGCATTTGGCAGTAGTCGAAAGGGGTGTCTCTCATCTTTCTGCTCATGAAGACCTCTGTGCCTTCAGATTCACAGCAGACACTTGATGTTCACATTTTGGGGCTCCCAAATGAAGTGTGGTGGGAGAAGCAGCCGTACATGTGGGATTTGCAGCTGCTGACAGGCAGGACCTGCTGCATTTAATTGCCTCTTTTTAGAAAGCTTCTGTTGCAGTTATATTTTTGTCCTTTCTAATATCTAAACCAAATGTTAATGCATTGAAAGGCTTGATAACACCTCACAATAAATATCTAGACTTGGGGCTTTTCTGCTTCCTTAAAACTCATTAAGCAATGGTAAAAATCTATATTAATTGAAACATAGATGGAGGTAAATTAATTTAAAGATCTGGATGGCTTAAATTATTCAAATGTGAATGTAGAGGTTTAATATTTTATCTGTAGTTTGTTAGCCTATAGTTACATGTGAACTTTTTTGTCAGGCTAAAGGAGCCTTCCTTCCCTGAGGTGTTCATCCCTCGTTTCAGGGGGCATGGTGATTGAATTTAGGGGGTTTGGAGAAGAGGGCAGGGCAGCTGCTGCTCCAGCTGTTGCCATCAGACTGATTACAGTGATGGTGAACATCTCACTGTGGCCTCATTCTCTTTGGATCACCATTTTCCAGAGTCATCATGAAATGGGTGATCTAATTCCCATTTGTTGCCCTTCTTGTTTTTAAGGGATCACTACAAACAGCAGGATGCACTTGGAATGCTTCACACACATTTTTGTTTTGTGTCCTTTTTCCTCAGGCTTCTGAAGCAAAATGAATTGTTGAATGTATTTACATGCTGTCCTGCTGCAAATTATGTATTCAGAGATTTCTTTTTGTCTGCACACAACTAGTTGGGTGTAGATGCTCATTCTATTAAGTGGCAAGATTCCAATACATTGTTTTCTGCTTTTTTGTTTTTAAAAAAAGTGTCATTCTCCCCAAGGAATTACAAACTAAGATGAGGCAGATTGAGGGCAAGCATGTGGTTACAAACAACTTCTGAATAATTTAATTTAAGATGCTCAGTAATGACTTTGAAAACTTTGCAAGTAAAACAAACTTTTTGAGTAAAGCAAAATCCTTCAGATAACAATTCCCTGTGTGTGCATCTTCATTTTGTTTTGCTTCTTTACATTTTTTATTTTGTCTCTTGCAAGAAAAGTCTAAAATTATTCTGATATGTCATTCAGGCAGAAATTTTTTAAAAATTCAATGTATTTCAGTTCTCAAATTTGGTTTATTTTCTTAATTAAATCTCAGCTCTTGTGCAGTGATCTCTCTTAGTTTTGTGAGAGGATGGTGGCCTTTGGAAAGAAAACCTGAGAACATGAGATGAGCCCTAGCACAATAATTTTTTTTTTTTTTTTGTCCCAATCAACTCTGAAAGACTTTGGCAAGAGTGCCTTATGCCACAGTAGCTGAAGGGTCTCAGTTTAAATTCCTTTTCTGCCTTATTTGGACTTTTCATGAGCCATTCATAACCAAAATACCTCTGTGCCTCCAGCAGAGCTCTTTCATCTTGGATTATCTAATTAAAACCATCAAGTACAGAGCGAGTTGCTGGCCCAGAGGAATATGCAGTGCTGATCTTCCCCATTACAGGTTGCTGATCTACCATGTTAGACTAGGACATTGCATATTTTCTGTGGAAGAACTGGCTTAAATAAATCTTGTCTTGCAGTCTTTGCTAGGGGTAGTCACAGTGCTGTGGACACTGTGACAGCAATGACCATGTGGCTGTGCCACAGCTCTGCCCCAAGGTCTGAGGTTGGAAGATGTGACAGAGCCTTTGACTTCCCTGCCCTGGGAATAATGCAGTTCTCTGGATCTCATTTTATACCACGGATTTCAGCACAGTGTCCCTGGCTGCTGCTGCTGGGCTGATGGTTGGATTAGATGATGTTGAAGGTCTCTTCCTGTTGATTTCTCTCTGGGGGTTCCTGGGTCAGGGTGACCCCAAGAGAAATCCAAAAAGAGTCTTTGCATCCCTGGCCCAAAGGCAGCTGGAGAAGAGGTCTGGAATGCTTCTGATTGTGCTTTCAAGGTGTTTATTTCTTCTCTTCTCTGTATGTTCTTTCTCTCTGTCCTGCCGTGGTACAGAAGCCATGGCAGTCTGGCCTCGAGTCCTGGGCAGCTCCCACATTATGCACTCAAAACCATGTGTCTCTGTTTACAATTTTCACCAATTCCCATCTCCTGTGTTAGACAGTGAATCTCTACTTTAAACCAATAGAAAAGTGCCACCGCCACACCAAGACATGGAGGGCAAGAAGAACAAGAAGAAGGTCAGGACACGCCCAAATCCCTCCATCTTGTCCCCTGAACCCCTTATCTTAAAAACCCCAAAATTCTACTTTTCCACCTTGTGTCAATTCACCTATTACACTACTAAAACCCTTGAGACTCGTAATTCCTCATCCATAGATAGCAGTTTTCTATGGGTTAAAATCAAAGCCACAGATGTTTTTGACTTCATGCCAAGGTCTCTGAGACCCCTGCCAGGGTCTGGGGCCAGCCAGGGCAGCCAGAGGGATGTCCTGGACTCCAACATCTTCCAAATTTGACAATTCTGTGATTTTGCTCCTAAACTGGGCAATCTTTGGCTAAAGTCTTCCTGCTAAGAAGGAGGTGGCTCTACTGGTACCAGGTGTAGATCTCACAGTATGGAGGGTCAGGAGATATCCTGGTTTTTAGTATTGACTTCCCAGTCCTAAAGCAGGGCACATTTTTTTCCTCTCAGCACATCCTGCTCCTTTCCTGGATGTGGCAGTGGAGTAAAAGCAATATATAATAATTCCTTTCATTGCTTCAAAGAACCAGGCATGATCACAGCAGAATGAAAATATGAATGCTAAAACAGAGGCAAAGGGTGAAATATATTACGCAGATGACATTATGGCAACATAATGAAGAAACTGAAAGGCGCAAAATGAGATCTTACATTTTCCTTAAGTTTAGTAAACCCATTCTTTTCAGCTTTATGGATGTGATGAACATCAATAAGATTGATTAAAAAAGGCTGTAGAATGTTAAAATTATACCATGTTGCTCCCAGCTTCAGTATTATTCATGCTTACAATGGGCCATTACCGACACACCGTTCTTTACTGAGGAAAATAATAAATTAATTGCTCTCTTCTGTCTGTTTTTACCTTGCCTAGAGCTTGTCAACAGCTTCTCTGTAAAGATTGCTGCAATTGCCATTTGCATAGTGAAGTCTGCTTCTCCAGCTTGGGAGAGACTTTGCCACAAGCCTGGTTTGCTCTCAGCAATTGGCCCTGCTCACCCCCAGTGCACAGCCTGCTGCTGTTTGCTGGGAGCTGTGAACGAGGGACAGGGCTCTGGGAGGTGGCAGTGCCTTTGGAGGTCATAGTAAAAGGGGTTTAAAATCATGGGCATTTAGGGTTAAAAGGAAAATTAAGCTTAGTAGGCTCTGAAAAGAAAAATAAATACCCTAAGTACACGAAGACTTTGTACCTTGCTAGAACCGCACCTGGGTAGCTAGTACATGATAAATGATATAATTGTTAGATGTGATGATTGTTCAGTAATTAAATATAATTACTATTTAATCGTAAGAATAATCATGAGAAACTGTGGTCAGGGACCTAAGAAAGATCACGAGAAACTCATGTCAATGTATACAATAGAACAATATAAGTTTAATAATTAATATGTAAGTTATATAACGATAGAATATAAAATACGTTCAGCTCAAAAGCCGTGTCGGAGTCAGACTTGGGTCTGTACCCCTGATTCCCAGAGTCTCAATAAAAGCACCTGCAGATATTCATGTCCTGTGATTCTGTGTGCTCCTGAACGCTATCAGAGGGGCAAGGGCAGTGGATCAGTTGTGTTTCAGCTGAAGTTTCTAGCAGCCTTGCTGTTACCACCATAACCAAACCCCAGACTGGAGCCTGTGGCTGCCATAGGTCATGTGCCACTTTGATGTTTTGTAGGATATGTGATTATTTAAAGCCTTAAATTCCTATTTATGAGGTGCAAAAGTCTTCCACAGAGAATGATTTCCCCTTGACTTGGCTGTGTACCAGGAAAAGGAAAATCTGATTTACTACAAACACATTTGATCATGCAGGAGACAAGGAGAAGGACTAGGGGTGGTACAAGGTTGATTTGAAGTGAGGCTGAGAAGGAATGGTCAGGCTGTGCTTGTGTTTATTTTACTGAACAGATGGTTTGTACTTCTGGGAGGGGAATGTTCACGTGGGGGAAATGTAAGGGGATAAAAAAAGAAATTTAATCTTTCACAGTTTCTCTATAGAGCTGACAAGGTTTGGGTAATTAAACTGTTTACCTATATTTTGTGTGCCTGGTGTCACAGCTGGATGCTGTCACCGTCACTTCCCCGCACTGTACAATTTACTGCATTAGTGAGTTACTGAGCCCTCATCTGCCTGCAAACATCATCCTTGGAACAGAGAGAGGGCTTTGCACTCAGGGTACAGCTGCTTTAGGGATCCACTGAGGGAGGAGGGTCATTTTGATTAATAGCTTTATTTTTAAATTATTTTTTCTGAGTTGTTCTTTTTCTGTGAAGGAATATTTGTGCAACTGCAGTTCTGTGGGGAAGCCAGCCAAGCTGTTTTTTTTTTTTTTTAAAATCTGCTCATGCTTCCCAGAGTCTCTTACTAGTAAAGATAGTTTATAAACAAGAGGACCATATGTGGCATTTTCATCATGTAAATGCTCTGTGATTTCCTAAGGCTGATTTGGGAAATATCCTTCCTTGATAGGAGGCTGTGTGGGCTCCTTTCAGTTTTTTCTTTTTTTTTTTCCTCATAGGAAAGCCAGCCAGACTCCTGCTGGCAGGAGCAGTAGCAGAAGCAACCAGGCAGGACTTTACTATGTTCCTCTCAATTTGCTTGACTATTTCCTTAATATTTTTTCACTTCATACTACCTGTTCTTTCTTCAGTTCTAAGTTTCACTTAGTCTTTTCTTGTTTATTTTGTTTTTGTTTTTGTTTTTTTTTCACATCCCTTTACCTAATCATTACTAACTCCTCCCATACCTGAGAAACAGACCTGATGTTTGTTTGAATCAGTTCATGAATTGTATTTTTCCTTCCTTGCCAGATATTTTCAGGGCAGAACTACTTCTCTGCCCCATATGTACAGCACAATGGTGTCTAAATGTAACTAATAAGCTTCATTAACAATATTTATTTCTATAATTGACTTCATCCCAAATACATGGAGTGGTCAGGGGAAAAGCTGAGCACTGACCCTCCATGGTCATTCCCATTCCCACCTCCTCCCATGTTCATGCACCAAGGACATCCCTGTGATCAGCTTGCCTGACCTCCTGCCTAACACATGCCATAAATTCCATATAGGAATTTTTGGAATCAGTCTATAAATTCCAACTTTCATAGTTTCTGCAAGACTTACTGCCAGCTGCAATACATTACAGATGAAGGACAAATCTCTTATTTTCAAGGCAGTTCTCAAAAACCTTTCCAAAACAAGCTACATGTGCAATTCTTGCTAGAAAAACCAACCCAGCCCTCAAAAAGCTCCCAAATCCAATCAAATATTTTATTGTTGCTCCATTTATTTTGAGTCTTTTAGATCTGGTAACATTTAAGCTTTCTTGATTCCTCTTTGTGATGGACAATTCTAGAAACTGTTTGGCAAATATTGCAGAACCTTGGCATTTCTAGTTTTCAGCAGTCTTACTTTCTCACTAGTGTGTTTTTGGTGTTCTTTGTTTTGTTTCAGATTACACTGATTCTGCACATCTGAAGTGGTTTTGTATCTGCTTTGTAGGTGGCAGCTATTTAATTCAGGAAGAGAGTGACTTCATCTGACAGCTCTGGAATTGTACAGCTCAGCCAGTTACTATTTATTTCTAATAACAGCAAACTGCTTTTTTTTTTTTTTTAATTATTTTTTTTAATAACACTGTTATATAGGCATTAAGAAGTCCTGCTTTCTGTAATGGGTTTGCAATTTAAATTACGTGTAACTTATTCTTACCTTATTTCGAAAAATACTACCTTATTTCCTTTACTCTGAACTCTATTCTAATGCCTAAATCTCAACTTTCTCTTATTAAATACTGGAGTGTATCAGATGTTTCATGCACTGACATCCCCAAAAAACATCGCCTATAGATCCAGTGTGCTCTCCACCACTGAAATGGGTGCCATATTTTATGGAGACTTAGAAGAATTCTCTTTAATTCCTTTGTATAAATTATGATCCATTAATATTTCACCATGAGGAAATCAGATGTGCCTATCTTTAAAGAGGGAATGCAGGCTGGAACTAGAATGAATAATAAAAAGCTTTTCTGTCTAATGAACATCTGATCTTTTAGAAAAATATTTCTGAGGCAGGAGTGTAAAGTTCAAGTCTTAGAATGGTTTGTGAACTGAATATAAAAAAGTATTTGCTAAGTTAATCCAGGCACTTCATTGAGTTATTGTCGTACATTTAGAACAAAACCTAAAAACATCAAAGCATTCTGTAATTCTGAAGTCTGTGTGAAGAAATTGGTTATAAAATGTCAAAACGTAACTTTTCAGCAACTTAATAGTTTTCTATTTGCCTTTTTTTTTCTGCCAGAAGAGGAAGTTCATCTGCATGACAAGAAAATAAATTTTAAAAATGGCCTGTTTCCACAAAAATGATTAGCAAATCATTATTTATTAAGAATTACTTTAAAATAATGAACTGTTCTAGTGGAGATGTTTTAGAAAATAACTCAGACAACACCACTGAACCATCCTTAACTAAGAATGTACTGTCTGGCCTCTCTGTTGGCAACCAGAAAGAGCTGCTTGTGTACCTTAATCTTGGACATTTTTGTTGTTTTGCTATTGCCTGCCACAATCCATGTGTAGTCCTTCCTCTAGCCAAATAACTTAGGTAGTCAGCTGCTTAAATACTGTAAAATACCAGATGTTATCTTTACAGTATCAATGTAATACTGCATGGGGCATTGATTCAGTGAGAAAGAATTTCTCTTGAAAAGTGAGCATGGCTAGAGGAGTTTTGGATGCTTTTTTTCCTGTATGGTCTCAATTTAGCATAGGAATCAGCTCATCAAATTGCTGAGTAAGGTAGGGGCTTATGTGCTCTCCTCATTATCCTTCATCCTCTGGTAGAGAAGCAGAATGGAATTTCGGGTTTCCCAGGAGCTGAGACTGATGCCAATGCAGCAAGCCTTGTTATTAGGGCTAATGCTCCTTGTGCTCTCCCTCTGCACAGAGGAATCCCAACAACCTGACATGAAATGTTTAGCATATCCACTCTCTGCTATGCAATTATTGATTTTTACACTGCATTCCTACTATGCATTTCAGTCATGCCTCAATATTTTACTGACGCAGAGGTAATGTGAGTCGGAAAATCTTGAAGGCTATAAATTTTATATTGATTGGCATTATAACATCTGAATTTAGAAATACCTGGCATGAATAAAATGTAAAACAGGATGATTATGTGTGATTAAATAGTTTACTTTTATATTGTATATTAGTCATGCCATCATCCAATTAAAAGGATAATGGAAACAATAGTGATTTTAAATTTTTAAACCAGTGTGGGCTGCAATAAGGAGATTATGGAGCTTTATGAAGTAGTTTGCATAATGTAATGCTCAAGAATAGAATCTGAGTCAAAGCTGAGCTGTGCATGGTAAATTAGGCAACTTTTACTTTCTCCTTGACATAAATCCAGACTAAAAGTTTTGCCTGTGAAATTTAATGGAAATGTCTCCGAGTTAGGAAGAGAGTCGCAGAACAAGGTTGCAATTTGTGCTCTTTTTTCAAGAATTCGTTTCAGACCTTACTTTGTCATGTGAGCACTGAGGTCAGGATGACTGGCTGTGGGTTTTATGCTCTGCTAGACCAGACTTTACTTTTTCTTCAACAGAAAGTGATTTAAATAATTGTTGCTGCTTCATGCCAGTAACTTCCATTATACTCTATCCACTGAAGCCTGCTCTATTCATTCTGTTGCTTATTACCATTAGTGAGCCTTGTTCACCTAATTAACCCAATGATCCTCTTGGTTTAATCTGATTAACTGCAAATGGGTAAGAATATAGTGGCCTCTGATACCATTGGTAAAGATCAAAGGCATTGAACGAGGCTTGTTTGACTTCGTGGTTCACGAGCACAAGGGCACAAGGCAGAGAAGTTTGAGGCACTGTGGGAAAGATGTTTCATTCACTCCCATCTCATTTAAAACTGGCCATGGTTAATTCAGCATCTTCAATTTTGTTCTCTTCTTCCCCAAAAAACAGAGTATTTCAGATACTTGGTTGTTATTGAAATGGAGACATTTTTATAGTGAGGCTTGTGTGAAAGTCTCAGCCCTCGCATTAATCTTGTCAAAGGCAAAATGTTTTATATGCTGCATAAAATAGCTGCACGTTTTCTGTTTTTAATAATGTTTTCACTTTCAGGACTCCTTTAAAAAATAATTTTATAATCCAACATTTTATGCATTCTTATTATTCTGTAATTCTTCATGAGTTTGTTTGAACTGACTGACAGTTTTAATCTGAATATCCCCGATCTTATTTTGTCACAGGGATCATGAGTGACACTGAAAGGTAAGAAATAGATTTATACTGGTGTGTTAATGACCTAAACTAAAAGATCCCACTGCTCAGTCATGTCACAAGTGAGAAACAAGCCTCTTCTTTTTTTAACAAGAAACCCTTTAATGCAACAAGAGATTTATAACTTAGCTGCTCTAAATTCCTCTCTCGGAGTTTCAGTGGTTTAATGCAAAGATAGTCACTCTAGGGCTACCTGGCTGTAGGAATGTCTGAATTAAAATGGTTTCCTGAAATTGCAAAGGAGACATTTGCAAAGCAGTCCTAATGATATGTAAAAGTAATTGAAATGTGAAGCTATTTTTCCTGATTTCCTATACCATTTGACAGCCCCTTTCCTCCCTCATTATTATGTGTGAATATAAGGAAGAAAAGAAGAGATTGGGGTACAGTCTGTATGAATTTTGTCTGAAGCTGAGGCTGCACAGACAGCATGAAATACCAGTACTATGAAAAAAGATAAAAGCTGCCTCAGCTTATCTGTACTAAGAAGTACTAAAATGCTGTTTCCCCAGGAAGCTCTGTTGGATGCCTGGGGATGTTTTACAGAGCCCTGGCTTGCAGGGCAGAGGTACCACCTGCCCTGAACATCCCATGGGATCACCCTGGAAAGTTTATTACTGCAGAGATTTGCACTGCTCTGTGTCTTAGCCAGGCACAGGCTATAGTTTTGTGCTTTCCTGTGCTTAATCTGTATCCACTTGGCAGCACTTTGTGAGTGAAGAATCAGGGCTACAAGGCAGTTCTGAGTTTACCTGATTCTTCATGCACTTGCAAAAAAATATAGATTACCCAGGGCACTACCAATTTCTTCAAATTGGAGCTTTCACTGTCATGCCAACTTCTGGTGACTTCAAAGCAAGTAGGACCTGGCCACTGGTACCCACACCTTGCACTGAAAGCTGTATGTGGCAGAATCTCCACTCCATTCTCTTCTGTCCCCATAGCTGATGGAGCAGTGGCCACCTGCATATGGCCACTGGCCAGCTGCTCTTCGTGCCATAAACCCCACAGCAGGGCAGCAGGTGGTGTGTAAGCTGTGGGAGCCTTGAGCAGGGTGGGATCTGAGAAACAATCCCGTTGGAGGCACAGCAAATGACTTCCCACAGTGAAACATTTGGGTAATCCATTGCCATCTGGCTTGATTTTGTGAACCCACTCAATTGGCCAACACATTCAAAATATCACTGCAACTTCTTTCTCTCAGACAAAGTCTTGAAAAAAGAAAAATTAAGCTGATAAAATTACATACACTTTTTTCCCCCGCTCCTGTTTAAATTGTAAAGGATTTCTTTATATTCATGTTATCATTAGGTTTCATAAAATAGCCTTTTCTTGGACTGAAAAATGTCCTTCTGTGGGAAATGCAGACACAGGGTACCTTTTACAAATGATGTGATTTTATTAGGTGCTCAAATAAACTGTGATAATGAGCTGGCTCAGCCAAGTAGACTGAGAGGCAATGACTCAGGGCTGTCATGCCCATATTTATCAGGGCATGGGTGGTCTAACACTTAGAGACAGAGATCCTGGTGCTTGAACTCAGCTCTCTGGTTTCTCCTTTGCCTTCCAGATGCAATAGATGCTCCTGTCTACATCTGCATGATTGGAATGCCTATGCCCCAAAGTTGTGTGGGTTTTGTGGGGCAAATCCAGAATGGATGGCAATAGGAAGTCAAATTACTTGAAAATACAGCTGTTTTGTATTAATTTTTGGCTCATCTGAAAATCTTTTGTCACAGAAGGTATTGCTGAGGAATTAACAAGGGCAAGGATTATACAGGAATATGCTTTGGAGAATTTATCATCCTTAAATTTTCTTGAAAGATGCAAAACTTAAACTCCAGTCTGTATTTCAGACCCACGTGTGACTTAGAATGCAGGACATATTCACTTAGAGAAAACCAGCTAGACTATAATAAAAAATATCAAAACCAACAATAAACCTACACCACACACACACACCCCTCTCAGCCAAGACTCCAAATCTCAGCCCTGGTGCAATCTAATAGTCTAGTACTGTTCAAATATGCAATGAAATGCTATTTTGTGCATCTCACTCTTAGATAGCTGGGGAAATTAATGTCCTGTCTTGAGGCCTCTGTGTTAATGACCCCCAGCTATGCAGAGATGAAAGGTTTTGTATGTCAGTTTGTTCCCCACAGCTGAAATTCTTTGTGGAGCTACAGCCTTTTAAGCAGGGTTCTTTAAAATGTAAATTCATAAATGTGTCGAACATGGGCATTCTTTTTCCTACCTCCCTCTTTGCATTGAGATGTGATCATATTAGAGTGGATGTTTACTGGGGAGAGGCTCCTTTTCAGAGTGATGTTGATGGAGTCTTAATTGGTCTGATGAGTGTGCTCTGCAGATTAGGCTACTCCCCATGGATAAAAAGATTACAAGGGCATGCATTGATAGAACAAGGGAGAATGTCTTCAAACTCACAGAGGGCAGATTTATTATTAGCTCTTAGGAGGAAATTTTTACTGTGAGGATGGTGAGGCAGTGGCACGAGCTGATCACTGAAATTCTGGATTCCCCATCCCTGGGAGTGTTCCAGGCCAGGCTGGATGGGTCTCTCAGCAGCCTGCTGCAGTGGAAGGTGTTTCTGCCCATGGCAGGGGGTTGGAACTGGATGAGCTTTAAGGTCCCTTCCAATCCAAACCCTTCCATGAAAATTATAAAGCGGGCTTAAACAAAGGGTAATGCTTTTTGCAGCTGCTTATGGGTCAGTAAATGTCCTCCTCATTCCCCTGCTTTGTAGCCATTATTGATCCAAAGGCAAACTCTGCCTGTCTCTAACCAATATTTCTGAGAAGGCATTGATGTACTGAGCATATCCTGAGCTCCTTTGCTTTTCCATACAGAGCCCTTGTGTTGCTCTGGCTTCAGAATTGCTGATATATATATGTGGTTTCAGGCTGCTGGCAGACTTGAGTCGTAATCAGTTTAGATTTTGATGAGAATATGCAGATGTTAGATATTCCATGAAATTTTTACTGAATTACAGTTTCTGGAAAACCAGAAACTGAGACCATTTCTTAGGCTGCTGATTTCTAGTTCTCATAATGCTTGATCTCTTTACTCCTGAAAAGCAGAAGAGCCTGACAGCAGTATCTTTGGGACACCTGAAACACAACCTGTATTTTGTTCTGAATGTGCTCCTGCACTGTTTCCTGCCTCAGCTCTCGGGACTTTGTGCTGTTGATTAAAATGACAACTATTTATTTATTTAAAACTTAATCACATCTGCATCCAGGGATCTGTGAAAAGGTGGTTTTGACATTTTTCACACATCAATGTTTAATTAGAAGTCACTTAAAAACAAATAAATAATTGGGAATGACATTTTACAGGCGTTTTTACCTGAGATCTGTAATTTTTGATGAGCAGGGCTTGAAGGCAGGCATTAGAAAGCTGCTGTGTGGGATGTGGATGAAATACTATCCCACTTCATGGGTTTTGGAGACCTGTAAGGATAAGTCATGGCAGAAACTCAAAGAATGATCAATATTATAAGCAAGAACTCTGGAGTATAGAAGAGAAGCTTAAAAATTGATGGGAAATGCTCAACTTTAAGCAGTAAAATAGAAGCTAAAAAGGGATGGGTATTGCTTAAATATTTTGAATAGATTCCACTTTCAAAGCAAACCTTTACACACCCCAGTGCTCTGCACAGTCAGTAGCAGAAATGAATATGCAAAGCTGCCAGAAAAATGATGGGGAAATCTAGAGCAGCTGTGAGCTGACAGTGTTGTTGCAGCCTAAGAGAAGTGTGCCCTTTTCTGGCAGCAATAAGTGGACATCTCTGTGCAGTTTGGGGGTGACTAATCCTAGAGTAGGTTCTATGGGATGTGTGACATAATTAAGGCGTTATTTGATGAAAAGGAAGGTTGTCCATAGATGTCATAATCCATCAAACTATAATTGGAAGAGAAATAAAAGTAATGTGTGACATAATTAAGGTGTTATTTGATGAAAAAAAAGGTTGTCCATAGATGTCATAATCTATCAAACTATAATTGGAAGAGAAATAAAACCTTAAATAACTATATGAGGCATCTTCAATTATTTCTAATAGATTTTTTTTCAGGCTAACAATGAAGTGGGCTTGATTTTTAAAATATTTTCATACAGATAGACTTCCTGTGAAGTTGCAGAGATGCAAGAGCAGCACAAACCCTCACAGCTGACCATCCTTCAGCATAGGCTAAAGGAGGTTTTGCTTTTATAAAATGAGAGGCTGCCATGTGGCAGTGGCATTGTTTTTCAAGTAATGTGTCTGGATAAAGCGTGAATTGTGACACCTCTGAAGGAAGAAAAGGCAGTTTTGCTAATGACAGTTCATTAAGATTGGCAAGATGCCTATAGCATGTTCTCATTTTTGCTGTATTCTTGCCTTTTGCCCAAAGGATTGACTGAGAGGCAAATTTGGCTGTTGCTAATAAGCACTTAATAAAATAATCATGGCAGAATTACCTCAGCATTGACACGTACCACAGCCCACGGCATTTCTGTGGAGTTTCTGATAATGGCCTTTCAGACTGATGAATTCATAATTGTGATGTGGAATAAGGGACTCAAATGAGTCTGGTTTAGACTGCAGGATCAAAACAGGAGTCTGTTACTGCACCTGAGGACAGGTCCCTACATGATTTTATAATGACTGCACAAATGTTGACTTGAGTGGAGCAAAATCAGGCAATTCCCATCAATGTCAAGACCAAGTGAAGATGGATAGCTATGAATCCTGACTATGTCCATGGGTCAGAAAAATCCCGAATCTATTTCCACAAAACCGAGGTGAAGAGACGCTCAGCAGACTGCTAAAATAAAAATCTGGCAAATCAGAAACTTGATCCGAGTTCTTTTTGACAGTTAAAAGGATAAAAATAGACTACTTTTTTCTCCTCAAGGAGAAAATGTTCAATTGCAGAGCAGGTGTCAATTCATGTTTCTGCATTCTCCTTTCAGTGCAGTGAACAGGGTTTACACCTCTACACTCTAGCAATGGTGAAGCTTAACTTCTCTTTGCATAAATCCCAGATTTTTTTTGAAATATATCAGGTTTTATACTCAAAAAAGTATTTTTTTTTCCTCCTGGCTTACTGCAGGCTGTGGGGTGGGCTTTGCTTAATGTGGTCAGGTTAAATGTTTAATGACATCTATAGCAACGTTGTCATTAGCTCTTGTTTGGTACCCTTAGGCAAAAGCTAATTTGAAGCTTGAATTATCAAGACTGCCTCTAGTTGACAGAAAAATATGATATTATTTTTTAAAAATTAATTACTAGTCCCAAAGTATGACAAAAGTATGTTTGTCATTCCTAACAGTGCATGAGGTGTTGGCAAGTTTAAAGGGTAAAAAAAAAAAAAAAAAAAAAAAGGCTAAAACTGAGAAGGGGGAAAGGGGGAAAAAACCAAACCAAACAACCCCCCAAACTTTGTTTGTAGTTCCTGTCCTTGAAAGGTACAGTGTAATCTTTCCTTATTTATTCATTCCACTCCACTTTGCCCTCTCTGCCATTATGCAGGCTCCAACAAGGAAGGTGACCCTTAAGTATTCAAAACAAGCCTGGAGTAATATACTAATAAAAATTCATGTGGTGTTTAAAAAAATGAAAAAGAAAAGCTCAAATCTTTGTTCAAGGTCCATTAAAATGTACAGACCATTCTGCAATACTTTCATTAGCAAGCTCCTTGCTTGGAAAAGTCCTGCCTATTGTGTGGTGAATCCCCATACTGTCTTGTCCTCTCTAAAGATAAAAGATAAATATAATAACAATAGCAACAACAACAATAGCAATATGGTGGAAGAATGATAGCAGACAAGTTTCATATGCAGTCTAGTATGAGATGCATTAGCTTTTGGCAAACTCTGTTTGAACTCACATCATTTGGCCATTCAATACCATTGAAGAGGTCTGTAACTCACACTACAAATAAATCAAAATGTTAGCAAAGGTCCACATTAGTTTGCAATATAATACCCAAGCCCTAAAAAGAACTCTTCTAATGCTGCCATGGAGAAGTGAAGGGCAACAAAAACCAGAGGTAAATGCAAACTTTTGGGCTGGAATAATTTATCATGCCTGAAAACCCTGGTGCAATGAATGATCCATTCAAAAGGGACTTTTACAATCCAGCAGATCTTTCCTCAGCTTTAGGGACTAAGGGAATAATGTTGCTTAGGAACAACCTGCATATTTAAACACTGTTTTAAACAAAAATACCATAATCCAGTTAATGAATTCCAAGCTCTGAAATTCTAATTTCTACACTACTGTCTTGTCTAAAGGCTGTCTTTGTTGGAAGTATATTAAAACATACAAGAGCACGTTATCAGTCATTCAGACTATCTTTATTTTACTGTCTCCCAGTCAAGATTTTCCAACTGGTGGCATCCCTGAGTATTTTAAGTACCACAACTTCTTTCAAGGCTGTGTAAGTAATTGGGTAACTGAGCTGTCACCATTGGGTTCTGTCTCTACAGCTCCAGAGTCTCTTGAGCTGTAGACAATAATAATTCCTGCCTTGAATCCAGCAGCCTTGGGGCTTGTTCTTCCCTTTATGCAAAATCAACAGTGAGGAGCTGCTCAGTGAACTGCTGGGACTGCAGCACTGGAAGGCTGAGGAATTGCTGCTTGGCTGGCTGGGGGATGGACTTGGGGATGCACAAAACCACGGGTGTGCCTCTGCTGCAGCACCGTGGGATAACAGAGATGAGATTTTCCGAGTTGTGTAAAAAAGATCACAAAAAAACCTGTTCAGCAGCAAAATTCCAGGTATTTTAGTAAGGTTTGGGATCATTATCCCAGTGAAATCTGGAAGGGTCTGCTCCTACCTCCCAGCACTGTGGATCTCTGTGGGTGCTGCTGCTCAAACAAGAGCAAGATGGAATGCTGCAGGTGATAAGAGTACTTGTCCCATAATATCATCCTCCTCAAAGAGGCTGTCCCTGATGAATTCCAGCTGTCACTGAATTCAGTGTGTGTTCAGGGGTATTATGTCTGTGGCAGGTCTTTCCTAATATTCTGTTCTGTTCCATGTTAGAACTGAGAAGGATCACTGCAGCCATGTGCCTGAATGCACAGATACTTTACCAACTCATTTCTTTTCTGTGTTCTAGAGAAGGCTTTCTAAACATGCAATAAGCTCATTAAAATAAAAAAAAAAAAAAAGGAAGAAGGGAAATCTGGAAGATAAAGGGGTTAGAATCAGCTCAAAGAAAAACAGTCACTCGTGATAAATGTAAGGTAGCTGGTAATTGATCACAATATTGAAGAATTTTACTTCCATTAGCCTTATGGTCTTCTATTACATGCTCTCCAATCTTAAGTAAAACTAGATCCATGTGAACCTTTTGTAAATAAGATCAATCAAAGCTCCTTTAAAGATTACAAAGATGATGAAGATATTTTTTCCAAGCATTGCTCTGCAGCCCTACCCATACATTTTGCTGGGAATTAAAATCTCTGGTTTTGGCAGTGGTGATGGAGGGAAAACCAAAGTCTTTGGCTTTACCTGATGTAAAGGAAGTACACAGGAGAATTTGATGAACTCTGTGTCATATGGGGAACACAGGAGCACTTTGTAGAGATGAATTTTGAGAGCTGTCCAGGCTTCAGTAATTCCACAAATATGGGATCAGTATCAAAGTAAGATTCACCTAAAATACAGGCATATGTTTGGGTTTTGGATAGCAATTTTTTTTTTTTCCTCTGTGTGTAGTTTTCTGCTTTTGTCTTATGAAAGGGGTGAGTTTTCTTTTCCATTTTCTATTGCCTTTGTGGCTGCATTTATGCTTCCTGCTGACAGTGAGTAGAGGTTCCAAACATCATACTTAGTGCTTATTGCTATTATCCATCAATACAGTGGCACACAATTCCACTGATTTTAATATAATTGAAGCAAATTAATTTTAATCACTAAAATCTGAACATTAGCATTAGCTGAAATGGAAATAAAATTGCTCCCATCTCATGTTTAAATTACTGTTTCTTTTCATAAATTTTAAACCAGCTGACTCTGGAATCCTACCTGCATTTTGGAGGAAAATTTATTGCTGCTATTTTTTAACAAGGACTCATGCAGAATTCTATGGGAGCTGTAGTTATGCAATAGATAAGGGCAACAAAAAAGGCTGAGGACTGCTCCTCTGCTGCAGGAGTCTACAGCAGAGAATATTACATCATAATTTCCTAATACATAACTGGGCATCCCCAAGGGTTGCAGCACATTATTAACCATATTTTCAAACTGTCCTAATGGAGTTAATTGGAAAGAAAAAAAAAAACCCAATATTTGAACCATTGAAATAAGTGCAATAAATAAGTGAAATAAATTTTATTTCAGGTTTTATGGAATTACTTGTTTTATGATTCTTTCATTAAAAAATCACAAAATATTTAATGCTGGAATTATTCTGACCTTTTTTACAGCTTTTCCTGGCGGACTTGTTCTGCTGTTTTGGCTTGAAATTATTTTTTCCTTAGTGAAGTGGGGCAGTACTTCTAATCTTTTATAAGCAAAAATAATACTTAAACTGCTAAAAAAGCTCTCCTACTGCTTTAATCCTTACTGAGTCTCATGGCAGCCTAATGTCAATGTAGCCAGCAGTGAGAGAGTTCTGAGTTCTGTACAAAACTAAGGGAGTTCTCAGTTCGTCTCCTAATCCCACACACAGAAAAAAACCACTGGAATTTTACAACTGGGTTTAGATTTCATTTTCTCATTCCTGTATCAATAAAGGAATGCTCTGAGGATTTCAAAACTCTGGGGAGCTCTAGTCCACGTTTACACGTTTGTAAGCTGAGGGCAGTAAAAGCTGTGGCTTAATTGATCTGACTTTTTCTGCTTGGGCAAACGGGCTTGACAGAGCCAGTAACTCTGACAGAGCTGCACTGCTGGAGTGCAGCTTGATGGCATCCAACAAGAGAAATGTTTCTGCACAGGTCTGCTTCTCCTGCGCTCTTTGCTTTTCACTTCTGTGCCACGCTCATGGCTCTGCCCTGCAAGGAAAGTCTCTATCTGCAGCAAAAAGCTTTCTGTCTGCCTGCTCTTATTGATTTGGAGAGTTACAGTGGGTGAGCATATTAGTAGAGCTGCCCTTCTAGAAAACTGCATCTGGTGTATTTACTCTGTTTCCATCCTCTCATGAGCTGGTTGATTAAGCAGGTGATGCTCCAAACTTTTACCTGCAGTGGGAGTTGAACAGTGTTTTGAGGACTGTGTTTGGGCTAGAGAATATCTTGCCCTGGCAGCAGACATTTCCACAGGCAGGACTTGATGTCCAAGGCTGAGGGACCCTGCTGAATTTTACACTGTGCTATTGCAGTTTGCAGAGATGCTTTCCCATTCCTGTCATTCAGTAACTTTCCTGAAGGAACCTAATTTCTACTTACAAAGCTGTGTGCAGGAAGCAAGAAATGCAAATCACTGTGTTTGATGCAGCCTGGCTCTTAATTCGAATTAACGCTTGAGAATAATGGTGTGTTTTATCTCTGCTCAACTTAACTGAGCTTTATTAAATTTTAATTTTTCACTTCCCTCTTTTCCTCAAGTGCAACGGGTGCACAAACCTTGCTGAATGGTGGTAGACAGTGTCATGTTGGAGAGACCTTGCATATGAGAACTGCTACTGTGCATTCAATTTTAATGGCTGATGTGCAAGGGTGCACGAAGGCACTAGACTGACTTCTTACTTTGGGATAGGGGGTGCCATTAACTTTCTTCATGTTTATGAAAATTAAAGTTTATTTATGAGGCACTTCTTTCTCTTTGCCTTGCCTTTGTGCTCGGGTCGAGGACTGGAAAGTGAGATGACGTAAATTGTTTAATTTAATTAGTAGTCTCATGGTAAATGTTCTGGAGAGCATTAGTGACTGACCTGTGCCCTGACATTATTGAACTATAAAGCAAATACCCATGAGAAGAAACTATAGTGAATTAGCAAATTTTCTAGCAAAAGCTGAGAATTAAACTCTCATATAATTGTGTCTATGCAAATCTCTTGTACTAATTCTGAGATTCTGTAACTTGAGGAGGTGAAAAGCAATTTCCAACTCTTTGTTAAATTGACAGGGTGCTAGTTAACCCTTTTTTCCCATCTCACACCAAATCCTTTCCCCCAAACCTTTGTGTGTCACAGCTGTAATTCCCTGAGGGGATGGAGGGAGGTTTGCAGTGTGCATTACTGACTCTTAGAATCTCTTGGAATCACTATATTTATAATGTATGGAAAAACTTTGTGGGTGGTGATGAGAATTTAAGCCATTTCAGTGTAATGCCAACCCATTACCAATCACTCCTTCCTCATTTTTTAAACATAAATTCTGTAAGTGGAGCCTAAGAGAAATCAATAGCACGGTGGAGGATTTAATGTGGATCAAAGTGAAATTACTTTAGGTAATTTACCTTTAGCGATCAGTTGCTAATAATTAATGTCTTTAATTTTATGAGAAGCTATTAGCAGCTTATAGAGGAAATGTAAACTTCTTCAGATAAAGAATGCTACATGTGTGAATATATGTGCTAGCTTCATGTGTGAATATATGACTCTCAAAATGTTTCTAATGCTGTCATTTATCTAGGAAAACCAAGCCATCTGCCACATTGATGAGAGAAAGCTGTGATAATTTAGTTTCCTAAGGAGATTGGACTAGTGAATTTTCACCCATATTGAAAGCTGGATGTTAGAGCTGGATGTGTCCCTGCTCACCAGCACCTCATGAGTTGCATTTCTTAAACCCAGACTTGTTTTATTTTTGTGATGGTAGCTGTTGTTTGGTATTTGGGTTTTGGTGGTTTGTTGGTTTTGTTGTGTGTCTTTGAGATTTTCCAAGTACCTCAGAGCTGTTTTTTCATCCCTTCCAAGGCTTCTGTCATGCTGGAGGTATCAGCGCTGATGGATGGACTAAGGAAGAGTTTTGTATGTCTTAATGACACCTTGATGAGAGCAAAAACATTGCAACAGTGGTGCATATCTCTTAAAAACATTTTAATAATTCTAATAACTTTTTCCCCTTTGAAATCTGAATATCTGACACTCTGTGTATATCTTAGATTCCATTATGAGAGTGTTGTGATATAGTTCAGATGCTTTCCAGATTGCTACAAAGTGATCTTATCCTCCTTCCTCAAAAGTTTGGTTTCTAAAGACATCCTCTTTTATTTACTTACATCAGCCTCTCTATTGCATCATGAAAAAACAAAATGTGTATTATAGCTTGAAAGCAGCACCCAATCCACTGATCAGTGCAGGAGTGAAACAGGGCTTTTGAACAGCTTTGCCAAGAAGGTGCAATGAGGCAGCTTGGAATTATCATCAGGTCCCAGCTTCATCTTTCTCTGAATTCTTCAAAGCAGCAGGAGTGTTGTTAAAAGAATATATCTGCTTTTAAAGTAGGAGATTGTTAATTAAGTGACATTTGCTGTCAAATATTGATAATATTCAAAGTGCAAAGCCAGGGCTTTTAGAACAGCTTGGTGTGATGTTTCTGGCTCCTGTAGGCCTTTCAACAAGCTGGACAGAACTCAGCAGAGCCTGCTGGGCTTGGAGCTTGGCTCTGGTTGGGTTGTTAAAGGTAAATCCTTAAACCTATTGAGTCCTATGTGCTTCTGCTGATGCTGGAAGGTGAGGGACACCAACTGGCACCGTGACCAAATCGAGCTGATTTCACAGCAGTACTTCTCTGGGTTGTAAATGGAAATACTGACATTTCCCTCCAGGAGCTCCTGTGCCATTATAGCACAACTGTTGGGTTTGGGATTTTTTGGATTGGCAAATATTGAGATCAGCAACTGCAGTACACCATGGGGCTTTCTGAAGCTGACAGTCCAGATCTGTCCAGCTGAATTTGCAAAGAAAATGCTGTCCAATTTTTAGGACCTCAAGCTCCAAAAATCAAATCATTCATGTGTGGGAATCACCCTGCACCAGACTGGGAGATTAGCTTGGCTCTTTCAGCTAGATTAGAGAGCCAGAGTTAACACAGCTCTCCAGCAGCAAACAGCTGAAGTCATGATCACAATTTACAATGAGGATGCTCAGGGCTTCAGAGTAAAGCAGGACAGGAGAAGGGGAATGTGTCTGAGAGGGCAGGAGCTGGCAGTTGTCTAGGCAAATCTTAATTTCATAGGCTTATCCAATTAATCCCTGTGACACCTTGGACCTTCTGCCCTAACTAGCAGGTGGGTTTAATGTACTGAAGAGCCTGGGAGCAAAGTGGGGAGAGCTCCTGGTACTAACAGTGTAAATCAGCTCCCAGCAGAGCAGGGAGCTGGAGGGAAAATTATCTCCTCAACATGATGCAGTTGTAGAGCCTCAAACAGTACTTCTGGAGCACGCTGCACAGTCACTGAAATAAACCCCTTAAGCAAGCCAGGCAGAAAAGTATAAATTAGCTGAGCAGGCACATATATCTGAAAAATCAAGTTTAAGTTCTGGAAGGATCTTGCCAGCAGGACCACAGTCAGACTTTTCAATCCAACAGAGATGTTCAACACAAATGTATTTTTGAGTACCAGCATTAAATAAGAGTCCTCTGAAGCAGTGACCTGGAGTCTGCTAAATTATCCTCTGTCTCAGCAGGGCACAGTAAGAGTGTTCATAACTGGGCAGTGTAAATGGACACGAGTTGATTACTGTCTCAGTCCCTTTGGAAATGAGATTCTGCAGGTCTTCACAGAGAAGGGCAAGATAAAATTACACCTTTGCTAATGCTTTATATTAGCTCCTATCTGCACCATTGCTTGAAAGCATTTGTGCCTTTTGAGGAGGATATAATCCAAGGTAAGGGAGAGGGATGATGGAATTACAAGGCCTCCATTTGCCTATGCATGGTACAGTGACAAATATTTGCTCCCTCATTTCCTGGCAAATGCTGAACTATAGAAATCACTGCAATTGTTTGTTAATCATTGAAAATCAGAGTTGCCCCAGGCAAGAGTTTATCAGAACTCAGAGCTCAACTGGATTGAAATCCTGATGTTTGTGTTTTCAAAGTTCCAGTAAGCTGCTCTTTCAATTGGGAGTTGTACACACACAAAACACAAACTAATGATTGTAGGGGATGGGTTGGAAGGCAAAGATTTCCAGGATTAGCACGGGGGAAGCTCTCCACACCCATCAGAGTGCTCTGTGTGCTCTGGGCTCCCACCAGCCTTGGTGAGGGGACAAGCAAGCATGGCACATTCTGTCCTCATCCAGAAAAATATTTTTTATTTTATTGGGTGAACTTTCAAGAAATAGTCACTGATCCATTCATTGTTTTCTGATTTTAGTGATTCTTTGTGTCCACTTTTATCTAAAATCTAAATCTTCTGTTTTATTCAGCTTTGCATTCCCCCTTGTCCTGCCCCTCCATCCCTAGCCCAAAAGTCTCTCTCCAGCTCTCCTGGAGCCCCTCTAGACCCTGGAAGGGGCTCGGAGCTCTCCCTGGAGCCTTCTCTTCTCCAGCTGAACACCCCCAGCTCTCCCAGCCTGGCTCCAAAGCAGAGGAGCTCAGCCCTTGGAGCATCTTCCCAAAGATTCATAATCATAAAAATGTAGCGTTCACACCTCACTTCTCTCCTAATTAGTGTGAGACACACCTGGAATTACTAAAGAGATTCTCAAATAATACCTGATGCTGAAAGGATACCTGGGAACCTGTGCTCAAGGGAATTTTGCCTTTTCTTTGGAATTTGGCAAAATATCTATGCTTGGCATAAAATAATTAAAAAGAAATCTAGTCCAACCTAAGGGAATAACCCTTTTTCTTTTTTTGTTTATACATAAACAGGCACAAAACTCTGAGCAGGATACATTTTGTTTCAAGAGATCTCGAATGCCTACAGCTATACTTGACTCCAGCAAAAATTCTGTGTGTTCACTCCTTCTGAAAATTAGGTTCTTTGTTCTTTTCCTAGAGCAATGACAATCTGGGTCTCAAAAGTAAAACCACACTGTACCATAACCTAGGAGTGTAACAATATGCTTGGGTTTTTGTAAAGAAATTTGCAAGTCAGGAAAAAAAAAAGAAAAAAGGAAGGTTTGAATTTTTAAAAACTGGTTTTGATTTAACACCACCTTCTTTTCTTCTCCAGTCAGTATTCCTACAGGCACTTCTCTCACTCTTTTCTATCCTAATAAAAATGGAGTAAAAGTGCATTGCTCATGTGTTTTAATTGTGAATAAGAAAGCATTCTAGCTGCCTCATGTAGGAAATGGGAAATGGACAGTTCTTTTCTTTTTCAGGTGATGTTTAAGAATGAAAGAATAGAGAAGAAAAAAAAAAAAATCAAGCATGATACAAGATCCCACAGATTTCACACAAATAAATGTTTTGATACTTCATCTGTTCCACACACATTTTTCTGAAGTCTCTCAAATTCCCTGTGAAGCAACTTGTATTTGTTTAAGTGTTTCTTATTTAGAGGGGAAGAAGTTAGTTTCCCTGGAGGTGTTACATGTGCATTGACAATTACATTTTTGCAGTGAAAATTCTTTCCTCTGTGCATATGCAGGGGAAGCAGGAAAGGAAATATTTCCTTGTTCACAAGGAAATATTGATTGGAGAGCAACATTCACGCTCTGAGTGTTGCTACCTCTGAAATTCCAGCAGGATTCCTGTGCTGGGGGCTGTGGGATGGCAGCAGTGCCTCTCTGACATGATCCTTCTCTGGAGGTCATGTTTGCATCACGTTTTAAATAGGGCAGGGGAGAAGGGCAAATCAATGAGTGGTTCAACTATCTCCTGGTTTATCTGTAGAGCTCATCTGTGTGTTCCAAATCCTTATCTCCTCCAAGAATTCCTGTCTTTAGTATCGACTGGGGGTTTGATGACTGTGCATAAAGTACAAATCCCTCTCATTAACTCATAATTGCATACTTTGGGCACTTATATTTGTTCTAAACCCGACCAACAAGCCAGGATCAGGCAAGAAGTTACACAGACTCCATGCATTTAGGGAAGGCTGAATAATCATCTTTATTAAGAAACTCATACTTTTAGAGATAGTTACGATACAGTTGGACCTAATTGGTTCTCCAATCAAAACACCATCATCATTGACTAATTAAGAAATCACCCTTTGGTAAACAAACCTCCATAACACATTCCACATTTTCACAATACTAAGTGCAGCAAGTTAAGATAAGAAAAGTTTCTCATTTTTTTCTCTGATCTTCTCACAGCCTTTCCCACAAAAGTTGTATTTCTCTCTGTGGCCAAGTTTCTTGTTTCCAATTGGCTTCATCCTAGTTCAAATGTAATATCTTGAATTCACATTGTGATTAGACCTGTGCCCCTCTACCTGGCTGCTTTGTCCCACCCAGGGGTCATTGGAATCAAGTCTCTGTACCTGCAACACGTTTGTTATTTTTGTTATTAAAGTTTCTATGTTCTGGGCTTGTTTCATCATTCCCATTCCTCTTTATTAGCCAGTTCCTCCTGGCTAAGCAGAAACACGGGGATCAGAGTGGGCTTCTAAGCCCATAGTAATCTGTAAACTAAATTAATTGAACATTTCAGTGGAGATCTGGTAGAATTAATTGAAATTCAGAATATTCTGATTGGTTTGTTAATTGCTTGATAGTTATATTAAACTGAGTGGAAAAATGGATGGTATTCAAAAATGGATGGTATTATCATAGAATAAGCTGAAAGTACTCTTCCAACTCCAAGATAGCATGTCAATTTAGGTTTTACAGGCTTTCTCATTTACATTATTATCTGTGCTAAATTTTACTGTCTGACATTTCATAAAATCAAAGTAATGAGCTTAATATAGAGAACATATTTGAAAACATCTTTGTTGGAGCTGGATGGAAATTTCAACAACTGTTTTTGATCACAAATAGCAATTTCATCAAATACAAAATGTTTTCAGAAAGTCTGAATTATTGTTTTTAGCAGAGTGAAGTTAAAATAATACCTTCAGAATTCCTTTCTTGTTACAGTTATTAAGATAAACCAAGAAACTGTCCATAGGACTTCTTAATTCTAGTTCAGGCTTTTCATACTGATTTGAATTTTGAAATGACTGGATTAGCTGTGGAACACAGGTTTGATTTTATGACCGTATTAATCAAAATAGTTCAATATTTCATTTTATTCTTTGGTGAAATGCAAGTTTCCCTCGATAGTAGTGAGCACTTCATCAGTGTTCCAGCATAATTAAAATTTTTTATTTGTTGCTTTGATGGTAGAGCCTGCATTACATCCTGTAATGGGTGAGAAAAGGTGATGCACATTCCTGTCCCTATTCCTTTCTCCCTTTGCCTCCCCTGTGGACTTGCAGACTCCAGGATGGGACTTGGAGCTCTTAAACTTTTGTACCTCAGCTGTGAGAGCTGAATTGCTCCATGACAGCTGCACTCTTGCACAGATAATAGAAGCTGACAAACTTTCTCTTTTAAACTGGATTTCTTAATAGATTTTAGTTTCTTTAATTGCTTGTCATGGTTACAAGGAGAGCTTTAGTATAAATATTAATGTTATGAATGAAATATGAGACGCTTTTATATCAGTAGTGTTTTCAAACTCAGAGTTTCTTTCTAGTAGAATGATTGAGAAAATGTCTTGTTGAGAACTGACAACAGGAATTGTAGTTCAGAAGAAATAGCTTAGATTTTAAAAGCATTTAGCTTTTGTTACATTGCTAGAAAGAGTTAAGCACATTTTAAATGTCTTTAAAATCCTCTTGAGTAACAGCTGACACTCTGTGTCACTTGTAGATATTAGGGCAACTTCCTATACTGAAATTTTTTTCTTTAGTATTCTCTCATCCTGCTTCAGAATCCATTGTCCTTTCTATAAAAATCTGCTATTTATTGCAAAGATTTTTCTGGCTGATTGAAACAATTTCCTGCTAAGAAACCTGTAGCAGCCTCTAAGTCCTATGCAAGAACAAGGAAGAAATTATTATGCTTTAAAAAAAATTTAAAAAAAGAGTCACTTGTCCCATAAGTATCTCTTATAATCTCTGCACTGGAGCAGGAATAGTCTTGGACTGAAGTAAATAAGTAACATCAATAGAGTGAAGAGAAGACAAATTTATAGCAGTTTTTTTCCAAAGTGGCTAAGGATTGGAGCTGCAATTCCCAAAGTTCTCTGTTGTGAAAACTTAGGGGAATGTCCCTAGAGTGAATTTGGCTTTCCAGAAGAGTTTCTCAATAGTCAACATGAAAAGCCCTGGCCATGGGTTACAGTCTTTAAATGTGCCACCATAAAACAGGAGACAATTTGTCTTCTGAATATTATTTAATAAAGTGTGGCCTTATCCAATGGATGGAAATCATAGGAGAGCCTATGATGAATCATCATTTTATGGGATTTGATGGAGATATTCTGTATGAACAGCTAGCTCCTACATCCCCTCCCTCACTGATAAGTTCTTTTTAGATGATATTTGCTTTTCTGTGGAGAATATTTTTCTTAGGCAGAAATTTTATTCCAACAGCATCTTGCTCTCAAAATCTGAATCTTAAATGATCCATTAATTCCTATTTGACCAGGGATTATGAAAGCTGTATGCACACATTTTTCCACTGGAAATAAGAAGTGTGACAATAGGATAATTATATTATTAAACATTCCTGCATATGTATTAAGCCATCCATAAGTTTACTTCAAGTTTAAATACTGATGTGCACATTTTTGTCGGTATGTGAATGTCCCTGAACACTTGTTGGTTTGGGTTTTTTAACAGATTTCTCTTCTATGTGAATGTAAAGCTTTAAAAAATCAGTATTGAAAGAATTATCATCCCTGGCTTTAATGTACTCAGGAAGCAAACATAGTATCCTTAATCAGTCATAGCAGCCAGCGTTAAATAGGGTGAGAGAGATTCTATTTCACATTCCCTATTTTTAAAGTGAAAGTTAAACAAGGAACAGCCAGTCAGTCGACTCCATAAATTTTATAGGCAAAGTCATGGGGCTTTTAACTTGTCAAATGATTTCATACACCATATGTAGTCTAATTCAACAGTTTCAGTGAGAGTATGGAATCATGTCTGACACTTTTTACCAAACATAATGGATCTCCTTTAATGTTTTCATTATCACATTCTGTAGCATTTATATAGCAATTATTTTATGTATGTTTAAAAGTCTAAAGCTCCAGAGAGAATCCTTCCAGATGAAAATCAGAAGTGTAAAAATGACACTTGGAGCTGGGTTCCTTTTGAGAAGGTATCTGCACCTCTCCCTTCATTCCACATTTTCCTTACGACTTCCAGACTTTCATTTAAAAATAACTTTTTCCTCCTTTTCCTCCAGGAAGTTATCAGCTAAGCTTGTGTAAATCTGTGCTGACACATGTTAATTCAACCTTGCTGAGAACTGTCTACTTTTAAATTGCAGTGGCAGCAAATCCATAAACTCTAGAATTTACTGAGGGTCGCTTCAGTATTAAGATGCATTAGCACAGCCATGGCAAACTCTGATCCTACAAATGCCCACACTCAGGTTGGAGCTCTGGAGCAGGGACCAGGTTCTTGTGAAGACAGAGCCTGAATATTATCCCTCCTAAAATATCAGCATATTTATTCAAAGAGAGTAAAGATCTGCTGCTCACTGGAGCTTAATTCAGCTGTCAGGTCAGATATGAGCCACATTGAAAGGTTTCAGGTCAGTTTTGGAAGTGTGTGATAAGTTTTTAGCACCTTGTGCCAGCATTGGTGTTTCTGGTCCTGTAAAGTGGTTCTGGTCATGTGTAAGGTCAAAAAAAAGCCCTAGTGAGGAGTGGAAATGTCCATGATGAGTGTGGATGATCACACAGATGAACAAACCTCACAAGCTGAACTCTTGCCTGCCCAGGGGTGCAAAGAAAACAGATTTTAATAGCTGGTTAATGAAGCTTTTTACATCAACACAACTGAACTCTGATTTATTTACTGTGTCTCCTGGGCTGGGGTAAGTTGTACACAGAGACTTCAAAAAAGCTCTTTCTCCCTCAGACTGAAAAAAGATGTCCAGGTGCCTTGGGTGATGTGGAAAAAGAAAGGAAGGAATGGGACAGCCCTGCTCAGTCTGACACAGTTGTTTGTTCTGGAGGTGATTTTTTGTCTGTGGCTGCTGCACAGAGCCTGGAAAGCCTTAGGAAAATCCTGTGTCCAGGAAGATGTACAAGAGGTGGACATTTACATATTTCTGTTTGCAGGAAGAGTTGTGCTTTTATGGAAAAAAGTTTTTATTTCTTGTACATTGTGTACAAAGATAATCTTCCTCCTTGTGCAACAGTTTCCTTCATCAATCAGAAATAGAATAGAATTCTTTCCTCCTTTATCCCTTGGCCTCAGAAGAGCTTTTTTATATCCTTTAAGAGTCTGTCACAGATTTTCACCAATGATGCTGAAACAAAGGCTAAATGTTTAGAGCAACTAACACTTGAATTTGTCCTTCAGCCTTTCTAGGGAAAAAAATACGTGTTCACCTTATGCCCTCATTTGCTATCCTCAGAGGAAAAAAGAATATTTTTTCCTCAGTGGTAATGTTCCAGCCAGGGGAATGTCATTTAGCACCAAAGGACGTCAACATCACAGAGCATTTTCTAATTTTATCAAGATTAATACGATCCTTGGCACTTGGTCCTAAATCATTGCTGACAGCTCACGGCAAAATGGGAAATATCACGGGGACCAATGACACTTGCTCCAGCTTTCCCTTCAGCAACAGCACTTCTGATATATTTATCTTAATTAGCAGCAGCAGGAGGAAAAGGAAGAAATAGAGACAAACTCAATTGAGTTTGAGCGAGATCATAATTAAGAAAGCAGTCGCTGCACAATTCCAAATGTAGATTTCTGACAATGAGAAAGAAAGGCAGCTCACTTACATGAAAGGCAGAAATGCAGTGAAGTTTAAAGAAATATTTGTCATCATTTTTCCTTTTCTAAGCATCAACTCTAAATGTCGTTCCTGTGTAACTCATTCAGAAAAGCTCATGTTCCTTTATAGTAAAATCTTCCTATCAGTGGAAAAAAAGAACAAAAATAAGTAGCATTACTGCTGAGAGATGAAAGATTAATCATTCAAGATGTTTAAGCTTAAAATGCCTTTCACAATTAAAGTTAGATGGGTATAATTAGGTATAAAATCTAGTTTTCTAGCTTGTTTGATTATTACCCTGTTTTCTAGGTGGTTGCATTGTCTTTACCTCCAGTAAATACCAGACCAATGTGCTGAGTAACTCAGCAACACCAATCTGGTTGTCCCTAGTTTTATGCTTTTGGAAATGAAAGACTCAAATATTAATTTTTATTAATAATGTGCCCTTTATAATCTAACAGCTTATAACTAACACTTATAAACAGTTATAAGATTTATAAATATCTGTATTTTTAAATAACATAAATTAAAACCAGGAAATCTGCTGCTTCTGAGTATTTTATTTTTCTCTTCAACATTTCTGTGTGAATTTTACTCATAAATTAGTGTTCCCTAATGGCTGATGTTTTGTGGGTTTTTGTAAGCCCTGTTAAACTAATGGAACAGCACAAAAAAATGTCTGAATTAGTTCAAAAGGTACAGGAGAGACTGGGCCTGAATGACCATTTATAGAGGAGGAAATTCTGTCCCAAATTACTGAAAAAAAAGTGTGGTTTGTGCTTTTATAGAGACAAGAGTGGAAAAACTCCAGTAGTTCAAGACAGAGGGTAAAATTTTTGGGAAAAGTAACTGCCAAAGGACTCCACAATAATAATGGCTTTAAAATATCTTCTTTCATCTATATTTTTAATTGCTTATTCTGACAAATGCCAACACAAAATGAATACAGCTTCTTTTTAGGGGCTCCTATTAGACTAAAGGAACTTCATGCACAAAAAGCACATTTGTGTGGGTTGGAGGGGTATCTCCCCTGTACCATGTGATAATTATGTGGCCAAAATATGGAAAACTCTGCACTCTGTAGGAAAACTGGAGAGCTGAAGGCAGCTGAGTGTGCAGCAGTGCTGCTCATTCTAATGCCTCTGCTCCCTGCCAAACTGGATCGCTGCTGGGATGGCAGAAATATTAAAGTCATCCTTTTTCCCTGCTGTCACCTGCACCAGGCGCAGCTCCCCAGTATTGACAAGTATCTAATAAGCACAGATCTGCTCACTGCTATCTTTTTGGAGGCACTGTGCTTCCACTGAAGGCCATTTGGTCCAGCAGATAGATTTGCCCTTTTGTCACTTTCTTAGCAAACAAATTGTCCTGTCCAGTTTTCCCTTAGAAGGCAGATATTCATTATTAAAATTTACCTGGCAGAAGAGCACCTGCTGGCTGCAGAACTTGCCTCAAATCTAAATGTGCTAAACGTGTAGCAATAATCTTTGTGAAAACCAAGCTTTCCCTGGGGGGGGAAACCAAACAAAACACAAATCAGAGTGCATTTGAGAATTAAATGTTTAAGAGTGTAAGTTATCTACTACTGATCAGTGAGTTGTGGTTATTTAAAACCCCCCAATAAAATCATCCACAAAAAAGGAGGAAAATACCCAAAGCTTGCAGAAATATTTGGCTGCTCTGTTCTGACAACTCGTTTTCACAATCTCTTTATGTGAGCAAAGGAGAAACTTCAGGCTCAAACTATCCCAAATTCTTCTTGAATTGAGCAGAATATTAAGGTATTAGACTCAAGATCTCAGTTGTTTGTAACACCCTGACTTGTGGGTTCACTTGGTAGGGGTGAGCAGACAAAATTTTGAGCAAGCAGCTCGATCTCCCTTCAAGTGATATCAAACTGAATTTGGCTATCTTGCTAAAAATGTCTGTGGGTAATCTGGACAGGCTGTGTTGTGAGTCATTCCTAATCTCCCCTGAGGAAATACAGCCCTGGACAGCCCTGGGTGACCCTGATGTTCCTGCAGTGCCAGAGTGCCAGAGCTCACCTCCAGGTCAGGGGTGGCTCTGTGTGGTGGAAAAATCTCTCCTCCAACCCGTGCTTTCAAAGAAAGGCTCAGCAGTCTCTGTTGCTTGGTCTCAAGGCAGTTTATTGCAAGTTATCTAAAAGATTTTCTTCTGGGGCTGCTGTGGTTTGCTCACAGCCCAGGCAGAGGCACACACACACCCTGACATCCTCTCTGACTCCCGACTGCTTCTTCTCTCCCCCTCTGCCCAGGGCTGCTGCTGTCTTTTATATGGTACATTACGTGTTACATGGGTACAGTTTGTCCCCAATGCCCATTACCTATATTAAATGGTGCTTTTCTATCTTTTATATGGTACATTACGTGTTACATGGGTACAGTTTTTCCCCAATGCCTATTACCTATATTAAATGGTATCGACTAATCGACTTTTGCTCCTTTCCAGTCACGTTTTAATTTCCTCATATGGATATATAACACTGTCTGTTTCTATTTTTCTTCCCTTTTGCCTAGATTTACATTTCTGGCCTAATATTGTCTCACTTTGATTAGTTTCCACCACATACTAAGGGCTGTGCATAATGAAGACCCTAAGGACTACATATGAAAAAGTCCTAGTCAAGGTGGGCTTTGCTTTTTTGAGAAATTCTCAGTATTTCCCCAAACACCAGCTGGTACAGAGGCTGCTCAAGGTTATTTTCCAGTTTTCAGATTTCACAGGCACCATGTACATTGCTGGAGTCTGGGGACAAACAGCCCCTCATTTTTGAGCAATCTTTAAGAGAGACCATTTTTAATTTGCTGTCATTTTTGAATTAAATATATATAATTCTAGATGTTTTTAGTGGTTTCAGCTATAATACCAGAGAAGTTCACCTCCCTGGTGAGGAGGAGCACATCTTTGAAAGTGTTTACTTAACTGCGAGAATACCAAGACATAGTTTATTTATATTAAAACGTTATCAGGTCCACACAGACAATAATTTGATCACCCAGTGCCACTTAACAGACTCTCTCCCAAAATTTTATCCTGTTTTTTGGCTGTGTTAATAGCCTGGTAGACATTCTGAATCAAATGGAATGTTTAAAAAGAATCCCTGCCCCACCTGAAAATGTGATAGGCAGGCAGATATTTGTAAGGATGCAGAGATTTTATCATATTACAGTAAAAGCACAAGTAAAGCAAGAGAAAAGGCTGTGTCAGAGAGTGACTTAAGTCCCTCTTCTTGGTAAATATTGGCTTCATAAAGTGCAGTGCAGAGTGCAGCATCACCCTGGAAGATTTTTTTTTTAATACTTTCCTCAACATGAGAAGGAGCTTTTGTGTTCCACAATACATCAAGTATATGTTTGCCAGAAGACTTTATTAACTTATTAAATCAGCAAGATGAAGTAGCCACTTTTTTCTATTTAATTTAAAACAATAAACCAAATAATAAAATTGTGGCTTCATAATGTAGTCTTGTGTTAGATAAGAAAGTCTTTTATTCAATATTAGAATTTCTTCCAGTAGTAGTTTAGTTTGATTTCCATCCATATGTTTAAGTAGTGACAGTACAAAGGGGTCTGTATATTTGACAACCTGTGCCATATAATTAAATATGAAACACTTTCGCTGATGCAAGTAATGAGGGTATGAATTTAAATGTACACAGGTTTAAAAATGGAGATTTATTTTAAAAGGAAAGGATAAAGACACCAAACCCCCCCCCCCAAAAAAAAAAAAAACCTGCATGTATCCCACATAGAGTGAGTAGGACAACCCAACTTCCCAGTAATAATTTCTGTATTAGGCTGATGTTGCTCATGCTGAGGAAATATAAATTTATGAATAGAAACTCACATATTTAATGCAGTACACAATACTCTTTCGAGCATGTCCCCATAAAATCGTGTTGAAAACAGAATTTTAAGAATGGGATGTCAGTAGGAGTGATGGATTTTGAAACTGAGGATTTAAAAATCTGTCTTCTAACTAGGCAGGGCTACTCATTTTCAGATTACTACTTGCCCATTACTTGCACCTACCCAAAAATTCTCCTTTCTTGACCTTGTGCTGACCCCAGCTCCTGTTGGGGGTAACCTGGGTCTGGGTGCCTCTTGCTGGGCCAAGAAAAGGCTCAGCCCTTCAGGTGCAGCTCTGGGCTCAGATTCTTGGCTTGTGAATAAGGAGCAATATTGTCAAATATTTAACTTTAAGGTCTGAGTAATTCTTTATTCTTCAACAGGCTTAGAACACCAATGTTTTGAACTGACAGAGCCTTTTAAAGTCCCCATCAGTAACAAAGTTGATTTTGAAGGTGATTTCAATGTATTCCGTCAATTTGTGAAACAGCTGTTATATTCTTTTCAATGTTTCTGGTTATTTCAGTGATTAAATTTTGCATTTGATATAAATGTCTTAAAAATACTGATTTTTTTCCTAGGATTTTGTTGTTGTTGTTTGGATTTTGTTTGTTTGTTTGTTTTAAAAAATAAGCATTTAACTGAAAAATAGAATGGATAGTGAAACAGATTAGCCACAGTCCAGATTACATCTCCATTTCCTATAATCATATGCAAAAGATTTAACAATTATTTGAGACATAATGCCATTATTTGAACTTAAAGCAAATATCTGTTCTCGATAATCACAGTGGTCTACACCAAAAGCTTTTTTTGTCAGAATCTATTGATTTTTTTGAAGGTACACTTCCTGCTTTTGTATCAGTCCTTAAATTTTACCTAATCCACTTACTTTTCTGCCTGTGCATGTAGAGGAGGCTGCAGTGGGTACAAACATTCCCAAGTTCAAAATCCCTTATAAGAGCATAAAAACATGGTGCATTGTATCTTTAGTTTTCCCAATAAATTTATTTTTGATCCATTTTTTGATACTGCCTTTGGTGGAGTAGTTTTTAATAAAGCTGCAGGAGGCAAGACTCCCTGTGTACTGTAAAACCTGCACACTAGCCTTCTGCAGAGTTTAAGGAAATGTGAGATCCTATGAGATCCTACTGCTTTGAAATAGCTGCTTGTTGACATTCTTGCATTATTTTTCTTTATATGGGAGCATGGAGGGCTCAGAGTCAGGGCTGCTGACAAAAGCTGTGGGAGAGATTTCTTACCAGCACATCGCTTATCAAAATATGAAACACAGAATGCTGAAAAGGTCACCATGGCAAACAGCTGGGCTGTATTTCATGAATATATAAAGCATTTCATTTCTAATGTCTCATTCCAAAGACAAAGATTTTAATGAAACTGGAAAATGGCAGGAAGCTGCTTTTTCAATCTGGCTTCCTTTTGAAATGGCAGTTTCAAAGTCAGGTTGCCATTATGCACTGAGGGCTTTCAGGGCACATAAAGTCCTGTTAGAGCTGGCCACAACTTTGCTGATGTACCCAGAGACTTGATTAATTTACTGCTATTTTATACAAGTAGAATAATTAACACCTGCTGCTTACAGGAGTTCCCACTTCCTTCTTATCTGTACTGTTCAAAATGAAATATTTCCTCAGCAGCCACAACCTGTAGAAGAAGTTCACTGCAGGTCTGGCCTTCAGTGGGATGATCATGGAAGAGCTTGATGGAAAACTGGGCGCTCTTTACAGCTGCAGAACTCAGGGGGGCTCATCACATTTTCAGTGCAATTCACTTTCTGAGTTTTATGAGTACATTTAGGAATAACATGGGCTCCATGACCAAAATTAAATGCCTTGAAGGGTATATCTTTTTAATTTGTGCTGAGATTTTGCTTAGCACAAAAGATATCTATCAAAAATTTGTATTGGGATCCTACTGTGCCCTGTAGCCAGCCCCAGGACTGCAGGGCAGTGATGGTCACTGATGGTCAGTGACTGGCCTTCAGAAAAGGAATATTAATCATGACAAATACCATGGGACAAGAGAATACTTCCAGCGGTAGAACATCAATCGTAGCTCAAAATGTGGAGCAGGGATGGAGCTTTTTCATTAATCTGCTTTCATGGCTGGATCCTGTGCTGGGAAAAGGACAGATGGACACACCCTGTGTAGATGGAGGTTCTGGATACATGTCCTGCCCTGCCCTGCTCTCTCTGTTCCTTGCTGTGCCCAAAATTAAGTTAGAATTGCTTCGGTAGGAATGCTGTGGGTAAAGACTCTTAGTGTGTAGTACAGTACCAGTATTGGCTTGTCTTCATCCCTCTGAATTGGTACAGTTTTGAGGAGGAGATGCAACACTTAAATTAAGAAGAAAAAGAAAATGTTAGAAAGTGTATTTTGGTTTATAGCTTTATTTGTGGCCTTAGGTTATAGACTTGTGAGTGACAAGAAATGTGATGAGGATGAATTTCAGGTCTCTGCTAAACCATTTAAAAATACAAATCTGCAGTACACTGTTTCTTCATAAGATTCAGCTGCAGTGGAAGGGGGATACAACATTTGTCAGTGTCTGTCAGATGTTTAATTGGATAATTTCCAGGAGAATAAGGTTTATTTTGAGTATTGATTTGACATCTTCTACTGTATGAACCACAAAGAACCACTCCCCCCTCCTTTAATTATCTAAGAGACTTGATTTTGTGCCGAATTGTTCTAATCAGGAGTTCAGTTTGTGGTGGCTATAGATTATTCATGCATCAGCCTCTTTCTTTTGATGGAGAGAAAATTGTGCCACCATCATAAATCTTACAGCAAATATTTCACATTCCCAGTCCTACTGGGACAAATGAAAGGAACAAATATTTATTTTTCTTGCAAGCCAGAGAGCAGCTGTGCTGTTGGGGCAGACGAGGCAGTGACATGTGCTCTGTGCCGTTTGTCATGTCCCAGGCTCCAGGGATCCAGGTTCTGCTTGCTGGGTAAAGGCATCCAGCGATGGATTTGCTGGTTGCAAAGAATGAGGGATCATTTCCAAGAAAACTGAGCATTTTCAGCACAGTTGGTGTGGGTAGGTGTGCTGGAATTACAGGTAAACAACAGCATATGGTTTAGCTAGAGTATCCTGAATTTTTCAGGATTCGGGGACCAGGGATTCCTGTTCCAAGTTACTTTCAGGATAAACTGCTTTTTCACTGCCTCAGGGAGAGCCCAGGGGTATGGCCAGGGTAAAGCTGGCTTCTCTGAAACCCATCCAAGGTGTCCCAACACGTTCTGTGTACTCAGAATCCTTTGTCCTTTAAAAATAAATAAACCCCAAAGAGGTCATGTTGCAGATCATAATGTGCACAGAAAATTTCCCTTCCATTTTTTTGCCTGGCTGTGGCTCTTTTGGGGACTGTAATGGTGTGAGGGCAGCATTATTTGTTTTTATTTGTCTGTTGTAAACTCTGGCATAGTTATCTGTGCACCGACATTTGGAGCAGGGAGAAAGCAGGTGTGATAATGTAGGTAGGGTTATATTCTAAATAGCGAGAACAGGCTGGTGTTCTGAAATTTGTCTCTTTGTGAGATGTGATGACCAAAACAGCCCAAGGAAACCTGATGAGCCTTTCATTACAGGAGGGCTGATCCCTTGGGAAGTTGGTTAATGCAGCATCCCATGAATTCTCCCACCTCAGTCAATTCCAAAGTCCTCAGCCCTGGCAACAGCAGTAGCTACTTACCACAGAGCCAGTCCTCCTGGGGGGAAATTCTCCCATTTGGACTTCTGTGGAAGTTCTTTGGACTTCTTTGGAGCTTATGTGCCGCAACTTCCCTGTGTAACTTCCCCTGGTTTCTCCTTTCCCTGTCCCCTCACTGGATGAATTATTGCTCATTTTTTCTCTGAGGTTTGCTGTGTTGCTCTGCTTTACCATCCCGTGGGTGTGACCAGTTCGTTGACATTTCCAGGGAATAAGTTGATATGGTGAGAAATAAGTGTTTGTTTTTCCTGCTCAGCTGCTAAGATTTGTATATTGAGATATGCACTTTGTGTCTTTTCCTCATGCACCAACATTTGTCTGTAGACTGATAGTGAAACTATCCTTCCATTAAACTTTTCTACTCTGATTTAGATAAGTAGGTTAATTATTAAATTAGTGCAAATTTAAGATCCAAACTCATATTTTCTCATTATCTGTCTTATCCACTTTACTTATTTTACTATATTTATTGCTGGAATTCAGTAATTTGAAGTGTAAAAAAGATTGATATGAGGAGAATAGAGAAAAGATAAATTTATACTGAAATTATTAAGTATTACTTTATAACTGAATGTTTGTAGGAATTTGGACTGAACAAATATATATAGGAAATATGAAAAAGTCAGCATGAAAGAATATTTTTGATGCTTTTGATAGAAAAATTTTGTCAAGTTTCTTTAAAGTTTCAGGCGACATTTTAAAAAATGCCCTTTGAATTTAATACAAACAAGCAACCCATCACTGCAAAAGCTGATATGAATTACATTAAATAGATGTACTTCTTACATATAATTAACTATGCTTCTTAAACAAAGTTAACTATTCTTTTTCATTATGTCAACACCAAATTCTGCAACTGCCTTTAAATTTTAATAGATGTTTTTTGGCAAATGAGTGAAGATCTGCACTGTGAAATATTAGAACAGATGCACTATTGCCTTGATCCTGCCTGCTACTTTGTGTGGGTTGAGTTAATATTGTCTCTGTTCAGAGATTTTGATGTTCACTTAATATATTAATTTGTAGGTTTGAGGTATAAGACTGTTCATCTTTCATGCTATCCTGCAGGCTGTTGTTTACTTCCTTTGGTGCTAAGTAACCATGCAAGTAGAATGAGTGCATTGATTAATCATTTCAATGTAAATTATTTATATTCCAAATGAATGAGCTTGAAAAAGAGCTGAGAACAAGGGTTTTTTTAATTCCTTTTGCCAGAGCCTGACCTGTCCATCCCACAAATGCACCCCACACCTCCTTTCTCCAGCCCAGTTCCTAAGCAGGGAAGTCATAATAGAAGTAGGAATAGCCTCCAGATACAAATTTACATATTAAGGAAATTTTTACTTTATATTAAGGAAACATTATAATGTTTCTGAAGCAGAAGAGCTTAGGATAATGCACGAGAAAGAAAGTCTCTTGTCTCCCCTTTGTCTCTCAATTTTGGAAGAAACACACACATAAAGCCCGTCCCCTTGGGATGTTGCAGCTTCCAGAAGGTTTGAAGGTTCAATAAAATGTTGTCCTGCAGACTGGGAGAGTATTTGGGTATTCAGCAGTGCAGTCCAGGGCCAATTAGGCACCACTTCCAGCTGCAGATGGACTCTCCAAGCCTTCCAGCTCCTCCTGGAGCATCTCCTGGAGCTGCCACAGCTGATGGTAATGGGCACTTGCACAGCGCTGTGCAGGGGAAATCAGCGACTGATGTGCGCTCCAGCTGGGGAAGTTGAGGCACAGGAGGGAAAAGTGGCTGTTAAAAGAGCTGGGAGTAAGGTCCAAATCTCTTGATTCTGTGCCCTGGGTTCTTTTGGAATTCTGCCACGGAAATTGACTCTAAACTGCTGCTGCATCCACAAAGTCTTCTCAAATCTCTTACATCAGCACTCAGCGTGAGATCCCAGAACTGGGATGTTCTATCAGCCTGTTGTCTGGCACTCCTCAGCCCAGCTGCATAATCAGGGCAGCTACGGTGGTGGCTTCCTTACAAAACACTGTTTCACCCAACTGTTGCTCCACAATAGCAAATAAGAGGTTTTATTTCAGAAATTGTTGCAACCAAATGGACCAAATTTATCTGTAGCCTGATAGCCAATATGTATTATCCTCAGGTTCTCTGCTAAACTATTAATATCAATCATGTACCAAACTTTAATTATGCCAGCTCTAATAAACAAGAAATCCAGGCTCTTAGCACTGGCAACATCATTAAATACAGCAGTACAGTAAAGTGGATGATGACATTATCCAAAAGATAGTCAAATCAAATTAAACTATATGTATACCAAACTATTTGTTTTTGGTTTGAATTTTTCTTAGAGGAGTATCAAAACCTTTTATCTGCTGCATTGTAAAGTGTGAATGCCAGCAGCTGGCGGTGATGCTTTGCTGTGTCCCTCTTTGGCAGCTCCATTAGTGTTGATGGTGCTATGGGAACCAGCATC